>NC_065420.1:8612341-8939263 GCF_024362695.1 Pectinophora gossypiella | reverse complement strand
AAATGGTGGAGTAACTTGGACGACAGTCGAGAGTACTTATGCACTTGAAGCGAAGGCGCATGCGGGTGTCTGTATATTCACACGAGGTTCATATTTCTCATAGTAACTATAATATGCTAGCTTTCATAACTAAGAACGGTAACCAAAACAATTCTATTAATGAAATGAATATAGCGCCTAGTTATGAGAAATATAATAAGCTTACATTTTGTGCCGTCATGATGTATTATCATCTAGAAGTATGAACTGTAGTACTTACATAATCGATATTCATAATTAGCATAGCTTACCTATCTACGTATCTATAATAGCATCAAACGCGTCGAAAATTTACCCTTAAGAAATATTGCTCTTATACCTAACGATAGCTTTCTTTACTATTACATTTTTACCATAATACTTAGTAAAATATGCATTAACTTCATAACAAGCATTGTAATGAATGAAAACATAACAGATTTATACTAAACGAGGAACATCCTGCGTCAAATGTTGTTAGTTCTCATTTAATTACATTTATCGAATTTATTCGTGAGTTTATAAAATAGTTTCAATCTTTATTTGATACTTATGACGAATCTCTTTGAACATCTGGATAATATTTGTGAAGCATTTTTTATCCGTTTCATCGCAGCTTCCTTGAATGTCAACTAGATTGCACAATACAAGAAGTACGTGTAAAAAAAAGAATCGCATATTACTTAAATGTTACTGACAATATGCAGGACAGCTTAATCTCTTCTGCAAACTTGAATAGTTGAGAGTTCAAAAAAATCATAGACTGAAAAAAAATGTTAGCAAAGGGCCGCAGGTAGCTACCGGGTGTAATTCTCCAGCAGAGCGTTCAAACGAGACACATTAACTGCTATTTAGAATCTTTAAACAAAGCAAAAACGTATTGTACCGACATAAGAAGTTTGAAAAAAGCTCAACCTTTTCCTTTTTAGCCAGTTGCAATCACAAATTACAAGTGGTAAAGATTACCAGCATACGGGTGTTTTTGAAAAGCAAAAAAGTTTACTTAATGTAGATTGTAGACGTCGTAAAATGCTGTCGGAGCTAAAAATATACTATTATTTTGCCATGGATCGTTGATATATGAACGCGTTTAGTACAATAGGTAGGATTGATTGCTATTGCTAACTCATGGCCTTTTCCTATTTGTCTGTATAATGACAACAAGATGTTGCCGTAATAATAAATCACCAGAAAAAGTTCATTTTTCTGAAGACTAATCTCGTGACATGTGGTGTGCAGCTGCAAGTCTACTCACCAAGCCAATTCATTATTTTTGACAACTAACAGCTTTATTAACATTTTCTGTGAACAAAAAACAAAACGGTCTGGCTTCTGAGAAATACGGTTTCTCACTAACCGAACTGGAGCAGGAAAGAAGTGGTCTGCACGCGTGACCAAAACAAAAACAAGGACCAAATATATCGCGATCAGTTTTGGTAGCACTCTCGATAAATCGGTCATAAAACGCAAAAAACCATATTGGCGTTACGGAGTGCGACACCTCGTAAAGAACGCCTTTTGATTGCACAGCCACTAGAGGAAATGTTCCTGCAACCTGAGCGCGGGGAAGAAAAAAATGTTAAGTACTTACTCCACTGGAGCCCGAGTGCACTTATACACTTTCAATAGGTCTACCTACCTACCTGCATACGTTATGTACGTTGTGTATTAAAGTACAATATCAATCTTGATATAAATATGTGCAATGTGCTTTCTTGGTCCTGTTTTTTTGTCAACCGCGTAAATCAAAGTTTAAATTAAACTCGTATTTCATTCCAACACATGTGCGCGCATGTCTCATGTCATATTATGACACTATCACATCACATGGAAGCTTTGAACAAACAACCTTATAAAGAGCAGTACGGTGCACTTATAATCCTGAAGATAATGCACGTCGTAACGTAATATCCTTGACTAGTCCACAGTTAATTATGTGAGTAAACAGAGATTAGGGACATCGGATGCTGCTCAAGTTATCCGATTTCTCCTAACGCTTCGTGCAAACAAACACCTAGCCCACGCAGCGCAGGCGACGCTCTATAAAATGATGAAAATAAAAATAGTGACTTGACCGCGCCTCGACTTAAGTGCAGTGAAGATTTCAATTGGGTAATAGTATACCTACATAGAGATTGCGCGTCGAATCGAGTGATGGCTTTAATTGCACGTAACGTACGACTTCAAGCAAAGATCGGCATGTAGCTGAATGGAGCTTAATTCTAACACGACAGCTGTCTGGAGTTTAAAATAGGCGATACCCAGACCTTGAGCAACAAAGCTAGTGTTTAAAATACGCCATACAACATCTGTCATCCTTTACCCTCGACAATGGAAATTAGCATAATTTTCCGCTCAACAGATTCTGCGAAGGTGTTTCAGCCATTAAAATAGCGTTACAACACTTACAACCGAGAATGGTTGCTCCGGTATCGGTATTGTTTTCTTAATTGGTTGTCGTCTGAAATTGGCATTTCAAATCTTGTTAAACTAAATGTTTGCTGCAAGGATGCTTAAGGTTGAAATTCTACAAGAATGAATCATGGAGCCACTTTGGTCCGTAGTTAGAGTATCTACATTTGCAAGCGATAGTCGGGTAAAGTGGTGAGCATCATTATTATGGGCAGTGCGGTATAATAAATCTTTCGGCGCCGATGACTGCTTCTTTATGGATAGAGCGTGCGCGTGAGTCTAGCCGCTTTAACAATTGCTCGGACATAACATAAACTACGCATGTAATGAATATTGTATGTTGTACTTACATATTAACGTGATCAATAAATAAGCATATGACAGTTCTATGGAACACATTTAATGAATATTGAAGTGTTGTCATTCGACTTCCAAGTTATGAATAAGTGTCTCTAGATTTAGACTAATACCTACTTAGGTACTTCCCATTTTACTTATTACTTGGTAGTGCTTCTATAACAACCAGATTTATAAAGTAGAACGTTAGTGTTTGTACTAAAATATGCAACTCCCTACATGTGCAACTGGAACTGTTGAAAATGTCTGGGATCGTGAATCTTGACAATTGTGTATGAAATAAACCGACCTATTTAAAATTCGCCATAAGTATGTTGTGCCGCTAATATATTACAAACAGTTATAAGAACATCTAATTATTTCTTAGCACGTCTGAGCAGACTAAGGACGCGGGACAGGTGAGGACAACAATATTCCAGCGAACTTCATCAATTGCGATATTTCAATGCTCTCGTCGTATGCAAATGTGTTTTACATTGCAACGCATCGTAAGTCCTTACTCGTATTAAACATTCGCAATCATTGTTATTTGCTTCTCCGTACGTCTAATGAATTATGTTTCCGTTGGCCTTAATATTTTCCTGGTAATATCTATCTCTGACTCTTCATTCATGATGTTTTGTTTTGCAGCGTCACCTTATCGGTATATGATTCAATCAGAATTACAATAAGCATCTATATTTATATGCAGTTGCAATAAGACAAAGTGATACCAAATGGTATAAAAGCGACTTAATTTCGCTAACACGAGAAGAATTGAAATTGCGGTTAGAGGTTTCGCAGAACTCAAATCTCTAAATGAATGTCGTGGACGTCTGAAACTGTACACTGCAAGTGGAATGCAATCGTGCACCCTTCCTCTATTATTAGCTAATACAATAAAGTTAAAATAAGATAAATGAACGTACAACTCTTTTACTTCGCCGGTCCCGTGGTCACATGGCTCGCGTTCATTGGAAAGTTTAGAACTCCTGTTTTTGTTAACTTTTACGATCTTCCACAAATATATCACTGTGTTCCAACGTCACAAAATGAATATCACTGTCTTTTGTCTTCAATGTTTTGTTCAGACATTTGGTTTTATGTCAGTGTTTATTCAAAAACAATGCACAAGGTGTTATTTTGTTATTGTTTTGGTGGCGGAGTGCAGTCGGTGCGTCCGCTCAGTCCGCGCGCGCGCCTTGGATTGAGTTGTGTTGTGTTCGCGTCGCTCCGCCCCAGATGACAGCTTCAATATCTTCTCCTTCCCTTCCCGTCCCACCTCGTGGTCAGGCACGTAGCCGCGGGGGGTCAACCTCGCGCGGTCGTGACTCTCGGACCCCCTCTGAATCCTTTCAAATTATCCACTTTTTACAGCAAAATTATAAGTTAAATCAGTGTACAACTTTTAGTAACAGAGTTTTTGGACCCCCTCGCCTGGTTTCTCGCCTGTAATAAGACATGCATAGTCCAACGGAATATGCGTGTTGTGGTTTTATTTTGTTTTATTAGATTTACCAACCGGTCGGAATGAACTGTCTTCGGCTACAGAACATGTTGGACGAAGATAAATTATGCTATCTGTTGAACTGATTCATGAGCTTCTGATTATGAATAATTACTTAAGTTTGCAGAGGGAATGGAGACTGTAGTCGTAGCAGTCACTGCGTATTTTGGAACACTTAATTTCATTTTTTCAATGTAAGTAGGTATCTATTTATTTATCTAGGTTTTTAATATTTACTTACCTGCCAAAAATATTTTTAAGTTTGTTACCACTTACACCACCTGTTTGTTAGGTACCTATTTCCCTCATAAAATTATTTTCCAACCTAATACCTAATACGGTATTTGAAGAAGTAAGTACATACCTAAAACGTCACTTTATCTCTTATTTTCCTAAGGAAGTATACCTATTACCTATCCAAGAAACAGCAGCGGTTGAAACATGTAGGTATTAAGTAGTTAAAGCGGGCCCGGTTCTCGAGAAAGTCATTATCGAGACCTTCGCTGGCGTATTTTTTGTTCGCCGCGACGGCCTGTGTTGTTTAAAAAAGGTTTATTTTAAAATTGCGTTGATTGAGTTGTTACGGATGGAGCGGGTAGCGAGTGCACGGAACGATTTCATGCTCGCGGCTAAGTTTGTAAACAGTAGGGCCGGGCGGTGGTACTGTTGCGACTATTTACTGCAAACTTAACTATGTTCGGCTACCTTCACCAAAACAATATAGATGGCGTTGTTCAGTTGAAACGTGATAATTACCTATTTTGTCATTACTCGGGTAAATACATAATTATTCCAAAATACTTACAATGTAATGGCAGCATATTATTATATAAAAATCATTGTTGCTTGATATTTGGATGACATTATGTAAAGAATTATGTTGCTATATTATGTACTTAAAGAATTATGTTGTATATTGCTTCTCTTTATTTTGATCAGAATAATAATGGGTGGAAGATGTAATTGTGCCTGGGTGTAATAAAAAGGGTCATCATTTATACCCAAAAGCAAAGATGAAAGATGCATATGTCTGGTATCCATGAATTGGAAAGTTAAAGGAAGAAAAAACTGCGCCATCTATGTTGATTTTGAGGAACGTACCCTGGAATGTATTTATAAAATCATAAATATAGGTATAATAAAATGTAGTTACCATATTTTTTTTGAAGACAAGAGGATAAAAACGACCCGCAGTATATATGTGATTATGCTAAGCCATCCTTTTACAAGAGCTATTTATTTACAAAAATGAGTCAAGGCTGTACGGAGAAATAGCCCTTTGCCACTTCCATTGAATGGAACCATCGAATGGCGAATGGAATCCATTCGCCATTCGATGGTTTTCAAACTGTCATATTGAGTTTGACGTATGTTGAAACTAGAACCGGTCAATCCTTAAATACATCTTATATTCTGTATAAAGTAAGTAATAAATTGAATTAAAAATGTCTTTTAACCCGCATAAATACTTGGTAAAAGATATACTGAATACTACGCCGCCGATTGACGTCTGGTTACAAGGAACTATTGAACAAACCGTTGGCACCGATATTCTCATAATTTCCGACACTTCTGGAAGAGCTAAAATAACAAAATGTGATTCAGCTGACGGTATCATTGACAAGAATTCTCTACGTAAAGGTAAGTCTTTTGCCAAAAGTTCAGATACCTTCGCGCAATTTTATAACCTCAAAACATTGCTACTTGTAAAGTTGCATACTTTTGTTATAGCTGAAAGCATTTAATTCTTATATTTCGCTTTGTAACAAGCTTACGCTTTGGACTAATTTTTCAATAAAAAAATGCAGTGTTCAGTAGAATATGAGATTTTTGTTTTTAGGGACCTACTGTTGTATCATAGGTACAGCGGTGAAAACAAAAGGTCTACCTGAAGTGCAGGCCTGTAAATTCTTGGATCTTAATTCAACACCACACATGAAAAACGCTTGGGAAAGTGAAGTAATGGAAGCCCATCTTCTAATGAATGGAAAAATTCTCCCTTTGATATAAAAAAAAACATAAGTTTAAAAAAGTGTTATATTTTCCTTCACCATTACAAAAATAACGGTTTAACCTTATATCTAATGGAATTGGTAACAATTATAAAATTTGAATATTGTAAATACAATTTTAAATACATAATTATGCATAAGATTGAAGAGCATTAATCTCTCAATACATAATAAATCATAATAATCAGTTCTAACAATGATATACAGCCTTAATCTTCTTTTACCTTTACTTCACAAATACTCGGGTCTTTATTGCTAAATATAACTTGAATCCCATAAACCCTATACATATTTACAACTTAGCTTCAGACTTGAGCAAAGGTCCTAGTTTCTGGGCGAGCATAATGTTGCCAGCAATCTTGAGTTTTCCCTTCAGATACGCAACTTGCGGGCTGAGCGTTCCCGCGGCGATTTCAATCATATCTCCGTCGGACACTGACAGGGTCGTATCAGCTTTGCCTGATTTCGGTGCGCCTTCGTAGACAGCTGGGGTCTTTAGGTCCAAGGCTAAAGAAGAGAAAGAAAAAACGAATTTAGCATAATATTTAAAAAAATATCAATTGTAACAAGAATTGACATTGAGAACAAGCTAACTAAAATGTTGGAGAAAATAAACTACCGATATTAACTACCCTGATTATCTCTTAATTTTGGCTGACTGATCCTCCAATTGGTTGACTTAACAAAAAATACTATCTAGGCATTCTTCACACACAATAAAAACAATTGTAAACTAAATAACTTACTCCACTGTTTGATAGTCTTTCCGTTCTCGGTGAGGTTGTAAAGGAAGATCCCTCCGACACTCTTGGCCATGGCTTGGTTCTTGTCGACCTCCTGCTTGATCTTGGCGAAAAGGCCGTCACTCTTCAGCGGGCCTGATGAGCTGGCAGACTGCGCAGGCGCGCTAGACGCACCGCCTGATACTACGTTCTTGAGGTCGATGTAAGCGCCTGAAACGGAAAACTTTCGGTTTAGTAAACTCTAGTATAAAGGGATTAAAGAGGTCATTAAAAGAACTAAACTTAGCTATGGATATTGTTCTTGTTCTAACTGGTCTTAAATTGCAATCCAGACAAACAGAAAAGTTCATGAAGATCTTCGAAGTGAATATACATTGTCATTTCAAATTTTAGGAGTGAGAACCAACTCTTTTATCTTCAGTTTCATCTTGATGCCATTTTAAGCATTTTATGTTTATTCTTTCGTCTTTTATTTTATTTAATTGTACGGGGTAGTTATTAGGTAATCAAAAAGGTAGGGGGTTCGCGATAAGATTTACATAATGTTGGTTGACTCTCTATTTTTTTTTATTCGATAAATGAACCTGGATTAATTTGAAAGCTAATCTTTACCTGCAATAACTACATTGCCAGTCTCCTTGGTCTTGGTCTGGAAGAAGACTCGTTTGCCTTCGAGCCACATCTCCGTGACGAGCGTCTGTCCGGGAACCACGGGCTTCACGAAGCGCGCCTTCAGAGCTTTAACGTTCGCAGGGTCGTTGCCACCATACCTATAGGCAGCAGGTTGTGGTATGAAGTTACATCACTATTGTCTTATCATTATCATTAAACAATTCAATGAACGGGGAAATTGAATAGTGGAAGATGAAATTACCTTTGGTGGTCTTTGCTTTTGCAGAGTACTTATCATTAATAATTTAATAATGAAATGAAGAATTAACTCAATCGCCAATAACATCGTAATTTCTCGTTTTAAACTACATTTTATTATCTTGTAACGTATAAGAGAACTTTGCATTGAACTCTAACAATTCAGCTTCATCTTTTCAAAAGCGTCACCAGAAACACACCACTTACTTAGCCAAAACGTGTCTTGCAGAGAATCCCAGAGAAGCAAGGCCGTGGAGGATGGGCTTAGAGTGACCGCTGATGGACGCTACATTCGGGTCGATGTGGAGAGGGTTCAGGTCGCCAGATAGCCTGCAACAATAATTGGTAATTACTAAATGTGTAGCGATGCGACGGTTTTGGACCCAGTAAGAAACTTTTATACCTATCTCCAAGTGTCTGTCCCCGCACTGTCTCTGACACCACTAATATGAGACTTGTCTAAAATATAGTTCTCTTCATTTGATACGAGTTGCAATCGAGATTTTTACAGACTCTTGGTAAATTTTCGCTTTCTGGATATATCGCATGAATTAATCATGATCGTATACAAATCGGTAGCCACTTGTAGCTGGCGCTTGCTATCTACGTAAACGCGACAAATACCGCGGGCTTCGACCAATAAACTAAACGCCGCGTCATGCCCCGAGAGCTTCAAGATTATTTCATTCAATTCATTACATTCGTCCGAATTATTAAAAACAGAAAATACAATAAAATATCAATTTCACTAACAATAATATGTATTACAACAGAGTTCATTTTAGTGAGTGACAAATAAACGCACTTTGTCGTAACAAAGATCCTTAGCACGCAAAGCACGCAAATGTCAAGAAATAACTATTCTCTCCGTTTCTCTCTCTTCTATATGCAAAAGACAAGTTACCTGTAAAGAGCGGCCTGGTCCTCAGCAGTGCGTTGTTCAGCAACAGCATCGGGCGCTCGCTTGGGCGCAGGCGCCACTTCCGTGGCCTTGGCAGAGTTGCGCGGTCCGCCGAACCCGCCCTGCCCCAACACGAAGATGTGCTGCTGCGTGCGATACAACAGCTCCTTGTTTTGGTAGATCTCGCCTGACGAAAAAAGTAGGCATTACACTTACAAAATTTCTCGAATGTTCCGTTCTGTAAAGAAGTATGCTCCTTACTTTATCCGGTTGGTTGAAGGGACGCCTGTGCCTAGCAGTGGCAGGTAAAAAGGTTTGTTATGTTACGTAAATGCAGAAATTGTTAGCACACCCCAGACACTCGGGGAGGTTAACGCACCTCGACGTTAGCATAGCGCATCTAACAATGGACAGTATAATATCGAATTTGGCAACTTTTAAGTTTGACATTTATACGAATAAACACTGTATTACTATTGATAAGGTGGTTAAGGTTGCGTGTGCCGTATATCCAATATCAGGGGCGTATCAATGACTTACTGTTGACGACGGCAACAGCACTGGACCCCTTGTCGAGCACATCGACGACGTAGGAGCGCGTCGTGAACTCTCCCTCAGTGCCGGGGAGGTCGCCCACGAACTCGATGTACTGTTCGCCGTGAAGGATCTTAAAGGGAAACGTTGAAATGATCATTAGGTATACCAATTCGTCAGACAAAAAGCATAATCTGATTCTTTTGTTTAGTAGATTTACCGTCCGTTTTGCCATACAAGGCTTCGTTAGCCAGTAATATTTTGTTATTATTTTTATATGATCAGATAAAGAATATGTTGCTATATGACTCCACTGAAGTGGACACGTAGTGATTGAGAGAAGGCCTTGCCTAGCAGGGCGATGCTGTTTATGACTTAAGTTTTTCAATAGCACCCTCTCACGTTAGTAAAGTCTGCGTGTTTCCCGGGCGGCATAGCTTGCCCGACGAGCGGCGATTCCATGGCCATGCCGGGCAGGATGAAGTACGTCGGCAGCGCCGCGAAGTTCTCGTGCGACTCGTACAGGAACTTCAGGTCGCTTTCGTTTGTTGTAGATGCGCCCACTGCAGAGTAAACATGTTTTATAACTTCTCTGTCGGACCAGATGTAAACATAAACAAACACAAGTGAAACCGGGAAATGCAGTATAATCTGAAGCAACAACGATTTTTTTTATCATAATTTTTGCTTATTGTAATTAATTTACACATAGCTGCTATATGAAGTCTACGTGCATTAATGTTTGAGAAATATTTTTTATCATGTTACGTGTTACATTCGCATCAAGTCATTTTATTTAATTAAGTTTTGAAGTACTGAAAATTATGTGGCTTTTATCTCTATAATACGACGATGATTGTGCGAGTACAGAACTATAAAGCGTAATTATTATTATCATAATTATCACTATACGAACAACAGTTATATCATAATAACCAGTATCGCAATAACAAATGTTTTGTTTAAATCAAATATCCGAAGATGTTTTGGGGTGGATGCTAATTGCCTCATAAAAAAAACTAGAGTTACTTTATATTTATACTTCTTTACTATTCGGCACAGATCTGATATGTATGAATGATGACATTCATTATACACTGTAATGGATTTGGGAAAAGATGAGAATATTTTACTCAAAACTTAAAAACTTGCAACCAAATGGAACTTTAAACATCACATCAATAAAACCGTGCTCATGAATGTTGTTGTCGATTTTATCGCGCCGCGCCGCCACAATATCAAATGTGCGATGACCCTTAGTACGTACGTACTATCGCATAGATTAGACGCATACAATACAAAGGTGAAAGATCATGTTCCATGTGAGCATAACAAACCAACGTCTTTATACATATCGTGGCATTTTTAGTTCTGATTGGACTTATTTACTTGACAGTTTAGATGATTATGATGATTAATCAATCTAGTAGTTACTATAGTATTTTTAGGTACTATTTTTCTCGTATGATTCATATTTGCTCCCGTTGATAAAAATATACGTATGTAACATTAAGATGATTGACATTGACTCAGGTCCGAAAGAACAATTAAATCTCGAATGCCTTCTAAACGAGACATAAAGTATATTAGAAAAAACTTATATAATTACCTCCAATAGCGTAGAGGGTGAGGTCTTTAGCGTTATAGCTGTAGTTGGACCAGTAGGATTCGCGGTCACCATCCAATTTGCTGCGTTCCTCGAAGTCCTATAGAACAATACATCATAGTTTGGAATCGCTGTATTTTTTTGACGTGACTTATTGTAGATTTGCATTAACTACTTGGCCGGGCAAATGGGCCGGGCTGAGGGCTCTCACCCGGTACAAAATTTAAGACTACAGGCCTGAGGGTGCCCAGTTGGGCGCGAACCTCGGCTCAGGGCGTCGTCTGAGAGGAAGAATATTTGAATGAATTAATCGACCCTAGTTGGTCGATAGCTATAAGCGCTGATTGAGGGAAATCGTCGACCACGCGCCGGAGGGGTCAGTATCGGGGTTCTGTAGTGTTTGGTGTCGCGAGCTGATTGGAATCGCTGTAAAGTCGCGACATATCTATGGAATAACATTACAATTTGTTGTAATACATTACTATTATTTAATTAATATGGCTAGATGTACTTTATTTCAGTGCTTACAATGATGTAGTCTATTAAAAGCCTTAGCCTAGGCTTCGGGTCGCATAGAAAAGGCTAGCGGGCCACATATTAAATATGACTGGTATAGTTCATCATATCAGGACATATTGTTAAAACAGGCTGCAAGTTGTGGTCGGGTACTTGTTCCTAGGTCGACCTCGTGTCACGTTTACCTACGTAATGATAACGTACCTGGAGTTTCTCAACCAAATCCAGAGTGACTTCAGATATCTGTTTGGTGTGTTTGGCATTCTTCATGTTGACTACCTTCGACCAGTTCTCCTTAACCGACTCGATGGTCACTGGGTCTGTAGGCTTCTTCCTGCAAGGTTAATGTTACAATGACAGACATGGCTGCATCAAATGCTTATTGTATGTTGTTCCTTTTCAAGTCATTTTTTTTTTCATTTGGATAGATGAGCATTTCATCATCATCACACTTGATGGCTAGTAAGGTGTGGTCTCAAGAAACGCTATCTTTTTGATACATAATCACTCTAGTCTTAAAAGACACTCAGTTAACTACGAAGTCAACAAACAAAGAACTGAATAACGATTTTATCTACCTATCTGTCGCGTTATTATAAAATTATAAGCATTATCCGATGGAAGTAACCACGAGCATTTTAAAGGTAATAAACAATCAAGTTTGCAGTTGCATGAAATTTTAGCATGTAAAATAATTATTCTCAGTCGCGATAAACGAAAGGCTTGGTTGCGTAACATTTATCGCCTACTTTACTTTCCAACAATAATTATCGAAACGAGTTGTTTAAAAAGTTGCCGCATGTAAAATTTTGGCCCAGTGTAGTTTGAAAAAGATAACGATCCCGAGGGTTGACAGACGAAAGATGACGTTTGACCACAGGGTTTGACCTTTTGCCTCCTGATTCAAAATGTAACTACTGAAAAGTTAACTTTGACTGATTCCCATTTATTTGTCGTTGGCAGTCTAAATTATGCGATACTAAGTCTGCCAAATCTTGGTCACGTCTAGTAGTAAAGTCAAGATTATTGAGATCTTACTTTAGATGTAAAGCAAAGACTAGACGTTTCATTCTCTCAAAGAAATATGATAAACACTGTACTGATTTCATGTCTAAACTTACCTAAGAGGAGCACCCTCGCTTCTGACGAAGTGTGCTTTGATACCAAAGCCAAGTGTAGAGTCAATGATGGCTCCCGTGTCGGGGAACGATTCGTGCACCATGTATGCCTGTAAATAAATACCTACTTAACATTTCTACTGGAAATAAATATCTAAACAAGTCAAACTCTCCTCATATAACATAACATAGCGTCAAACCTGTATCATCCATCGTATATGTTGTATTGATTTATCAGAAAAAAATAAGGTTTTTAAAATAACAAATTGTTCATGCATTTAAGTACAACATTATTGTATATCTATTTTTAGTAATATTACACGGAACAATATGTTTTAAACTTTAGCCGGCCACAATCGTAAAAGACTTCTTGAGGAACTTTTTAATAATGGTGTTTTAAAATTGCAATCTGAGCCTAAAAAAGGCGCCAAAAACGAGGATATTAAAACTTTAGAAGTATCTAGTTATTTACACTTATAATTGCTACTATTTCTTATAAAATACAGCTTGATTAGACTGATAGCCGTGAGAACAGTACTTTTCCTGATATGTCTCTTGCACACTAGGCTGTACGTATACTATATCTGTCATGCTATCATAGTAATTTACAACATAGGTGATATAAGCTCACAACAATATCCCAACTGAAGTAGTCAGAGGTACATCCATCGCAAGATGAACTAAGTACACTTCATTGAGCTTTCAGTTAAGACCAACGTGATAGTCACATTGTAATCTAGCTTATATTGAATGAAGAATTTATAAATCCAGTAATCCTTACAACAACAGGCGCGATGAGGTCGGGCTTCATGGCCTTGAACATGTCTGGGGGCAGGATGTCCTCGGTGAGGCGCGACGCGGCTGTGGGCACGATCGTGTTCACCTTAATGTCGTACTTGGCGCCCTCGATTGCCAGCGTGTTCGCTAGACCAATCAGACCCAGTTTCGCAGCACTATGGGAAAAAAATATTATTTACACTACAACCTATAAACGGCTACCTGTACGTACTTATACGGGGCGTAATTGACACCGTACCAAATACTGAGGGAGATGATTCTGAGTGAATATCAAGTGGAATTTTCTGTCGCAAAATTCATAAATTCAATTATTTTACTGTATATTGCAACTCTGGGCACATGTCTCCCTTGAAATGAAAGTACCCTAAAGGGAGTATGGAGCATATTACATTATACTGCTTCACTTAAAAGTCGATGGATGAGACAATACATAATTACTTGTCCTAGTCACGAGGAAATATGCAATACCTGAACAACAGGTAAATTGTGACTTAATAGATACTTTACCTACCTCAAATATAAATAAATATGTTGCATGCAATTACATATTCCATTCCTCCTCACACATTTATCAAATCAAATTTTATATTTTATTGGACAGAACTAAATAAATCAAGAACGAAATTATTCAAGGTGAATCCGAAAATTAAATGCATAACAACCTGTAGTTGGCCTGTCCAAAGTTGCCAAAGATGCCTGCATTGCTGGAGGTCATGATGATGCGGCCATACTTCTGCTTTCGGAAGATTTCCCACGCAGCTTGAGTGGTCTTGTAGGCGCCCTTCAAGTGCACTGCGTAGATCAAGTCCCAATCCTACAGAGCAATATTTATTTAATACGCAAAAATCCATGTTGGTAACACAGAATTATTTTAGTGTGCATGCTCAATATACACAGAAGAGGGTACTGGGGTAATAATGTTCGAGATTTTACTAACATATTAATCCATCCCCATTGACACATAAATCCGCAGCATAGTTTTGTGTAAACTACCGCTTCCCGCTCTGGAATGCTTACAGAACCGTGCATTACGCTGCATATCCTTACTTATTGCTATACAGTTGATATCTAAAAATGCCGTACACTGACAATGGTTGTAAGTGCTGATGTTTAATGATCTGTGGTTCTGTTGACCGCAAAACCTGGCAGCCACTAAGGGATACTATTTTAAAATATTAATGTACATGCAATGCAGTTATTTGTCCTTATCATCATAATAACACATATACCACACAGGGTGATAAAATAGGTTTGAATCCAATGACTTGCATTGATTGTGTCAAGTCATACATGGCTCATATGATCCTAGTATTTGTCACAAAGATTATTACTTATACCAAATCAGATATACCACTATGGATGATGTAATAAGATTAAAACTGGATATTACCAAATCATAATCAGTATGCAATAGATTGCAATTGTACTATTTATATATTATTATTATGTTAATTGTTTGAATGTTCCATCATAGAATGTGTATTAGTTCTGGAGCATTTACAATAAGGGAAAACAAAGTACCTGTTCAGTCATCTTCCCGAAGCTCTTATCTCGCAGAATACCAGCATTGTTGATGAGAATGTCCACTCGTCCAAAGTTATCCAAAGCTGTTTTGATAATTTTCTCACCCTCAACAACAGAGTTGTAATCGGCAACAGCTTGCCCACCTATGATATTAAATTACTATACATATTTTCTTTCACATAAAAGGTAAAGACAAAATACAAACTTTAAAATATCTTCAAATTGAAACAAATTGTAAAGTAGAATCAAGGTTTTTGCAAGAAGAATAAATAATACCTTTAACTTTATGCTAAAGATTTGATCACAAAAATGTTTGTCATACCTATTACTGTATGATTTTAATTTCAGAAGAATAAATTATTTACATCTAAAAACAATACAACTACCATCACGCTAACAAAAAATGTAATATTAATGAGACAAATATTTCCAAACCTAAAATAAATGTGCAGTTCAAGTTCAAAGTTTAGGATTCATTAAAATTATGTAGGTATATAATATATAACGTATTGTTTAACTTTTTGAATTTAAAAACTAATGGATATTCATATTCCTTTGCATGATAGGTATGTAAATGTAAGTTACCATTGTCTTTGATTTGCTTGACTACAGCGTCGGCGAAGGTAGATTTGCCGGAGCCGTCGCGGCCGCCGCCCAGGTCATTGACAACCACTTTAGCGCCCCTGGAGGCCAGCAGCAGAGCGTACTCCTTGCCTAGACCACCCCCGGCACCGGTCACCACCGCCACACGACCATCAAACCTAAGTTGATCCATTCTGCTCGACAGACGACACCGAAATGATTCGCCAACGGTACTCAGGGCAATAATTTATCGGAGTCAAAGTCCGACCTCACTTTCAATAAACAAGTTTTGAGATAACTACGAATTGGTTACTGGGACGAAAATACTCAAATTTTACGCGTACCTATAAAATATAAGCGGATTAATAAGATAGATAAGAATGTATTGTTATCAACACTATCACGTTGCAATTCTCTCTTTTTCTTTATTCGAATATAATTTATTAGAAATGTATGAAAAATTATCTATCACCCCACTTTGTATTTTTCGAATGAATGACGCACGAATGACGGACGTATTCATTCTTAAAATGTTTTACTTTACTAGCTTTGGAATATTGCTATTTTGAGCCAACCAACGCAGAACAAAATGAGGAACATGAATGGGCATCCTTTACACAAGTCTACCAACATTACCTTAATATTATTTATTTTAATATGGCAACATTTTTCAACCGTCATGAAGTTTTGATTTCGTTTCGTGGGTCTGTTTATTTATAAATAACAAAGATAAATAATAATTCAATATTTCTGAAGATTTTCCATTAGGGAAAGTATTTGTTATAGGTAAGAATTTTACATAATGGCTCACTTTCGTTCAGAACCTTCATGGCAGCGAGAACAGGGCACTAAAAACAATGTTATCGTCACTGATCCTCTTGCAAGTAAGTAGCTGATCAAATGATATTATTACAAATATTTTGTATACCTGAAAACGTTAATTTATCTTTTTATTTATCCCACAGTAATTTATAATGAAGGACAATGGAAAGTGAGCAAAGTTTCGCCTATGTACAACTTACAATACGACGCAGTGAGACTCAAGCAATATGCGTCGAAAATTCGTCAAACTATTGTCAGCACCATAGCGGCGAACTCTTCACTGAAGTATACAGTGAAATTGGAGTCAGAGCCGCATCTGAAGTATTCTGAAGACGATCCTCATGGTTTAACAGTGAGTATTATCTGTATGTTAAATATTTAACTTTTAAGGATATTCTGTTATATCTTATCTATCGTTAGAGCCAATTACACATTACACGCTTTCACAGATATCAGTGAATTCAACTCAAGACAACAACAATAAGACTAAACTTGCATACTCAGCAATCCTGTTGTCCTGGGGAGTGTGTACCAAGCTGAGTGATGCCACACACCTCCCATACTTGTTAGAGCGAGGGGAACAAAAAATTGGCACAGCTGTTAAATCTATTCTACAAACAATATTTGACTGCAGCATAAAACAGTTTAGTTTTACTCAGGTATGTTTTTTTTATTGAAGTAGGTACTAACTAAGCTATTGTAAAGATTGTTTTTCGTTTTCTTAAATAAATATAGGTAAATAGGCTATTATAGATAATCACTATGGCATCCCTTGCTTTTATCAACTGGAGAACATATGTTATGAAACTTACTTTTATCCACTGTATTAGGTAATCAAATTGCCAAATCTTTTAGACAAATAACTGAAAATATTGTTTTCTTATTATTTTCTGTTACTTTTCAGCATCAGCTGCTGCATTTTGGCTTTAATTTCCTGGAGCATGATACTTCTAAAGACACAGAACATTTTGTAATGATATACAAAACACCACAAGTCAATCTCAAAGACAAACTGACATTCTCCTTTGATATTGGAGATGTAAGAATTATTTGGAGTGGGTAAGTTAATAGTGTTGCAGTTAATATATTATTTTAGCTGTTGTTTCATGTTTCAAGTTAGTTATGTGGATGAAGCAAGAGTTACATGTCAGAATAAAAGAAAATGGAATTTCATAGTCTCTGCCTACCCCGGTTGGCAATAAGCATGAGTTTATGAATGTATGTATCAAATTAGTTTACAGTAAATTTCAAATGTCCTATTGTGGAGTATCTATTACATTAACTTTGGACTTGAATATGTTCAATAATATGATAAACAATGTTGAAGCAAGCTGGCAAGAAATGGATGTATATTATATTATACACCTCTGCATACTCCTTCAGGGATGCAGGTGTGATGCTAAGTTATGTTAAGGTGAAGCCAGTGTTGATAAACGTTTTCCTAAGTGAGCTTTATCATTTCCAGTTCCAAAGAAGAAGCATCCAAGCCATCAGAAGTGGTAAATATTGCTTACCAGATGATACAGAACCAAATCTTCTACATGGTAACGTTAGACATCACAGTATTTGACCTCTGTGAGGTTCTCTTACCCAAAGCTGAGGTGAAGAGCAGTGGCATAGTCAAGATGAAGACTCCAGAAATCATTAACTGTGTCTTCACACTACTAAATGAGATATGTGATGTTCACGCAGTAAAGGAAATAATGAACAGTTCTACTTAGTTGTAATAAATTAGATTAATTCTAGGAATTATGTTTCCATGAATGTCAAGTTATGAATTTTCAGGTACTAATTTTACTTGTACAATCAGCAACAAAAGTCTAAATATTCCATACATTACATAATATTTCAGTATGATTTAAATATTTTAAGCTGAGATTTAAGATCAATTCTTCACTACATATGTAGCTGGCTGCACAAGCATGGAGGAATGAAGTGGGTAGATTTAAAACGCGCAACTGTATTTTTCAACATTTACTCATCATGAATTACACCTTACAAATGTGTTTGCATATTGTAACCTTACAAAATATTTTCATCATATCATTACAATGTGCTAAACTTAAAAATAACCTATTTTGTAATCATGTCTTTCATTACCTTGCAAGCAGTCCTTTTTACAAGATCATCCTGAGACTGTCAGGATGGAAATTCACTGTTCTGGATTTTCTTGTGCAAACCTTATCTTACTAGGCCACCACCCCTAAAATTTGGATAATACCCATACAGGCAATCTAATTGTTTACATTAACGTGATTTAGTGGATGAACCCGACTGGTCTTACAAAATTATACAATGCAAGGTACAAAAGGTTACGAAATTAATCACAATTTGATTAGACGGTCATCAAAAAAGTATAAAATATACACATACTTGGCTAACACAAGATAAAATTTTCCGTTTTGTACAGAGATCTTTAATAAAATAATGAAATATAACAACATAAATAAAAATATAATTGTAATGCATCAAAAAATAGGTTTTAAGAAATTAATTGTAATAACTGATTACAGTTATTACAATTTAGAAATTACCTCTCAGGCCAGCCGATGATAGAAGCGGGCGCCCGCGCGTGTGATTGGTAATACCTATATGTTTGAAGTTGTATTGTATGTTTCAAGCGAGGACCAGTCAAATATGGTTCCATACAAAATCTTATAAAACAGTCCTGCATATGGGCGCCCGCATTATACAAGCGGCTGGATTTACAGTAGGCATGCAGTCAGATGTGAGTTATATCCGTCTCAAATTCAACTAAGTATCAATAGTCATACAGTTAATGAATAAATATATCCTCCTAACCCACATGTTCTATATTTTCACACAAAATAACCATATGAAAATTATACTACTTTACAACATACACGATTTAGGTTAGAATATTATGTAAAACATGTTTCATGAATAAATGCCAGATGAGAGATATTGTGGAACCATTACACTAACATATCGGCAAATTAAATTTACACAAATTTACATACACACAAAAGTACATAAAAGCTTCATTAACTTATGAAGGATCTAGTATAGTGCCTAATGTTGTCCTGTGTCTGGTCCTTCAGTAATCAATTTTGACGCTAAAAGACGTAGGTTAGAATCGAAAATGTACTATTTATACGCGTAGCATAATGCCTAAAATAGATGAGATTAGATAAACTTTACTGCCACTTCAAACAAAATATTTATTAAAATAGGTACACAAGAGGCTTTAGGTAAAATCGGAAAATAGAAAATAATTTTGGGTCAATACTGTCAATTGAATGATTTAATAATGGAAGCCAATAAACTTACTATATTGGTAAATAACTGTACGCTACAAAAATTAGCACCTCCGAAATTTTGTTTTTTATTTAATATTTTTTGATGGCAGATTGATTTATGAAGAAAATATGATACTTTGTGAACTGATTAGAAAATGCCTAGTGGCACTATAATATTGTTCAGACTCAAGCTATTCTGCAGCATATAAAATAATCTAATAATCCGGCATGCAGTAAGTTTCGTACCAAGGTTCGTTGCACACAGCTGCATCCCTGCAACAGATGAAAGATAGCCAATATAAGCATCAGCATGTAATAGTTGTATGATATAATTGAATCTGGCAAAATAGATGAATAATGAATAAACAGACGATCAGTACTAACCAATCAACAACATTATGCTACGTCAGTCGCGATCGAGTGGGGATAACTGTACAATAGCTTTCATTTCGACCTCCCTGATTTGGATAGCGTCAGTATCAGCTTGACATATTCCACTAAGGTTCAGTTGGCTTTCAAGCAAATGGGTTATCTGAACCTGAACACCACCAACCCACAATCCACAAAACAGGAGTGCAGTGGAATTTGCTCCATAACATTAATATAAACGTATCTTAGAATGACTGAGATGGTAGTTGTACAGCTAGTCCGCGACGCACCTCAGTTGCCCGCGGGCCCCGCGTTCAGTGTGTGCAGTGCAGCACCTAACAGCAGCCGCCGCCCGCCGCGCCGCCCGCGCCCGCGCCGCCGGCCCCCGCGCCGCCGCCCGCCGAGTGCTGCGGACCGATCTTGATGCCGTTCGCCTAACACAACACATTATCCTGATTAATGACACAACTTTACTCTTTTTTTAAGCTTGGTGAGGTGTGGTGCTTAGATCTCTTGCGATAGATGTTCGAACTCAAAAATATTACATGTCATCTGATCACCCACATACTTGTAAGTCGTTACTTGTAGTCCAGCAAAAAAGAAATATATTTCGTGTACAAATATTATTTTTTGACGTGATTTATTGACAGGATATGGCATGCACTGAAAACCCTCGGTACAAACTTTAATATAACAAGCCTGAAGGGGACGTAATCGGAGAGGATCATGTTTGAGAGAACTGGTCCATAGTAAGCCGATAGCGATATTCGGTAAAAGAAGAAAAACGTCGACCATGTCGTTGGTGTATGTCCACAATGACATTGTAGCTATCAAAGACTTCCCTCCACCTTCTCATGTCGTACTTGCAACCCATCCGACAGTTGAAGCTTCTAGAAGACCATCATTAATGGCATATTTTATACCTCATTGTTGATATCAAAGACTCCCTCCTGGATCTTCTCGTAGATCTCCTTGGCGGTGTTGATGAAAGCCTCCTCGACGTTGGCGGCTGTCTTGGCCGATGTCTCCATGAACACTAGTCCGTGTTCACGTGCGAACGCTTCACCCTCTTCCTTCTTCACCTCACGTCGGGACTCCAGGTCACTGTGCCGGATTGGAGTTGTTAGAAATACTGGTATGTTAATATCATTTAACAAGATAACAACGTGGCTCTTAAGTTCTTAAGTGGTCTAACAGGAAACTGTTAGGTGTGGGTACTTAGATCATCTTGCGATGGATGTACCTGCCTACCCCGATAGGGAAATAGTCGTGAACTTAGGTTTCATGTGGCTATATAAAGAAGAAGATGAACTACCATAGTGGAGAGTCGCAAATGACTGCGCATTCTATTTAAAAGTCTACTACCAATATCCGTAAATCTACTATCAATATTTTCTGTTACGTGTTCGAGAAGTCAAATATATTCTGTATTTTATTACGCTTGTGACGAAAGTCGATTGGCTTCGATATTTTGTTGGATTCAACAGAATATCGATATCTCAATTAAACAGATAGATAAATTGTTATTATGCTGGGCTGTTTCCAAAAATAAGAGTAAGCAATAGATTTGATACTAGACATCTTCAGTTTTTAATAAAATGGAAATATCTACACTCCTCTCTAGTTATTCGGTTTTGTATGTACATCATACATTACTGTACAATACTATAACCAAATGATTCATTTGTAAATCATAGCAGTAAAGACTTGTAGTGGCACAAAACATTAGCGATGAATCATTATCCTAGGAACAAAGCCGTGAGTATCGGCCTTTTGAGAGACTGTTGTAATCTGCTGAGCAATAACAAAGAAATTTAATTAACTAGAGGTAACATGCGATAAGATTGTTGACATCAATCAGGCTCCAAGTCACATCATACGACATGATCGGCAGTATAGATTAGAGAAACTTATCATTATAATTCTAGGTCAAATTGTAAGAAAGCGCGCGCGGTGCTATACTGGGAGTCGGCGAACTCGGGGTTTCACATCGTTAGAAATTCTCTCAGATATTGAAATGCTGATTTATAAAAAATAATATAAGAAATATTGACAGTCTATTTTCTGCACACTTTTGCCATAATAGACCAAGAAGACCGTTGATAAGGAGAACCTATTTCACCCCTCTTTGGTAGAAATATCTGATGAGAGTCAATGAGAAACTTTCAGCAACAACCTTTGGTGAAACAGTCTTTAGTAATCATCAAAGGCAATATCAAAATCAAACAAAACATTAACCAACCTCTTGTTTCCAATGAGCATGATGACCATATTAGAGTTGGAGTGCTGGCGCGCGTCCTCGAGCCACGTGGTGAGGTGGTTGAAGGTGTCCCGCCGCGTGATGTCGTACACGAGCAACGCGCCCGCCGCGCCGCGGTAGTACGACCGCGTAATTGACCTGCAGGACATTGGCATAGAATAATTCATATGTACATACTACATTCTCCACACGTGGCTGAGCTAGGTTTACCTCACCCCCGTTCTGTCTTACTTAGTCAACTTCCTGACCTAGATGATAAGACTACGGCCCATTCATTACAAACCAGTTTTGAATTATTTTTGTTGTCATTAGAGCAACATATTGAAAATCAAATTAATTAGTTCTTTTTTGTTCTAATTAGATTTATCGTGTCTTTACATGTCTGCTAGCAGATCCCTGCTAGAAATAAGTTTGAAGCTGAGTATTTTTTTTGTATTGTGCATAATCTATTTTTATTTATTGTTTTGTAACTTATGAATTAAAAAGATTAAATAACTAAATAAATAAGATCCAGTCAAACTTAAATGAGAAATGTTAACAGTCAACCACTACAAACAACACTAAAAAAGTTGGAAAGGAAGTTAGTCATGAGTACAATCACTGGCAGATTAAAGTGAGTCATTGATATAAATCACAAAACACCTATTGGTCTGAAGTTTCACAGTTTATACAGTCTGGTCATTTGTTGATATCCAGGTCAAAAAAAACATCATCTGCTGTTTTATTGAAGTTTCAACAGCCAATTTGTGAAATTAATTATCTTGACATATGAAAAGCCTTGAAAACAAAGATAATACATTTTACTTCTAATTTAAAGTTACAATATACACTTCTCATCAAAAAAATCGAAACACTTCCGTTTTCATTGTTTCTGTCCGAATTTGACACAAAAAAGAATTCATACGATGAAAAAAAAATACATAAATGTATAGCTGGCAGTTTGGCCATTACAGTAATAAGCGAAAATTCTAAATTCAAAATTAGAATTTCATTTGTTTATCTTATAAACGAAATGAATCACTGTTTTGAGACAAATGTGTGTTTAGGGTTGGAGTACATTTAGCGTTTAAAAACTAAAAATTGGCGCCTATCCTTAAACTTTTTGTTTTTTATTTCAATACTGTGACTTTGGGACGTCTGAAAAAAGGTTTTTTTCTAAAACGTATGGATACTTCGCCCACAGAAGCCGCCCAAGTTGTGGCATTGCTGGATTCTGGCCTTAGTCAGCGTGTTGTGGCTGCAAGACTGCATCTAAGCCTGTCATCTGTTCATAGAGTCTATAAACGTTATCGGGAGACTGGTTTGTTCACGCGCCGTTCAGGATCTGGCAGGAATCGGGTCACTTCTGAGCGAGATGATCGATTTATTGTAACAACTTCTTTAAGAAATCGACGCCTTAACGCTTTTCAACTGCAGCAGCGGCTTCGTGTTGTACGAAGGGTGGCTGTAAGTGACTCTACAATTAGAAGAAGGTTGAAGGATCGTGGACTGGTACCGCATAAGCCAGTAAATGGGCCGAAATTAACTGCAGACCATCGAAGAGCGCGCCTTAACTTTGCACGTGAGCACCTAAATTGGTCATACCTACAGAACCGCCACCATAGCTGACCTTTTCTTCAATGCAGCATTGTGCATAGCGTTCTCCGTCTCTTCTGTAGACCTTGTTCCTTCCGTCGTTACCATACAGCATAATTTTACACTCATCAGAAAAGAGAACTTTGCTCCACTGTAGGTATGACCAATTTAGGTGCTCACGTGCAAAGTTAAGGCGCGCTCTTCGATGGTCTGCAGTTAATTTCGGCCCATTTGCTGGCTTATGCGGTACCAGTCCACGATCCTTCAACCTTCTTCTAATTGTAGAGTCACTTACAGCCACCCTTCGTACAACACGAAGCCGCTGCTGCAGTTGAAAAGCGTAAAGGCGTCGATTTCTTAAAGAAGTTGTTACAATAAATCGATCATCTCGCTCAGAAGTGACCCGATTCCTGCCAGATCCTGAACGGCGCGTGAACAAACCAGTCTCCCGATAACGTTTATAGACTCTATGAACAGATGACAGGCTTAGATGCAGTCTTGCAGCCACAACACGCTGACTAAGGCCAGAATCCAGCAATGCCACAACTTGGGCGGCTTCTGTGGGCGAAGTATCCATACGTTTTAGAAAAAAAACCTTTTTTCAGACGTCCCAAAGTCACAGTATTGAAATAAAAAACAAAAAGTTTAAGGATAGGCGCCAATTTTTAGTTTTTAAACGCTAAATGTACTCCAACCCTAAACACACATTTGTCTCAAAACAGTGATTCATTTCGTTTATAAGATAAACAAATGAAATTCTAATTTTGAATTTAGAATTTTCGCTTATTACTGTAATGGCCAAACTGCCAGCTATACATTTATGTATTTTTTTTCATCGTATGAATTCTTTTTTGTGTTAAATTCGGACAGAAACAATGAAAACGGAAGTGTTTCGATTTTTTTGATGAGAAGTGTATTTAACAAAAAAATATAATGAAACCAACAAAAAAAAGATTGATACCCTGTTTGTATTTTGTACCATTATTAATTTAGTTAAAAATCTTAAATTATTCTTTAAGACATTTTTTCTTAATTTATTAGATTAAAGCTGACCAATGGAATAAAATTAAATTTACTAACAACAAAGCAATTGAATCCACTTCTCCTTGACTAAAATGGTAGTGGTATTTCATTGGCATTTTATTGCACAAATGTAGCTTTCTGAGTTTGTACATGCATTACACATGTTAGAAACATTTGTACTCAATAATTAGCATAATTAGTTTACTTTTTAATTTTTTAGTATTGGAATCAATGCTTCTCCAATAAAGAAAAAACATATTGAATTTGTTAAAGGTGTTGACTTTTAGAATATAATCCAATTAGAATCACTTGTTATGAAACATCAAGGTCAAAAAAAAAAAGAAATACAGTTAAATTTCTCCTTGACCTTCAGATAATGTAAAAAAAATGTTTTTATAATGTAAAAGTTTGAACAGGTAAGTGCACATTACCTGAATGCCTCCTGTCCAGCAGTATCCCATATCTGCAGTTTGATCTGCTTGCCGTCAATAGTGATCATGCGGGCCCCAAACTCCACTCCGATTGTGAGGTCATGAACCGGCTGGAACCTTTTATCCGTGAACTGTAGCAGCAGGCATGATTTACCCACACCTGTAGAAAACTCAACAATTTGAAACCAAAATACTGATATGAAGAAATTTACGACACAAAGAGAAGTAAACACTTTGCAAATCTAATGTGACAAAAAATAACAAAGAAAATCCTTGACATAATAAATTGAATTTGTGTATTGATACTGATAACTAACAACATGTTTACACTACAATGAGGCAAATAGTATGCTATATGATGAGATATGCGCATTTAAATACTAATTTGACGTATAGATGAAAAAGCGTAGGCGGAAAACAAAGGCTTCAGATATAAGATAACAGAATAAGTATCCCCTTAAGAACATCAGCATTAACGGTTCCTCGACTCATTTCATTTGGGTTCCTTCATTACATGTCATGACAGTGCAACATATAAAAACAATACGCAACAACATCAAACTCGAGAGATAAATTATCAGGAAATAAAATCAATACCTGTGTCGCCAATGATGATGTATTTGAACAAGTAGGCGTATGCCATTTTTTTAGCAGTTTTTCGTAACTATAAGGGAACACGATGCAGAGTAACAGTAAACAACGATTTCTAATATAATTACAGCTAAATTAGACGCAATTTTTAGAAAATTCACAGCTGGTCGAATCAGTATGTCATTTTGTGAAAATTGACAGACCGCATAGACAAAACGGTAGCTTTTTTATTTCGAATAGGCACGATCGTTTCATTGCATTATACAACAAAGGCATTATACGATTCATATAATTTTGATTTTGTTTGATGTGGTGGCGGTATAGTTTCGAAATTTGTCCATGGTAAACTGTCATTTGGTTCGCTTTTTTGTCTTATATATTAAACGCCGTAAAGTGCGTGAAAGAATAAAATAATTCGTAGCATTTTAATCCACTTAAACTATCTCGCTTCTATATCGATGTTGTAGCAATAATTCAGTCTTTAAATGTTAATTAATGTCAATTCGTTTGTGCTATGAACTTGGTTTGTTATTAATCCAAGATACGTTTTTCATAGAATTTTGTGCTGTTTACTTTGGATGACCCATTTGAAGAAAAACTTTAATACTATTTTGATAAACGATTTGATTCTATTATTGGTTTTACGTTTTAACCTTAAAAGTTAGTGTATACAATGCCGACGATGTTCTGGTAGTCTTTTGTAGACATGGATTCTGTACCAGATACTTCTTCGGCTAAGAATCCAATAAAGAATGATCCTGACAATGAAAAGGAGAAAAAATGCAAGAGTACGCCCCGTCAGCGCGCCGCAAATGACGATGGTGAAAATGTGTTTACATCAATGTCAAATCCAAACGAATCTGGCTTAACCCCGCGAAATGAGCCTCGGACCAGAAATTTTAACTCTGTATCGAGTAACGAATCTCGTCAATCGAGTAAATTAAGTGAGAATAGCTCAGAATGTTTCAAGAACAGTGTTAGTCAACCAGAAATGTGTAACAGGTTGAGCTGCTCTAGCACTGATCCTCCAGAGACTCCGAGCAGCAGCCGAGCGGACTCCAGCACCTGTGATAACGGGGTCGAGCCCGTCTCTGACGTACAGACATGCCACAGACACAAAGTGTGCCAGGATAAAGCAGGAGTTACATATAATTTACCTTCAACAAGCAGTGCAAGCAAAACTTGTGATGGTTCAGAAAACAGTGGATTCAAAGAAAGCAGGAAGAGGCCTTCAAGTCTAAAATTGAGCAGGCCAAATCTAGAGGAAGACAGTTCAAGTGATACAGGGAATGATGACTATTCATTGGGATCAGAAGATGGCTGCATCTATACATATAGAGGAGGAGAGCATTTGGCTGACTTGCCCAGTTCATTCTTTAGTCTAGACATGGGTTTGCCACTTGACAAGCACCTGCCCATGCCTCCCAATTATCAAGTGCCACAGCAAGGAGCTGCTAATGTTCGCGAGCGGGAGTCTCGTGCTTCAAGTCCTGATATGGACTTCCTAGAAATGGATTTTGACCCAGGACCGTCTTGTGAAGTAGACACTGGTGATGAATCTACTCCGGATGCTGATTTGGAGGCTGCAAGTAATATGCCTGAAGAGAGTGAGCCTGTTATAAGGGGGACATCTCCAGAATACTTGGCAACTGCCAGACCTAATCCAGTGGTGGTGGTGCCACCTGTATCAGATGTGGACTTGTATGATGTGCCATCAACTAGTCGTGGAGTCACGTCAGGCCAAGGAGATGCTGAACCAATGAGGAGTGCTCACACCAGCCATGTGTATTATGGTCCTTACATCACACATGTGAATGCACGAGGTGAACAGCTGCTGGTCCGCAGAACTATGTCACATTGGCCACACAGTGCTCCAGTCAGTCTTCATACGTCAAGTGGTGATTTAGTATCACCAAGGGAAATATTAAATTGTAAGTGACAGTTACTTTATTCTATTTCTTCTATAAAATTTCTTCTACTAATAACTGTAATTCTGCGGTACTTATCTGTATATGTCTAGAGTTCATGTTGTGTTTGATCATGGAACAAAAGCACCAGAAGCCAGCTCATACTGACTTCGGGCTCTACCTTGCAGAACAGAGATCATGAATGTGTATTGTAAGTACTTACTTAATCTGATGTACTTTGTTGCATTGTTCTAGATGATGAAGATCACATAGAGAGGCAATTTGCACATCAGATCAATCAAGGAGAGCGGCCAACATTTGATTCAGTAAACTTATCATCAGCTCTGTATCATCTGACCATGGCCAAGAAACTTATGGTTGAAAAAACTAAATCTGACAATGAAAGCCATGATGCACCTAATATGGTAAGACATTAAATATTTTAAACATTACCAAGGTAAAAAGACCTTTACTTTATTTAGCTATCTAAGCTACTGTAGACGACAGGTCGACATGGCAATTCTCTAGTGACGTGACGTTTTCAATATCGATATATTTTTATTATGTATGTAACAAAATGTGAATAAAATAATACCACGTTTTCATTTAAGTTAATATTTATTCATCTGAATCATCTAACGTTAATTTTATTTCTAAAATATTATTCTTAGTTTTCAATAATTTCTTTGATTAATTTAATTTTGATTGACCATAAATATTTAGATTAGATTTCTTTTAAATCTATTGTTTTTCTTTTGTGTTAATGTTAATTTCTAATTCAATAAATTATGTAAGCGAGATTATAATCGATAAACGCGGTCGATACGGACTCGTGCGACACTAAGACTAAGACGCCGCGGGGACTGTGCGGGTGTGCGGGGCGACCCCGCCTCCGCGGCTCACCTCATGCCCCGATTGCCATGTCGACCTGTCGTCAACAGTATCTACCTGTTGTTTTTCAGCAAATAAAAATAAAGATTATTATCTAATCTTGGATTTGTAGCAGTCTCAAGACAGGCAGAGTAAAGAACTAGAAGCTTGAAGATGAATAATTGATAATATTTTGCCTTCCTTTCCTTAGAATGTTATTTTTTATAGATTTAGTGGACATGTAATGTTTTTGCATATATTCGTCTTAGACTGGAATGCTTTGTTAGGACCCAAAACACCAAATATGGAAGACTCTACCAATGCTCTTCTACAACTACACACAGCAGATTTATTGTATGTCATATAACCTGAATCTTCAAGGCGAAGTTTGTGTTTGTGAATGTTCCCACTATGGGAACATTCCTGGCAGTAAAAAGGCGCAAAACTTATGTAAAAAAAGCTTTATTACCTAACTTTTAGGCAGATAAGACCAGAGTGCATGAAAGAACAATTTAAAAAAGAAAAAACAGCCAGTGTCTTACTATTAAAGAGTTTTTACAACAGAAATATTCCCCTTTGCGAACAACAACTAAATTGTATATCTATATTTTGTAGGCCGGTGATGCGTTATGCTCTACATCAGTGCTAACAGTGTCGGCGGGTCCGTCAACAAGCTGCACTTCAGCGGTGGGGTGTGTGGAGGCTCCGCGGTGCATGGTGTGGTCGGAGCGCGAGGCGTGCGAGCGGCAAGTCACGCAGATCGGCACCTCGGCCTGCGGCGCCACTGCTGTTGTTAATATCTTTGTAAGTTCTCGTTTACAGCAGTATATTTCAATTATAAAATGATGATGAGAGTACTCTAAACCGGCGACCGTAGACTTTGATGAGAAGAAGAGAAAGTGGTGTGTCAAGATCGTGGGAAGTGGAATTTCAGGGTTTCAGCCTACCCTAAAAGGAAATAGACGTGATGTTATGTGTGTATGTGTGTGTATAAAATGATGATCTAAATAATTATGATCTGAAAAAGTGGAAACTAAACACCCAGGACAGAGAACAGCAGTGGGACTCTATAGGCTAGGAAATAAGTAATCTGAAGTAATAGGATTTTTTTTGTAATATGATATTTGCTTTTGTGAGATATGCTATACATTTTTCAGATGATTGATGTCAGTGCACTGCCATGTCACGCGCAACTCTCTTAAAATAGAAGAGTTGAAAATTATCAGTGCAAAAAGGGTTTTTATACAGTATCCAGTAATGAGATGTATATGGATTTCAGTTATTTAATATCTATCTCTATTTAACTTATATAATATCTCTACATCTAGATTTATATGTAGCATAGAAAATACAACAAAAATGTGAATTGTTTGAACATGAATCTGATAACACTGATGGCAACTGACTTTATTTATTTGCAATAAGAAATATAATTGAACTTGACAAACAAAACTAATCAATTATTTTTATTATTCAACTGTTCCAGTTTTTAATGGCCCCGATTCCTGCAGACACCGCCTAATTTTATTTTAAGTTATATCCGTCATTTTCATATCCGTCGAAAAGGAAAGGGACGGATGATTCACAGCTCTTAATTTTAGGAAGAATGAGTAAATGAATGAATAACCCGGGCGAATCAAAAGGTACGTCGCTGGTATGCAATCCGTTTGACGTGCTGTCTACTTAACTGTGTCGGGTTATTGACTGATGTAAAATTTTTAGACGGTTGGTTTAGATTTGTGCTTAAAATTGACGTGTGTTCCATAAATTTTATGCTTGTCGATTACCCGTCCCTTTCCTTTTCGGCGGATAAGAAAATGACAGATATAACTTAAAATAAAATTAGATGGTATTTACAGGAATTAGCACCAATATCACATTATATTTTTAGATTGCTTTGGGAGTGCCGGTGAATATAGAAAAGATCAATTCAGCTGTTAGTACACGACAGAGAGCCAACAATGCACCTTTACCAAGGTAAGTATTTTTTAAATTGTTTTCATTTATGTGATTTTAGAGGATTGGGAATTTTACCATTTATTTATTTATGATATTGTATTGAGATCTACTAGATGATTTATGCTGGGAGACCAGCCACCTAATTATATTTTACAACGAAATGTATATATATTTCCTGACATAAGGCGTAATTAATCCTCATGTTACAGATACATTTTGTCACGTGCTGTAGCGGGTTGCACAGCAGCCGACTTGGTGAATGGCATACAGAGAGCGTCAGATGGACTGGTCACAGCTAGATTCTTCCCAACATACCCTGAACGCGCCGTGTCACTGTCCCATTGGCTGGCCGACTGGATTTCTCTAGGTATTTTATGTTTTCTAGACGTAACATATATTTTCTTTGTTGCATGTTGACCTTATAATTCGTTTCGCTACTGACCACTAGATGGCGTTAATCCATATGGTTTGCCTACTCATCGTTAGAGGGCGTCGAGTGTAAAGTTTATTGTAATTTCTACTAGATGGCGTTGTAACCCTTGTTCCATATATTTGTTCCAAATTGTATGGAATCCTAAAACGCGCTATCGAAGTTTTTACGCTTCGTCAGTATATATACAAAAATTGCTACTTGTTGAGTGTACTTGCTTCGGCAGTACATATACTAAAATTGGAACGATACAGAGAAGATTAGCATGGCCCCTGCGCAAGGATGACACGCAAAATCGTGAAGCGTTCCACATTTTTTGATGAATTTTGGTTTAGTTATTTATTTGCTAAAAGCAAATTTATATATTTTTTTTTAAATAAAAGTATATTGATGTTTTGCTAGTAAACCTACTTTTTCTTTTAATCATAGATCGGGAAAGCAGTCTTCGAATTCCCCCGATAATACTAGGTTCATCATCATCAATTTAAGAGCCACGCTCTTGTCGGTGCTGCATTTTCCATGCTGCCAGTTTTTAGGGAAAAATAGGGCAGTGGTTTCCCTCTTGCCTTCCAGTCCAGGGCGGAAGGCAAGAGAATACTAGGTTAGGCGGAAGGGAATACTAGGTTACCTAAAAAATACATATTTGTATATTTTCTTTATTTATTATGTTATGTTCTTTAGTTTTTATATATTATGAATTTCAGGAGCTGTACCAATCTTGACTCTGAACCTGCAAGTAGGTTGCGAAGGTGAGATTCCCGACGCATGGCACCATCAGATGGTGTTTGGGGTTTCCTCGCGAGGAGTGTACCTGTGCAACCCGGTGGAATGTGTGAGGGAGACGGTGCTCTGGCCGCGTCTGACGTCACCCTCCGTGCTGCTGATCAGAACGAGGGATATCGTCTGCAGGTTCAACACTTGCACCGACCTGACCCCTCTAATGGCCGTGCCCGACCGCCGGTTTCATACGTTTAATGTTTTCGGTGAGCATTGTTTTATGCTTCTTTTTATATAATTTAGTATTGTTGAGAGAAAGTTGATGGTGAAATAATATAAAACATGATGGGATATCTTATCACAGTCAACATTTACGACATGTAAATAATAAAGAGGCGTCATATGTACCTACTATTATATATTGTATTTATTCCAAAATCACAAACCCCTTTGTGATTTTGGAATAAATTAATTAATATGGAGATGAAACGATGGGTCCTTGGGGTCCAGAAGCAAAAATATTTCTGTCAGAGAATTAGCTTGGCGATTCAGAGGGGTAATGCTGCCAGCCTGTTGGGCACCTTGCCTCGATGTGACGCATTGGAGGAGGTGTTTTATTTATAAGATGTGTTTGTTTTGTTTTTAATTGTTTGAATAAATAAAATATATTATGGAGATTTTTAATTATCTTAATTTGCAGGTCAAGTAGTGAACGTGGTACGGGAATGGCGGGAGCACGGCTCACGGACGCGACATATTAGGATACCGGCGGCCTACCAGGCTGGGGTCACGGTGGCCGCGCTCACCGGCTCCGAGGCGCACCGCAGGCTCATGCACGCCGCACAGCTACCCATACTGGCCCCACAAACAGACCCCTGAGGTAAGTATACCGGTTGCATTGGCATTGTACCGCCGACTGACACGGTAACGACACGGTCGCAACAACAGTAAGTTCACGTGGAAGTATCCAAGATCGAAGTTATATTTATCATATTTAACAGTAGTTAATAATATACAAATGTCAAACATCTCTTTAAATGTAAGGACCGCGTGTCACGCCACCATAATAGCCGTGAAGATTCGCCTGTGATAACCCGAAGGATATTTCTTGATGTTTTGGTTGTGCTAAAATCAAGATCTTCCTTGTTTAATTGTTTGTGAACATTGTGTTGTATTGTTGCATCACTGATCAAATTTTTATATTGTAACTCTTATCGTTATTGTATACACTCTTTGGCCCGAGTTAGTTTGAATGGAGGCGATTTTGAGATGAAATGTAACACATGTAATCACAAGTACCACCGAGCTATCAACATGTTTAGATGTAACTTACGCGAAGTAATATCATAGGGTAACTAAGACATTTTATTCAATGTTGTATATCAGGATATGCCTGCACAAAATAACTGTAAATACGAAAAGACAAAACATACTAATTCTTATATTATCCGTAATTGTAAACGTGTATCACCTATTCATTACGTCATATCGCTCAAACATCATTATTTTATTGTACCTATCGTGGTTTAAATTTTAGTTTGTAACCTTTTTGTGTAACAGAAATGTGATTGGCTAAATTTTATTAGCCACATTTAAATGTAAATAATATTAGCAAGATACATAAGTATATATTTAGTCAATTGGTGCTTACTAGTCAAAATTATATTACCTAGCACATGCAGTGTACTCGTAATCGTTCAACACAGTGTAATGTAGTAATATACAGCTGTTGGTAAATTATTAATATATGTTGTTTGCCAAGTTCGCGGTAGCATCCACTGCAACATTATTTTGTCTCTCTCTGTCTCTTTGTCATTTAATTACGTCGCATAACTTAATAAATCTATCTGTCTTACTTACGCACATTTGTAAGTGTTTTGGTCCATTGATTTCTCTTTGAAATACTACAAAACCGCGAGCTAGACCAATAACATATCTGTATAAGAAAGCTAGCATCTTTTTAAATTAATTTACCAATATCTCGTATGTATTGGCACGTTGTTGTTATTCTTTGTACCTATTTATTCTCTTATGCATATCGCTCAGTGAGGATCATTTTAAAGCTGTAAAATATTAGCCCCCACAAGTATTTATTTCAACCATACGAATAATTTGAAGGATTTATGACTTACATTAGACATTCTAATTACTAAAACTAATGTGTATTTTCTATCTATAGCACCTTACTGAGCGTAAACATACCTATTGTATGTGTGCCTAGTGTCGATAAATTTGTTAAGTTGAAGTCACTTTACTCGTAAGCACTGTGTATAAAGGACAGTTTTACTGTAACCTATAGACATAAAAGCAATGTTATGTATAACATTATATTTTTGGAATATACTATGATAGAATACGTATGATTTCGTTTTACTAATGTACCCTTAGATGTTATAATATTTTGTATCTTGTTGTAGGTACTTGATAAGTTTCCAAACACTGTGTATAATACTAAAAATGAAAACATTTTCTATTAGCTGGTTGGTAAAATATTTACAATTTATTTTTGATTAATCGCATCAAGAACATCTAAAAACAATTTCGGTGACAATGCAGTCCCACTCAATCTCTCCTTCTTGCATTTGCTCAAAATTGTTTCTGTAATCTTTGTCTTTTCTTCTTTGTATATTTTCGGAAGGCCTATTTGATCGTATAGAAACTTCACACGTTCAATGTGTGCCGGTTGGCTGCTTCCGTAGCAAGAAGTGAACACCACACGTTGTGCTGGAGTGAACCGCTGCAACGCGGCGACTGCGGGCCAACAGAACTTGCCTTGGCGAATGTCCCCACTGAAGTTAGGTATTCCCAAATCGTCGTACTCTTCGCCGTAGACGTCTAGAAAGTCCGCCTGCAAAGAAGGGTTTTTATTTCAAGTCGATTTCAACATTGATTTTATTATCTATTGACTATAATAGCTCACCTGTATTTGATACAGTCTTCCTAAATCCGAGCATATATTGGTCACTTGCTGGTGTGAGAATTTGTCGTCCATATTAAGCATTCTCATGCTCAGAAGTATAGGCAATTTGAAGCAATGAAATGTGGTCTTGTACTCGATGATTCTATTGTATTGCTCCATATTAAAGTGGTTGTATGTTTTGCTTTTCATACTCGCACGGTCTAAATATTGTCCATACGCAATATTCAGAAATGCCTGCATATAAATAAAAAAAATATACTTTTATACAAATGGTTGGGTCATGCTCTATCTAGGCCCAGACTAACACGACTAGTCATACGTTTTACGGATTAGGAATTTCTGTGTTAAGAGAATAATCACTTGTCTTACCTTATCGAAAAGTGGTACGAAATCCACATACAATTTGTCCGCAAAATTAGCTTTGATGACTTCATATATGCAGCTTCTACATAAACTAGCATCGTAGGCGTGCCAACAAGAGTTACCTTGATTCCTAAGTCCATACATTTCTATGTCTTCTAAAATCTTGGAATATGAATGGACCTGGAAATAAATAATTACACTTGTATTAATTGTCTGTAATATCATATTATTTTGAATAACTTACCAACTCAACACTCCAAGCTAAAGTTTTAATCTCCTTGGATGTCTTTTCTGTGTGAGTTTCAGGTTTTATTAGAGTTTCATATGCAAATATTGTGAATATTCCACTGAGTTTCCGCTTATCATTTGCACTATGTTCTGTAATCTGGAAACGTTTACCAAATTCATACATAACAATTCATGGACTAGTGTGAAATATTATTATTTTAAATATTTTTAATTGAAATATACTAGGATTATGATTTATATTGATTTCGAATTTATGTAGCTCTGTGACTACTAGAATATAAACATATTGTGTGATCACCTTCAAATACAAGAAATCGCTTACCTACCTTTTTAACAGTCTCCATCATTTTTGAAGTAGCGTCGTCGTTAGGGACACTATTTAATACATTTGGTAACCATTTCTCGAAATTTAAGTGTGTCTTTTGAGAGAGCAAGTTTGATTCTTTTCTTCGAGATTCCTGGAACACCCTGTAACTAGACAACATAATATGTGTATAGATAGTTAGGTACTGTACCTACATATGGATTGAGTTTGGTATCTCCTCCGTCACCCGACTAGTCGATTCTTGAAGCGTAAACTTCTCCCAAGGTAAGTCCAGACACTGGAAAAAACGAAACTACTTACAAGTTACGATTCTTCGTTAAGTTCTTGATATTAAACTTAGAATATATATTTGTGTACATTATGAACAGAAAGCTTGACGTCTGTTTACTCCAAAAACATTTACAGTTTAAAACGAATACCTACAGGTCTCGAATAACTTATTTTTAGTTACAAATTCAAAAGAATTAACTGAATACAAAATTATGCACTTGGTACATATCAGACAAGCAGCAAGCAACTACTATAAAGATCTTGGAATAATTAAGATTTTCTCCGATAAGGTTCATATTTAAATTGTAAGTACTGTGACTCTAAATATATTTTTTCAATAGGAGTACATCCTGTGCAAAGATGCAAGAGATTATCAGAAATATTATGCAGGAGGAGTCTATTCTGCGTGATAATTATCGGTCTAAGGTTTGAACCATATTTAGCAACAAGGAACCCCATGCGCGCGCCAGCGGCCCGCCGCTTTGTGCGCATTCCCGCTTTAACAAATGACAGTTCTGAATGACAAAAAGTGATAGAAGTAAGGAAAATGCGACGCGATGCCAACCAGATGTAGTAACAAAGTCTGCCTCAACCCATTTTTATTTACTCTGGGTTGCTATTGCAACCACTTCTGGATAGTTCTCCTAGTATAAACTGGTTCTCTTGCCATATGTGGGTAAGGGTTAATATGCAACTAATGAAATAGACATCTATACATCAGTTTGATAATATTGTATTTTAATTAAGTATAAATATTACAACAGTTCCAAATAAAACTAGAGTCATAAACTTAAAGTTAGATACCGTCAAGGAAAGAAAGAATCGCTGGGAAGAATCAAGTTAATGTAATATAATAAATAACAGCATTATAATAAAAATTAATGTTCTTTATCGCCAAAGGTCCGTGTTGCTCTATGTTTATCGCCTCTTAATAGACAATTATAAAAATGGGTACTATTTATTTAAGACTTATACAGGTCCGTTTTCATCGATACATTGTATACTATCACATCTATATACACAGGCTTGATCCTAGGTGAAGGTACTCAGTATATTCTTCTTCTATCGTGTGGGTTATGAGGTGGATTACCAAGCTCCGCAACCCTGGTGTCAGGGTCATTATTGAGCCGCCAAAGGCCCCTGACATGGCTCATGTAACGATTAATAACGTCAGTAAGTAGTAACCGGGACCAACGGCTCAGCTTACTTTCGGACAATCAGGTGATCAGCCTGTAATGTCCTAACTAAACTAGGGATCACAAAGTTTTTGTGATAAGTCCCCACCGGGATTCGAAGATGAATATTATGCAAGTGCTATTATATCGCCCGGGGTAGCTTTCATACAAATGTATACATGGTGACGCAGTGAGTTATGTCGTAGGGCCCTTAGACTTATTTGTTATTCGACCTGTAGGCTCTGCACGACAACCGCGCCGCGCGCGGTGCGAATTGTATCGAAGCCATCTCGATAACCACAATAGCCGTTTGACGTCCATCTGCGTAGATAGCATTCGTATCGTTTATTGGTCGAAGCGCTCCATATAATTCGCGCCGCGCACGGCGCGGTTATCATGCAGGCCCGGCTGGATATTCAGTATGAGACAATAATGTCGGCTGTAACCATAGACAACACAGGCCTCCTGCGATTGTAACTTAACTAGTCTATGACTAATCGTGAGGTATAAAACGACTTGAGACTCAGTCCTTGGATATTAAACATAGCAGCTTGTTGATAAAACACGTAGATATGACCTGAATCTCTTGAAAAAATGAACTATCCTAATATTAATGGTTAGGCTTATTAGAATCTCAGAAGCAGGCCCTAAGTAATGAGGGGCTTTCCAGGTTAAGTTCCCCACAGAAAATATAGATCGCGCTGCATAGCTGCCTTCGTTTTTCTAATTTCATGGACAACAACAGACGTATGCATCTTTTATCCTTGTTTTTGGGTATAAACGATGACCCTTGTATTAACTTGTTACACCCAGACACAACATTTCTTCCATCCATTATTACTCTGATCAAAATAAAGAAAAGCAATGTAGGTAGCAACAATTCTATACCATATCTGATCCAAATATCAAGCAGCAGTTATTTTTATGTTATGCCTCTGCCATTACACTATATTTTTTAATAATTATATCCCTGAGTAATGAGAAAATTACTTTTATATTGTTGTTGGGAACTTAGCCTGGAAAATCACTTACTTGATATATCATATAAATCGGCCCAGATACCAAGTTCTTAAGGCACCTGAGTTTTATCAACAACACGATGTCTATAAATTCCAATAACTTATTTTACTTATAATACAAATTTATACAAGTTTATCCCTTTAAATATATGCTTTTTATTTATTTATTTTTCAATATGTATAAAATCCCACTTTTTATAATTGTTTTTATTTATTAACTATTAAAATAAAATTCAGAGCACCTACACCCAAGGGTGATAATTAAGATATTTCTTCAAATATTTGAGCAGTTTTCAATTGGTAACATTAGATACGTTAGTGTTTCCTTTTGTATATCATATCGACAAGCCTGTAAAATAGTTTTGTCAGGTTTGTATCGCGGCCAAGTTCTTGTGTTTTGCGTATGATGTCGTCATATAGCGCACGCTCTTGTTTCGCGTATATTTCTGGTAAGCGCAGTTCTTCGTAGAGCGCTTTGATTTTAGCGATGTGTTCGGGCTCCTTGCTAGCATAGCACTCCTCGAAGAGAGTTCTCTGCGCTGGGGTGCAGAGTTGGAGCGCGGTCACGGCGGGCCAACAACACTTCCCCTCTTGGATATCTGTGCCCTTTTTCCCTGTCGCCGATTCGTCGCAGAAGTTGTCGATGTAATCGTCCTGAAAATTAAACAAATTAAGTTTTTTTTTTAATCCAGCTAATATTATACAGGTTACGCAAATTAAACCTTTCCTTACTCCCTGTACTGTATAAGAGCATAACATAGAAAGAACTAAGTACCCAGGCTTCACAATTTTGTTAGACCAATGCGTCAATTTGCGTGTTGTGTGTCATGTGTGAATGTTTGTGTAATGTGATTGTCACTCTTCTAGTTAAATTAAAAATGGTGAAGTAAACATACCTGTATTTGGAAAAGTTTCCCAATATCAAGGCAGATGTCGTCTGCCTTCTTTCGTGTCGTTTTATCCGTGATGTTGGCTAGAAGCAGTCCGAGGGACACCGGCAGACGGATCGTGTAGAACGCAGTCTTGTACTTGACGATAGATTCGTATCTTTCTACCGTGAATAGACTGTAGTTTTTCTTGTTGCCAGTTGCGGTCCATAGGTCTAGATGCTGACCGGCTGACGTTAACAGCGTAGCCTGGAAATAAAAAAATAATAATATTATAACTATAACTCAAAACTGCGTGGCAGGCAGAATTCTGGTCGTATTAAATGGTCGGAATAGTTATTACCCAGTTAGGTGAGACATAAACATATTCTGCGATTGAATAAGAATAAGAATAAAATAAATTGACGGCTTTTTATATGGACACCTCAATATTCAATTGCATTTTCCCCTGCCAGTCAGTTGAGTATAGTCCACAGACATAAATACATCCATAACTACTTTTAACATCATCATCAGCCGTACGACGCCCACTGCTGGGCATAGGCCTCCCTCAAGGATCTCCACGGCGATCGGTCCTGCGCTGCCCGCATCCAGCGGCTACTTTTAACATTGACATTTAAATTGTAAGTACGCACGCACGCACGCCCGCACACACACTAAGGGTCGAACCACATGTTGCTGCACCTCACAGCTATCCTTTTTCGTTACACAGAACCGTTATTTGTTAGAACGAGAGAGACCAACCGCACGCGGCAGAATCGACGAGGTGATAGCGTTTACCCCTAACTCTCACTGAAGCTCATACTTACTTCTTGGAAAATATTCACGAGGCTAGTATAATGCGGGTGCTGTAGAAAGTGGACCCGTAGCACCTCATACATGGAGCAGTAGACTAGGATAGAGTCGTTGATGGCGTTGAGTCCGATGTCGGGCAACCGGTACCAGCACGGCACCCCGCGCCGTGTCGAAGACCCGTCTATTATGTCGTCCATCATCAAGAAGTAAGCCTGCAACTGGTTACCATAATAGTGAAATTATTTGGTAAAATAGAAATGAATCTGCTGCACCGTTCAATTCATTTCAAAACAACTTTATTGCACATAGATAAACATACCAGATAGGACAAATACATAAGAGAAAGAAGAGGTAGTTTCCAACTAGTCAAATCAGTTACTTTTTATTAAACGTCAAAACACGAAATTACTATGGAATTTGTATGAAAAAGCACAGTGTGACATCATAGAAAAACGTGATGAAATGTCGGACTTATTATTGCGTTTTTCTTGATTGAAATTCATAAATAAAAAGAAAATGTTTTTTGTTAGTCTTAGATCTGTTTTTATATAGTAATCAGAATTTCATAATTTATCTTGCATCTAGTACACAACCCAATTATTCGCAAAATGGCTCTAAACATTTTCGAAAACCAATACAGGAATGTGTATGAATAATGGTATTAATCAACCTTAATGCACTATAGACAAGTGACTTGCTAACTAAGCCTATTATTAACAGGACTTGTTAATCGTGTTTGACTGTCTTCATGGAACATTTTCTTTTTAAAACAAGCCACAAGTCACTAACAAAATTCAATTTTCCTTACCATTTCTACACACCAACCAAGAATTCTGGCTGATCGCAGGGACTCCTCTGTAATGTTTTCAGGTTTTTCTGACATTTCATATGCAAATACTGTTGCCACGCCTCTGTTTTTCTTCCCTCCAGCCAAATTGTAATCCAATATCTAGAAAATATGGAAAATAAATATTTAAGGTCAAGTAGAAGTCATGTGTTGTAAGATCATTGATCACTCTCAACAACTGAATTTAATCTTGCGCCACCCAAAGGCTGCTAACACAAGTACGGTAGTGGGATCTGAAAAATGACTGTAATTTTGTATGAAGCAGGCCATTCTGTAGGTAAGTGACTTCAATTTTGTTGGGAATATTACAAGATATTAACATTACAAAAGGTACATTGGAGCATGTATTACCTTCTTTATCCAAGTAGCCACCTCTGGTACCTCTGCAAATTTCTCATTGGAAGAAAGTGTGTTGATTATAATGGGCAGCACATCTTGAAATGTTTCCTTTTCTTTTGTCTCTGACACAGATACATTTGTGGACAGCATGTTGCAACCCAATGGTTTTACAATCCTGGAAAAATGTATTTAAGTAAAATGTTTCTTTATTGTATTTTATCATAAATAAGCATTTTTCTTCATGAGATATAATTATATTATCATAGTAAAGTGTATTAGGCAAAAATTTAATCCATTTAATAGACAAATTCTTTTACTGAGCACAACAATGAGAATCAATATGTATCTATATGTATGATTGAATACCTTTTTGACAAAACTAGGGTATATGTACTTAACATGCGATTAAAAGTGTTTAATAGCATTATTAACTTTTTACTGAGTGATGAACTAGCACACTTATTAAAGTGTACCCTACAACCATTCCATGATGACATAAAAAGAAGTTAGTTTAGACTCATATTCATATTCAAATAGGTATATTTGAGTTTCAATAAGAATTACTACAAAAGATTTATCTGATCCAAGAAATATTTATCTTCGGGTCACACAGTCATAATTGTATTCAACACATTATGTTGCATTGAGAATAACAATGGCAGTTATGAATATTTAGTGAATAAGTAACAAACTTTTTTTATTAATTAAAATTAACTTTAAATGACTATGGCAAAGGAAAAAGTAAGTTTTATAGAATAAAGAAAAATATTAGGTATAATTTTGATGTTATGTAGATATTATATCTCATTCTAATAATAAGTTTAATATAATATTTGCAAGTTTTAAGATTTGCATTTTAAAAAGAAATTAGAACTTACCTTGGATTGTGAAGATATTTAGTACATGACATAAATCTAGTACTTTTATTCATAAAACGTAAAAAATTTGGGCTATTCATGTTGGAATTCTTATGCTTGTCCTAACAAAACTTTCACTGACCGAAATGATGTCCAAAATTTTGAATATAAAATTCAACTTTCACGGCACTTTAACCACTACACAACGATAACCTGTTGACAACGATATTACTTTCAGTCGAACTGTTAGAATACAAATTTATTAATGAATCATTAAATAATCGTATGTTGCATATAGGTAAAATTGCAAATTTTTCGGTCCACAAACCACTAATCCGCCAGCTGAATGTCAAATGATGCGTTTATGCTTTTCGCAGCGAGTACTCGTTGATGCAGTAGTAAGAAAAAGATAACAATGGCAAGATATGCCGTTTACCTATATCGTCAAGCACTATAATTATAAGAAAAATAAAACGCAATCTTAGTATTTCTATTCCCTACTAGATGGCAAATTCCGAAACCAGGATGAGTTAGAGGTTCTACTACTCATTACTAGATGGCGGTAAATTAACCATGTTAGTCATTTTTAGTTTTTCATAAAGACATCCCGAGTCCCGAATGGAACCGAATTTATAAACAAAAAATTCTGTACATTTTGTTTTTTTTTTGATTTCCTAAAGTGTTTTTCAATTCTTATATTTTAGGTATTAAAATAATAATTGATTTAAATAATTAACTTTTTTATTTACACAATTTAGTACTTACATATATTTCAATAACAAAATGTCAAATACTTATATTTTTGTCTAGACTAGATTATCGTCCTGCGAATACGTAGCTAGGTATGTATATTTTTGCGTTTCCCTTTTACTTTTGCAGTAAGTACAATAACATTACATATTATAGATATTATAATCGATACAGTTTTAGCCACAATTAATCTAATTGCTAATAAATAAGTAATGATAAAAACTTATTACACAAAGAATTTCATTGTCGCAATTATTTCCAGACTAACAAAAATGTATTTTAAATTGATTTTAGGTTTTTCCTTCTAATTATTTCTAAAATTTATTACAAATGCTATATTAATCGTAACATAAGTATAAATAATGAAGATCTATAACTGATAGGTACGAATCTAGACACTTCGTCGGAAGATATTGTCAAGGATTTTGAAGAAAAGGTCGTGTGGTAGTCCACGGGTGACTTGTTGGATTTGTGTCCTAAGGAGATCGTATGTGGCTTCTTCGTAGACTGAGAAAGTGTGTGGTAGTTGTAGGTCTTCGTAGAGATCCTTTATCTTGGCGACGTCTGCGGGGTTGGCGCTGGCGTAGTGCGCCTCCATGATCTCCTTCTGGGCCGGTGTCGCCCGCTGCAGAGCTACTACTGCTAGCCACGTGCACTTTCCGTCTTGGATGTCGGTTCCGTTCTTGCCTGTGACGGTGGGGTCTCCGAAGCAATCTAAGAAATCGTCCTGTAAAGAAAGTAAGTAGATCGGACTAAGTATTTTGCTTTTGAAATTAAAGGCGTAGGTTGATATCAATAGTTTCAAAAACTTCGGGAGCATACATTAGACATTTATTTATTTATTTATTTAGACATTGTGCAGCTTGGTATATAATTATGTTTACGTGCAAGAGGCGTCTACGTCGAGTTCCTGTTATATACTTTTCATTAAGTGCCTGCAAATTTTAAGTCACTTCATTTGCTAAAATCTTTCCTAATGATCTTAAAACTTACTTGGATCTGGAAGAACTCTCCCATCTCTAGAAGAATAGTCTTGGCCTGTCTGTGTGTCTCTGGGTCTTCAACTCCGGCCATCAGAAGCGCCAGGCTGACCGGCATTTGGAAGGTGTAGTAGGCTGTCTTATACTTCGTGATCGCTTCATAGTTCTCCATCGTGAACTGTGATAGGTCCGGCTTCTCCGTGCGATTGATAGATTTCTCTAAGTAGTGGCCTACTGAGCATTTCACTAGCATCTGCGGACAATGATAAGTATATGAATTTACTGTTTAAACACAAGACAAAACAAGTACGTACTTGTTTGATACGTATCAGAGACATTCTGCAGTCTTGGTTTGATAAGGTCACTATATCTATTAGATCACTATGATCTTCTTCTATCGTATGGGTTGTGAGATGGAGTACCAACCCCATCAACCCTGGTGTCAGGGTTAGTATTGAGCCGCCAAAGGTCCTTGACATGGCTCATGAAGCGACTACTAAACTTGCATCAGTAAGTAGAAACCAGGACCAACGGCTTAACGTGCCTTCCGAAGCACGGATCATCTTACTTTCGGACAATCTGGTGATCAGCCGGGATTTGAACCCGGGACCTCCGGATCGTGAGCCGAACGCTCAAACCACTACACCACGGAGGCCGTTGATGATCACTATGATGAACTGCTAGTGCTTATGATTATGTCAAAACCATCATGTTTTAAATACTTAAGTACCCTTAATTGTATAGGTAAGTTATGTACGCCGTAATTATCATATATATATTAGTCACAATACCGTAACCTTATAAATGTAAAATGTTTTAATATATGTGATGTGGTTGTACTTTATAAATAAAAAAAATATCATAGAACACCAAAATATTTTCGTCTTTGTTTCCTTCTCGGAGCTCAAACAGGCATCAGAAAACATTTGATTGACTCGATGCTGGCCTTTAAACGGTCCATACGGAGTGTTTCCTCCTGTTCCAATTGATGAGGGCAACTACGTAGGTACTTCAAGTCCTAATACCTACCATCAATCAATATTAATGTTGTCGTTATCTATTATGAATTCTGATTGTATTTAATCATAAGTCACGTTTTTGAAAGCGCGCGTGCAAACGGTCGGTTAATTTATTTGCAATAACAAGTTTTAAATAAGTCGAATCAATTTTTTTTTTTGTAATTTATTAGCTATCTACACTACACTGAAACCGCTTTGGACACCGCCAGTTTGAGATAGCAGCACCGAAGGTACTTATTGAGAAAAAAGCTGCGGATACAATTAGTTCGCCATCAATTCCTGGCCGTTATGAAAGTAGCAATTACGGTCGAATAACTTCGCTTAAGTATGCCGATAACTATATTAGTTCTTGAAAAATTTGTTAGCTAGGTTTAGATGTCCTTAGCTCAGATTTCAATCTTTTAGGGGTACCAGCTGACTCGTAGTAAATATGCCACAGCCTGAAACTACATATTTGTAGATGTGAACTAATATTGTCATATACTTATATATATTTAGGGTTATACAAAACCTAATCTTCAAAAATGACCCGTTTGATAGGCTTTCGGCTGCAATTTTACCACTTTTTACAGGTTTTATATAGTTTTCTAATTTCTTGTTGTTGGCTGCAAGTTGGCTGCAGAGTATGCCAGTGAACTTTTTATCATTGCAGAGGACCTATTAGCTTTCGTCTCACTGATTGTTATTTTATTAGTTTTTGAATACTTACTTAGATTAAATTAATAGGTAGGGAGCATAATACTGCATTTTAATATCCTAATTTATTAAGTACGTCATGAGAAACAAACGCGTCAATACTAACTGAAGAAGGATTCAAGGTCTAAGAAGACGATAGTCTGATACACTTGGCATAATTTATTATTATAAGTAAGTAAGTAGATAATTTAATGGCGGCAGTATTTTATATGTGATAATTTAATAGGCGATAGAATAAAAAGCTGATGTTCTTTGTAAACACTACAATTACCAATAAACATTCGATTTATAGACAAATAAGTCCTTCCTGTACCTATAGTAATAATAATAAATTTCAATGAATTATTAATGTTTTGCTTGTTCCATTTTATGGCTTTCGTATTCAGAAACTAAATGCTTAAAAATACCTAATAAAATTAAATAAATATAGAAGCATTGTTTACTAATAACGTCATTTTCTCTATACTTCAAAGGAGTAGTTTTTACCGAGTTAGGTACCTACATACCTACGTACAATTTACAGTATGCCTATGGAACGGCCTCTGTAATCCATTGGTTGAGCGTCGTATGATCCGGATCTTCCGGTTTCGAATCCCGGTGGGGACATAATACAAAAATCACAATGTGGTCCCTAGTTTGGTTTAGACATTACAGACTTACCACCCGGTTATCCGAAAGTAAGATGATCCGTGCTTCAGAACATGAAGCTATCGGTCCCGGCTACTATTGACCTAAGTCTGCAGTCGTTACATGCTCAATAGTAAGCCTGACACCAGGGTCGATGAAGTCGGTTATTGGCCCCACAACCCACACACCACTTTTATTGCACTTTGACTTTTTTTACTGCTTACCTCGTTAAACATCTCAAGCACGTTCTTGTAGTAGGGCTTAGCGCCGAAGTGTCGTTTCAACGTGGAGTACATAGCGGACTGCACCAACGCTGCGTCGTTGACGCCGCTGAGGCCGACCTCAGGCCGCGTGTGCCAGCACGGCGTGTCGCGGCGCATCGCTGTACCCTCCATTATGTCGTTCAACAACATCTGTTGGGTGTGGAACTGGAAACAAAGATATTAGCGTAAATAAAGATAAGTGTGATTTAAAATGTTAGAGAATTATTAGAAGAAACGCCCCATACGACTTTTAAAATCCAAAACTCATTGTTTAAAACTATTGTACTTATCTGGAAAACTGGGCTTTACAAGTCTATGGAAAACAGATCACGAGTTTGCCTATGCGCAGCAGAGGTAGGTACGGTAGTTAGTAGTTAATAACTTATTTTAGCTCGGAGGAGCTCGGTGGCGCAACGGTAAACACGCTCGGTCTGCGATTGTTGAAGTTAAGCAACGTTCGCAAAGGCCGGTCATAGGTGACCACAAAAAAAATCATCTCGAGCTCCTCCATGCTTCGGAAGGCACCTTAAGCCGTTGGTCCCGGCTGCTTTAGCAGTCGTTAATAACCACCAATTCGCACTGTGCCCCCGTGGTGGTTTAAGGCCCAATCTCCCTATCCATCCATAGGGAAGGCCCGTGCCCCAGCAGTGGGGACGTTAATCGGATGATGATGATGAACTTATTTTAGAGTATGTAGGATAAAACAACAAATTTAAGATTTGTAGGCACGTATCTACAATACAGAGATGAGATAGTCTAAACCTAAATAGGTTGGTAACTTTGTATGTTAATAATACTACGGTAAATCTATAATAAGTCACGTATAAAAATGTCTTCTGCCTACTTTGTAACTATGCTTCTTTGTTTTATAAAGATTCCGGCATATTGCGTTGCCGATTGTATAATTGATTAGCACCTGTAACTGCGTGTTTCGCGGAGTTTTGGACAATTAGAACGGATGAACTAAGTGGTATAGGTAGGTAGACCATATATGTACTTACTTATATTATAAAGGAATATTTAGGAATGGTCTTAACTAAACGTGATGCTAATATTTAAATAAGTACCATTTTAATACATTTGCTCTTTTCTATAGGTACTTACGTTATCAATGTATGGGATTTATTGATAAAATAGCAACTGTTTTTTATATCAGTGGGTTTGGAAGTGCTTAAGTTTCAAGGTCAGTGACTGCGAATGTGATAAAAGTCTTCATGCTGGCTAACTTTATATTTTATGGACGTGTATAATAATAAGCAAACCGGTTTTGTTTTTTTCTATAAAATGTTACGCAATAGACTAGGTTGATACGCAATAAGTTGAAGCTGTTGAAGTTAGTAGTTAGTGTTAGGTATTTATTATACTTATTTCTTTTATTGTTTAAGAGGTGGTTTCTATATTATATATTTAAATACAAGATTTTATTTAATTTTAATAGTTTTAAACATGTTCTCATGGAACTAGTTTTGCAACAAAATCCTTTTATAGCCAATAAATAGCTTTTCGTTTTGGATAACATAAGATGGACTTTGTCAGCGGTCTTCATTTTTTATCGGGCACAATTATTATATTTTATTGTTTATTATTGTCGGTTACAAATACGTGCAGATTAAGAAACTGCACTTTGGATTATTCTAAATTTAATCTTATGTTGTGAACCACGAGCAAAACACATGGAAATCGAGTTTCTACTTTTTCATTAAAGTGACTGATTCATAAAATTCAATTTATATTAACTACTATTTATATAAAGCCCATATTATTCAAGTATCTATTCTTCTTATTCATTACATTTTCAAGTACCTATTTAATAAAATATCAACAAAATATTTATATTTACGTTATCGTGAAGAACAAGAGATCTCGTTGATGTCTTTTGTATGCACTAAAGTTCAATTTGTAACGTATTTTTAAATAATTTCGAGTTTTAAAAGCTAAAATATAGTTTTAGGTTGAGTATGATTTTGTATACTTAGTGTCATCACCCTCCCTATTGCCGAAAAATGTCATTGATGAAGATTTCACCTAAGTACATCGATTACCTGGGATCTAACAATGGGGTTTGGATTTTAAAAGGACATTCGGCCTTACGACTTACTCAGTACTTACCATCTCAACACACCACCCCATGATGTTAGCAAGGTGGACATTCTCAGGGGTCATATTCTCCGGTTTCTCCAACATCTTGTAAGCGAGGACTGTGGCCAGTCCGCGGTTCTTCTTGCCATTCGGGACGTTGTATTGTAACAGCTGTAAGAATAACGGCTTGTTAATCAAGTTGGTAATTTTATTTGAGACACCCGTGATGTGGACACTGGCGCATTATGGATATGAGGATGGACTGTTTAAAAAACTTTGTCTCTTTTCATGCGGATTTAACCCATCGAGCCGATAATGTGTTTGTGTTCTGCATGCATGAATTAAGTAAATTATATTTCGGCATAAAAGAATCCGTACTAGTACACGTAGGTACTTTGAAGCAAAAGATTATAGATAAATAGTATGAAGATTATCTTCTGGGAATGAAGGAAAACGACATTGTTGTTGAATTCCTATTTAATTGGAAAATATCAGAACTATTTTATCCTCCCTGCATTACTTTATAAAATCACTTGGGAAAATACTGTAATAATTAGTTCAATTGTCCGCTATACTAGCTGTGTACTATAAAACCAACTGCAAAGCACATTCAATATCGTGGGATAAAATTTACCTAGTACCTATATAATTTAAATTAACTATGTAGAACATCACCGGTACAAAGACAATAATTTGTAAATATACATATAACATAACAAATACTTTAATGCACTAAAACAGGAAAATATAAAACATATATTATGGTCTTTGTAAAAAATGTGTTTGCAGGTGTTTTCTTTGTTTTGAATTGAGGATGTACAGTCATGTCAACTGGCGCCCGCCGCACGCGCATACATGTAGCATGGAATGATGTCATCAAAACAACACTAAAATCGAAGGCATGCTGTACATACATAAAGCACATGTATAAGAACACGCAATTGCGATTAGAACCGCGAAACGTTACCGCGAATATGTATTTACTTATTACGCGATTAGTTTTTTGACTTGACTTATTAGATTTGCCGCCTGGGAAATTAACTACTTGGCCGGAATTACGCCTTTTTCAAGTTTTCCCTTAAAAAGTACTTTCAAGTATGTTTGTATCTTTAGGTCTTAGAAAAGAAATAAATAATTCTTCAATAACAGTTCAATAGATAGATAACGTGACCTCAAAGCCTAGCTTATCAGTTTTATGATAAGCACTTTAAAAAAATTGATCCTTTTGTACACAGATTTATCGACTGTTTTTCTATTTTTACTCATTCCAATGTTTTTAGTAAACACCTAGATATTTCTATGCTATTTTTAACTTTGAATATGTTGTAATCTACTAAAGGACTACGACCAGCATAATGTAATGGACTTATTATTTTATAACCGATGCTCTGTACGTCTTGTAGGTGGTATTCTTGGGTCTATGCGGCACCACCATGGCTGCAGTTCGTCATATTTCACCTTAAAATACAAAAACCAAAAGTATTTGCAAGTAGTCTTGACTTGAGGATCTGTACACCCCAAAAAGATGCATGCGTGGTTAAGTTCGTGTGGGTGCAATATTTTTATATATTAGTCCTAATGCTAAAGTTATCAGCCCACACGTTGGTGGCTGAAAACAACGTTATCAAACAATTCTAACATTTCTTATCAAATTGTTACCACGCATCGGGTGCACTCGTAATTGCGAACATGTGTTCGGTAAAGGCCATGTCTAAAAATAGAATTCTAGTCTTCAACCTGGCGATATCCTAACTGGTTTTCTAACTAGGTATAGATTGGCTGTAGCCTGAATTGAGAAGTTTTTACTGCGGTTCAGCTATATCTGGCTTTATACATCATGTGCTAGAATTGAAATTTAATTGTCCGTTGTTTTACGACCTAGATTATTGATGCGAAGCACTAGCGGGAAGGCCTAATACAATTAAAAAAGAATTTATTTTAAGAATTTATGAATGAAATAGCTACCTATAGCTGTTTTCAGAATTCTACTAGTGTCAATACCAGGGGTCATTTTAGGTGGCTCAAAATTATGTAATTGTGTGAGTAACACACTACCAAAGTCAAAACGATTCTATCCAAAAAATATTTAAGTAATTTATTTGTTTTATAAAAAAAACTTAGTGATTTTATGGCCGTAATGGTTAAAATAAGTAATTCTGATTGTAAATTACTTATATGTATGTGTAGTTTGGAGTCCAGAAATCGGAATCCGTCGCGTCGTTTGCGCAGTGTTATAAGTATGTTCTGATGATTGTAAACAGGAAGTTGTCTATGGTGTTATTAAACAAATCCACGGTTAAGTATACAGAAATATTTGTTCTATTTGTCTTGACACAAAAAGGGCAAAGATCATTTATACCAATTACTAAATAAACGACTAAAAACAAAATAACTACCTACTTTATTATTTTGAACTAAATAAGTAATTAATAACTACTTACATACTTTTTTATTATACTTACCTGCCTGCCTTTCAGAAAAAAGAAATACAAATTGGAGATGTCCTTAGAAAAGGTTTAATACGATCTACTTTGAACCGGCGTGCGTGGATGAAACGATTGATGAATGTGGAGGAAGCAAGAAGGTCAGGATCGACACAAATGGAATTCCATAGTCCTGCTTACCCCGGTGGGAAAGAGCCGTGAATTTAAGTATATATGTATGTAGAAAGAAATAGGTATGTAATAATAACACCCGATGTTTGTGAAGATTTATTATGACGTAAAATAAATACGAAAACGACGTTTTATTTAGTTTAGATATCATACAACATTTGCTATTCACGATTGTAGACCGTATCTGTTAAAGCGAATAATATATTAGTGGATAAATATGTAACTAATAGGGCACGTCAGGTGCTAATGAGCTCTAATCTAATTTACTTATTTATATAGAGGTAGTTACTTAGGAATTCGTAAATATTTTCGTTTAGAAGTACCTGTTTGGAGGTGTGTCTCCATGAAAGCTGCCGTAATGTGACTTGCCTATTAGCAACAAGGTTTCTTCAGGTACTCAAGTAATTAGATGTAACGTTTCTACTAATTATTTATTCAGACTAGATTGAAAAATAGTTGAACTGATAAGACCAGCAAAGAAAAACAAAATCCCCGATTTATATATGTTCGAGGATTAGAACGCTTTGTAACGGATAACGTACGAAGTGTTTAAAGGCAATCTCACAAATTTATATCACCTTTATACCTATTTAAAATCACTCGCTAAATATTGATAGAATTGTTATTAGCTATTACCTACTTTTTATGTTTTAAACATTGATGTTTAAGGGCTGCTGCTAGATTCATATGTACGCTACCATGACTTACTACGAGTACCTCATAAGCAGTACCAACAAAGTCACATAGTGACAAACACAGAAAACTTCAAGTTGACTTGCAGTAACAAACAAAATGAACCCTCATGACAAATGGACACGATCAAGCATTCCCAAAAGATAATCAAAAGAGCACTAACACAGCAATAACGTACCTTAGCCAGCCATTGGGCCGCATGAGGCACGTCATTGTGCTTGCCGGACTCCGTGAGGTCCCGGATGATGTCCGGGAAGCAAGCCATGAACTCCCGAGACTGGTCCTTGGACACCGCCAGCCCGCGGGCCGCCAGCGGCATCTGCTGCCCAGTCAGGGTGGACAGGTATCTGCAGTGCCAAACTTGGCGTCAGCACTCAATAGGACACTTTTATTTACAAACTAAATTCATCTTTGTCTCCAGCGATATACATTGTACTTATACCTTTCCGGCTTTTAGGCAGTTGTGTTAGTGGCATCTTAAGTCTTTGGGTAGATAGCGTATCATATCTGAGTACTTATTTTTTCAAATATATCACCTGCTACTGGTGTGACAAAATCATGGTAAGAATTATTTTAGCAAACCATATTTGGGTAAGTACTATGAGACTTTGTCAAACCGATAGAATGCGATATATTTCAGACTCTTAAGCGCATCATTTATTTGTTACTAGATAATTGAGCAGTAATCATCAGTGAGACAATTTTCTTTTCTACCTACTGTTGCATCCGATGTTTTACATTATTACCAACGTTTTTAACATACACGGGTCTGGAAAGTACATGTTAGGTACGTCTATTTGTAATCCAACAATTCCTGTTTCCTACATTTTATTTGATACAAATATAGATTGAATATCAGCCTTAGGTAGGCCATGAAATCAACAAAATATTTGGTAGATGGTCATCTTCTATACGAAATTTATTTTAAAATGAAACTTATCCAGGTAGGAGCTGTAACAGATCTTTTTTTAACAAACTGTCTTTAAAAATATCAAGTTGTTGAAACTATGTCAACAAGTGTTGCTCAATCTGTTGATGTAGCAACAACAGGCTGATAATTACTTCAGAGGAACGAACAATTGCCTGATAACATACCTATTTCCGTAATTGTCGTTAAGTACCTACTTCATTGATTCAATATTACCTATAAGCAATAATACATAAGCTATTAATTAAGACATTTTATCAGTTAGCGAAATATTGAGTGAGATAAAACAAAACCACGCATCTGAAACGTGCGTTTAGTATAATGATGGAAGGCGACTCGACCGGCAACTTTTTATGTTTTTTCTTATCCTTATTTATACAACTGACGACAAGACTACAAGAGCCATCGGCATGTATAGTCGATCAAATCACGCACCGGTCGCGTGGATTCAGTAGGTACCTAGGTAGTTGAAAGTCAGGTGTGGAGAATTTGTAATGTTAATTCTGTAGTAGAGTTACATTACGGTGAATATTAGCATAAGCAGGGACACGTCTAAAGCTAAAAGTCTATAGATACGTAGCGAATGTTGTATACGGCTTCGGTTACGCAAACTCGCACTCCGGTTACTGGAGTTCACTGACCTGTGATATTTCTGCAACTTCAGCAGCTTCTTGGTGCCGATGGCCTCGTCGGCCTGCTGGGCGCTGCCGGCCTGGTCGAGCCGCGGCACCATCGCGTCCGAGTTGGTCACGCTCGTAGTCTTGCTGATTTGCCGGCGGATCTCATTCTTGTAAATTTGCAGGATCTTGTCCAAGCTCTTCTTCGTTGAGAACATTTTTCAATTCAGTAATTCGCTAATGCGTAAGTTCGATACAAAAACTGAGACGCTTAAATGGGGCGTCAAAGTTTTAATTGATGGGAGTGGGAGAAGTTTCCGTAGCAAAGTGTCGTGTGGTCGCGGCGAGTACGTCGGACTGACTGATTCTTTGTTATGTTTTGCTGCCTCCTCCTTGCCGGTTTCACTCCACTCAAAATAAGCTATAGAGTCGTCTGTAATGTTTACATCTGTTTTATCTATATCGATATTTTTATCAGTTGATGTTGAATATTTTTTGTGCAGTTTTTTCTTTGCATTTATATTTTGCTCATCTATATTGTACTTGACGTTATCGGCTGTAGTGTTTATAGTTTTTGTCATAGCTGTATAGAACTTAGATATTTGTGATGTGTTTTAGTTCAGTAAGTGGTGCTATACTTACCTACCTATATCTTACGTATATATTAGACAACATGTTAGTGTATATTAGTGTTCAGATATAATACCTACTTATTATATCCTCTTGAGGTCCATATTTCTAGACACAACAGTCAAAAAGATTTAAAAAGAATTACCTAATTATGGGTAATTTACTACGAATCTAGCATTTTCTTTCTTTTAATCTTTGTTGCTCTTCATTATCATCTTTTTTGACGATTTTAAAATAGGTTACTTATAAAGCTTCGAACAAACCATCGATATTCTCTCGCGCAGCTCTATTCGTGCGCGCGCAACACAGTAAGCGGCGCCCCCCCCTCCCCAGCCGAGCCACGCGGGCGACGTCACGTAGGCACCGGCACCCGGCTCGGCCTGCTTGCAATGCTACCCGTGACCCGAAAACAACATATGATCAAACATATCTTTTTGACGAGAATACACGTCTCAAAGACAGAATAATGGAGGAAAAAACTCAAGACAAGCGCCTGCAAGTTACTTGGCTGTTGGTACAGAAAGTCTGATTGGAAAACAATTGGTTGTTATGCTTTGTTATGATTGCCAACGATTCCAGCATAATTACTGGTAATACGGGGTAAAATATACGAAGTTACGAACAAATATTTTGTGGAAATATTACTGATGTTACAAACGTAAAGCAAAACTTTGAAACAGAGTCTTGGACACATTGATCTTTTGTTGCACACAACTTCGTTTGTTTCATATTTTAACTCAATTAAGGAGTATTTTATTGGAAAAGAATGCAAACCGTGCGTGACCTCAAAACAACAGGTTTACCCGGGGAAGGGTACTAACTACTAAAGGGATTCTCAAGAGAATACCTGTCTCAAACAAGACCGAATTTCAAAACAAAATCTGATTACAATACAAACCTCCAGTGACTTGAATACACCATGCCTGGGAAAGGCATCTGATGGATCATTAACAAGGGCGTACCTGAAGATGGACATGATAAAAACAATAACGTGAATTAAAACATGCATTGCAAACTCGAGTTTCCAAAGTAAAAGGTACCTATCTAATGCACTGGCTAGAGAAAGTGTAATGTCTTGATACTAAAAATAATAAAAACATTTTTGTTGATTATAAGGGTAAGAAAGTATAAGTACAAAGATGATGTGGTGGTTAATTTCTTGACAATTACGAATTCAATAAAAAATCGCATTCTGTAAATACATATATCTATATGTACATGGGCCATCGTCTCATAGGTTCTCTTTGGAAGTTCTAATTTACATTTACAAAGCTTATATTATGGTTGCTTATCTTGCTGATTCATTTTATTTTTGAAATCAAAACAAACGCAATTTCTTGAATCCAAATACAACTTCAGTAAGATAAGGCTATTTTGGAGTAAGTTGTTATCGATTATCGTGACCCACTTTAGTGCCCTATCAATAAGAAAACGGTGATCTGTCAAGATATTATAATTGAGTATACTGAGTGAAAACATTATTTTCCAGAATATTTGTTTTATTTTATGCGCCGTTTGCGTACTTAAATATTAAACAATAAATTATCAAGGGTAGATAGAGTCTTAGATTGGCGTCCCCTTTTTAGCATCTGTATCTAAAGGTCTTCTTTCTATTCTTAAAGTATCTACATTATACGACAATATTATAGAAGTATTACAGGTTAACCAATTAGGTGATGATATAATTGTCCTATGCCCATCATATAGACTAAAATATGAATGGATGACATAATCAGCGTTAACAAAATCACCGGAAGGTAATTACCTAACCTAATAATTAGTAGATTCAATGTAAATAGTTACCTACTTATTGTAAAATGACTCACTTTGACGATGCAGGTTAATTCGGATCGCAATAATAGAACTTAATTATTAGTAAGTACCTAATAAGTTCAGGATAGTAGTGCCAAAAACTACACTTATACTTTATCATTTGCATTACGGCGTGAGAACGCGATGAAAATGATTAAGGTCATCTTCAAAAAGGGTTGGCAGCCCTGAATAAAGGACAACGCGAAAGATACAGACCCACCAAGACTTGCATACCAACACAAGTAAAAACTCGTCTCAAGGTACGTAAAGAACGGTGGAATTTCGTTCACATTACTCGACTACTAAACAGCAATAAGTACTTGAAAAGAAAACAAAACATGTCGAAACGGACTTTTGAAAAAATTGGAAATTTAAACTTTGGCAATAGGTTTGTGCAACACGTTTATGTAACCAACCGTTTCATTCAGTGAAACCATAGAACGGGACAAGTTAATAGTGTTTCGAAACCGTTTTTACAGCAGAGATTGATTTGAATTTAATTTGAAATACAAAATAAATATCGGAGCTTATTTTCAAAATGAGTTATAAGCCAAACAATACACATAAGGTATCTTGACATTCGTGGCGAGACATATGATATGATTCGCGTACGCACGTATGGCAGATACATAGAATTACTGGTAAATCAATGGGCAAATAGTTTGGCGTGCGGCTTACGGTTTGCGGGGCATATGCCAAACATATTCTTTAATTTATTCATTGCAACACAAATATGTAACGAGTGTAGTATAGATAACTCTACACTCTTCTGCTTTAAGCACTGTAAATAATTTAGAGCTAGGCAAATTGATTATGCGTAGGAGCTCATTCTGTCGGAATATTTTTTTCATTCTATTAGGTTCCACTATCTTACCTTCACAATTCATAGATACGCATAATAAGTCCCATAATAACTCAATGGTTCAGGTTCTGTAGATTGAACCGATCAACTGAATTTTTAAATCATTTCTGCAATCAGCTAAGTTTACTTATTCGCAACGCTGCTGCGTGCAAAATCTGAACATATACCTACGAGCGAGGTCGTGGAACAAGATCAAGGTGCCAGAGTCGACGGAATGTCAACATTATCACAGGAAACAGGTTCCTATACTACATTTCTTTGAGGAATAACATCCATTGCTTTTTATAGCATTATTTTCCTGGCATACTATGATTTCTAAGTCGGAATAGGTTAGGAATAGTCGCTAGATTACAATCTGTTTGGTACTCGTTACCTCGTAACTTGGTACTGGTAAGGATAACAACGGTAGCAAAGTATATTTAATAGCTCGCTATCTTGAAAATTACTTCGTCCATGGTTACATAATGATATACAGCAACAGCTATTTGTACACACTCAGTATATAAATATATACAAATGTTTACTTTTTATATACATTTTGCTTTACAGTTCTTTTTGTGAATACGCGCGTTAAGTTTTTGGTGTTATTTTAATTGTAGGAACCTATTTAGTTTTTGCGTTAGGTGCTCTGACAAACATAGATTTAATAAAAAGTCACATTATCAGTTTTGATTGTCCCAATTAAGTAAGTAAGTAAAATCTTTATTTCCTCCACAAAAATACATGGTAATATTTATAGAGGCTGGAGCCTAAACTGGGATACCTTGTGTTTTAGAAAGTCATGGTAATTAACCGCTACCTTACTTAGATAGGTACTAAATTAAATAGTCCCCATTTGCTGGCCTAGACGGATATTAAAAGTAACTAGATATGCCTACCGTAATATTATAAGTAATGAAATACCTGAGCGTTTTATTATTCGTTTAGAATACATTCTACAATAACATGCGGAACAAAAACTTTGATAAAAAATCCGAATCGACGAGTAATAAATACAGCATAATACCTATAAGAGTTAGTACTGAAATAGTATTTAAATTGAAGTAAATGATTCTGTTTTCCTCGACACGAGAAGTATTTTTAGCCCTGTATTGTTGCAGCCGTAATTGTTAAGCACCAAACACTTAAAAAACCTGACAATAGAACGTAATGTGATACAGATCACGCAATAAAGTACTAGAACTGGCTGAACTACACTCGATACATGCGTGTCTGGTAACTTTGTGAATGCATAATATTCTTACTCACGTGGCTATATCAGTATTATCTTTACAGGTTTTTTTTTCTTTCTATTAAATTTTAGTATCAAGGTGACTTTTAGTATCAGTTGAACAATATACAGTATCACAAACATATTTTACTTAGACTAATTAATTCTCTACTATATCTGAACATAAGTAATTCGAGTATGTAGTAGTAGTGGTAGAAGTCATTATATTTATGTATATAAAAAAAAATTGCAAAACGATGCATCAAAACTTTCGTATGGAGTGAAACCTCTCTATGGATGTGAAACTTGGACACTGACACACAAAGACAGAGAGAGACTCGAGGCCTTTGAAATGTAGTTTTGGAGGAGCATGGAGAGAATAAGTTGGACACAAAGGGTCACTAATGAGGAAGTGCCAGTAAGAGGTAAGGAAAAGAGGCAAATATTGAGAGTTATTGAGGACAGAAGATGCAAGATTTTTTTTATTATTATTATTATAAACAATTGCAAAGTACATTATCATGTTTACATTACATACATACATTTATTATGTGTACATTATTATGATGATTGGACATTTAATAAGACACGACGAATTTCTTATAAACATCATAGAAGTTAAGCTAAAAGGAAAGAGAGGAAGGAGAAGGCCAAGAAGAGCTTACATGGAACAGATTAAAGAGAAGACGAACGTCGTGTCTTATAAGGAAGTGAAGGAATTGTCCTTTGATAGGCAAGAATGGAGAATGCTACACCGACAAGAGCGTGGTCCTTAAATTAATGATGATGAAAGAAATTTGGTTTTTATTATTTACCACTTATCGCGTAGGTAGCAACTAGTATGTTTGCACTTGCAGCTCAAGGCCCCATTTGTAAGATCGAAAAAATCCATGTAACTAATATTGAAAGACGAATTTGCAGGAATAGTTGTTTAGTTGATAATAATAAACAGGTAATCGAGATCGTGAAAATATACCTATTTTAGTCTGGACTTGTACACTCACCATCCTATTAGATAGACAGAACTGAATGCCTACAAAATAATTAGGAATTGTACCTACCTACATACACTCTTTGACCCGTTCAACGAAGAACAACTTGTCTCGCCTGCTGCCCAATTCTAGAAGACAACGGTAACATATATTTTTTGAGCGTTATTATTGAGCTGCCAAAGGCCCCTAACATGGCTCGTGTTACGACTACGTACTTACTTCAGTAGGTAAGTATAGTAACCGGGACCAACGGCCTTCCGAAGCACGAATCATCTTACTTTCGGACAGTTGAATTATTAGCCTGCAATGTCCTAAGCAAACCAAGGCTCACAAAGTGTTTCTTGTGATTGTCCCCACCGGGATTCGAACCCGGGACCTCCGGATCGTGAGCCTAACGTTCAACCACGGGACCACGGGGCCGGTATTCCCTTACTTACCTACTTGCCTACGCCACTATATACCTACATGCACCTTCTTTCGCTTCACATGGCATCACTGATAGCTATTAGCAAGGAAACTGCATCATCCGCTTCCCGCATGCGCGTTGTGCAAATGAGTACCTACACTTGACCTTAGATTCCTCGAGCACTACTGTAATCATTGGTTTTCCTATTTATACGTAGCCACTTCAACTTTCTCCTGCTTGAAGTTACATAAATGAGTAATAATCGCTTAGGTACCTACGGAGCAATGAGCGACCACTTCAAGATACTTACCTAAAATGTAAATCTGTTTTATCACAAATTGTTCTGAGAGCGAACCGACGTCACTGGTCATGGTGGTAAGGTAGCTAATATTACATAATAGAATGAAAATTAATACCGACTCTACCAAAAAATACTGTCAGCAAAAGACGCTACAATGTGTATCCACATTGTTAGATACCAGTTGGAAAATATTCCCATTGGCTGCTACCACTACAATACAATTCGTCAACTTTCGACTCGGGAACATAATATACGGTTGGCTACGAAAGTTGACACTGTTTACGATACTAAAGAACTCAAGTAATAATGAGTAAAACACTATTAACCGCATGAACGTGAACTCGACCTTTTTGATGGTTTTAGAGACCTGAAGCCGGAAATGTGTGTTGCTGTAGTTCATACTTATAAGATACCATTTTACATATCGTCGTCTTATAGAAAACCAATCACATTGTGATGTTGATTTTTCCATTCCGAGTAAAAAATTGAGAGAGTTTTATTTGTATTGAAACTAACTTGTCTTTTGCGAGGTTTTGGGATCAAAAATCACATCCGAATGCGAGATCCGAAAGGCGTAAGTAGGTACTAGGTTGTTAATATAAGGCGACTGTATAATAAGTACTATCTAATAACGGAATTCGTGGTTCTGTGGTATTAAAAGCGTCACCAAATTCAGGAATACCACCACCTATATTACGTGCTTTGAAAGATGAATTGCGATTATCTACATTAGGTAATTTAGGATAATCTAATGAACCTATTTTTAGACGATAAATAAAAATAAAACATTATCTCTATAAAAGAAATAACATAAAGGCAATAAATACCTGAAGAGAATGATGTAAGCAATCGTTTTAATATAACGATGGACTTTACCCTCGTAACATGGCACTCGACGGCACCTCATAGTCAGTCACTACTCACATGGGTTACTTTATCTTTGAACCACTATGACTGACATTAGTACCTCCACGCGACGTATTCATGATAACGGGCAGTTTAACTATTACGTACCTACACTACACGCGCTTGTGTTTTGACACGAGTCGCCCGTTCTTTTTTTCTGATTGTGGATTTGCCACAGATGGCAATAAATACAAGTGGGAAACGCTAATATTTTTTTTAAGGAAACAGGCCTGTTCCTTTTCGCGGGTTGGAAGGTCAGACAGGCAGTCGCTTCTGTAAAAACCATACCTGTCAAATCTTCACGTAAGGTATGCCGCTCCTGTGATAAGGGCTAACTCTATGGAGATCCCGAAATCCCTATCAGGATGGGCAGGACCAAATGTTACTAGAAGTTATTTTACGCGGTTTTGAAAGTCTGGTTATGATGAACCATTGGTAATAGGTTACCAGGATTCTTTTGGCACTATGTATGAATTATGTACCTTTTTTCGGATGATATTTAGGTACTTATACATTATTTGAGGTTTACGCGGTTATTATCATAATTAAAACACTCTTTATTACCGTTATTACCGATCATTGTGGGTGGGAGTTTCATATCCCTGATTTTAACGAGGTAAAAACCCGGTATTATGTTTTAATTGTGATATTTGGTAACTCACGGCCTCCTTGGTCCAGTGGTTGAGCGTTGAGTTTACGATCCGGAGGTCCTGGGTTTGAATCCCGGTTGGGACATAGGTATCACGAAAAGTTTGGTTAGGACATTACAGGCTGATCACCTGATTGTCCGAAAGTAAGACGATCCGTGCTTCGGTGGTCCCGGTTACTACTTACTGATGTACGTAGTCGTTACATGAGTCATGTCAGGGGCCTTTAGCGGCTCAATAGTAACCTTGACATCAGGGTTGATGAGGTTGGTAATCCACCTCACAACCCACACGGTAGAAGAAGAAGAAGAAGAAGGTATTTCATTTCCAACCAACTAGTTAATGCCATTTGAGTCTAAAAAATCTATAAAAAGTATTTTATTACAAGGCCGAGTGTGCCGTCAGTTCCGTGTACATAAAGGAATGTTTAAAAATATATTTGTGGAATTGCTACTATTTTAAGATTCGAACCACAAACTCTGTCTTATAGATACTAAACGCTTGATATTATTGAACGTTGTATATGAATGGCCCCTAATACCTAAGAAACATTTAATAAAACCAGCTGGGGGCAATCGTTTCTGATAGCTATTGTCTTTGTTTATTACTCATTCACAAATACCTAGTATGTAACCCACGTATTAATTACTCATTTACTTATTATCTGAACTCTGACGTTCAGTTTATACACTAAATTAAAATTATTAAGTTACTTAGTAAAACTTGTAATTGTTTAGCTTGTAGTGTAGAGGGTATTTTTTTTAACGTGACTTATTGTAGGTTTGCCACAAATGGCATTAACTACTTGGCCGGACAAATGTGGAGCGCTGAGTGCTCTCATCCGATACAAAATTTAAGACAACAGGCCTTTTACAGATAAACCTTCTCTCGTGTGGGTTATGAGATGGATTACAGACCTCATAAACCCTGATGTCAGGGTTACTATTGAGCTGTCAAGCCCCTGACATGGGGTCATCTAATTACTCAAGTAAATATTAGTAGGGATATGTTCTTATACTTACTTAATATCATATTAATTATTTCTGGTATTGATAATCAGCAGTGTAATAAATAAGATAGACATGATATACTTCCTCTAATTGATAAGGGAAGGCTAGTATCCAGTTATTGGATGTAAATATACTTAAGTGGTATTGTGTAATAATGATGTAAGTAGTATAGTATCTAACCGTATAAATATCGATATTTACTCGTAAATACATTTATAGATTAGTACAACATGTTGAAAGTACAACATGTAGTACAAATTGTTGAAAAGAGGAGACAGCTAGGGATAATAAGCTAGCGAAACCCGCTATGAAAGATTTCATCACACCTGAGACGGCCCAAATCATCCTTCAGAGACGTGATCTAAAGGAGAACGGTATATGTTCTACTGAAGATCATCAGCGGTATTCAGAACTAAGCCGCCAAGTTCAACTATGCTGTCGGAAAGACTACGATAACCACATCAACCAAATCTGTCTTGAAGTTGAACAGCACTCGCTGAAAAACGAGTCCAGATATCTTTTTCAAAAAGTAAAAGAATTGACGGGAACACGTAAACCGAGAACATGCACCATTGAAGACAAGGACGGATGTCTACTTACAAATGTGGCGGACGTGTTGGAACGCTGGAAGAACTATTGCGCGGAGTTATATGACACGGGACAGCCCGCTAGCGCTATTATTACATGGTCAACAGACGAACCTGATATCCTGCCATCGGAAGTTGATTATGCCATCAAAATTCTTAAGTGCAAAAAGTCTCCGGGTAAAGACGCTATTACAGCCGAAGTACTAAAAAACCTAGGACCACGAGGCACAAAGGCTATTACCGAAATCTGTAACACCATCTGGAAGACCGGAAGATGGCCAAAAGACTGGACAGAATCGGTGTTTATACCATTGCATAAAAAAGGCTCTTCAAAAGACTGTGGGAATTATAGAACTATAGCGTTAATATCGCATGCGAGTAAGATCCTCCTCCATGTAATTAATCGACGTCTTAACTACTTTTTAAACCGACAGATACCCGAAGAGCAGGCAGGTTTCGTCAGGGGCAAAGGGACGCGGGAACAAATACTGAACGTTCGCCAAGTCATCGAGAAGAGCAGGGAATTCAATAGCCCTGTGGTCCTTTGCTTTATTGACTATACAAAAGCCTTTGACTGCGTGCAATGGGATAAACTGTGGAGTGTGCTACTTGAAATGGGAGCTCCTGAACACCTCGTTGCCTTAATACAGAGTCTGTACACGGGGAACCGTTCTTTCATAAGAATAGGCACCGAATGCTCTAATATGTTCCAGACGAAGAAAGGAGTGAGACAAGGCTGCATTTTGTCTCCTGCACTTTTTAACATATATGGAGAATACATTATTCGGAAAACTATAGAAAACTGGGAAAAGGGTTTCCCCATAGGGGGGAAGAGACTATCGAATCTCCGGTATGCCGACGACACCGTTCTCTTGGCAACGTCCATTGAAGAGATGAGTGAGCTATTTCAAAGACTCGAGCTGGAGAGTGGCAACATTGGTCTCGAGGTGAACAGAAGAAAAACAAAGGTGATGATAGTGGATCGAGCCGGAAAGCTAACAAATATCACCTGCAACATTCCTGGTATTAGCATCGTCGACCGCTACGTTTACCTGGGCTCCCAAATTTGCAATGATGGCAGCTGTGTCCCGGAGATAAAAAGGCGCATCGGGATGGCAAAGGATGCTATGACCCGTTTAAACAACGTATGGAAGAAACGAGGAATCGGTATCAAAACCAAGATGAGATTGATACGAGCCCTGGTATTCCCTATCTTCCTGTACGGAGTAGAAACGTGGACAATCCTGGCCCGAGAAAGACAAAGGATTGATGCACTGGAGATGTGGTGTTGGAGGCGAATGCTAAGAATACCTTGGACTGCGAAGCGCACTAATGCATCGATCATGACCCAGCTCCAAATAAAAACTCGTCTATCCACTATATGCCAACAACGCATACTTTCTTATTTCGGCCACACGATGCGCAGAGGTGATGACAGTTTGGAGAAGCTGATTGTGGTTGGGAACACTGAAGGCAAAAGATCGCGTGGTCGTTCACCGACTAGATGGACTGACCAAGTGAAAGACGCGTCGTCATCCAAGTTCTACACAATAGTAAGGGAAGCGCTGGACAGGAACCGGTGGAGGCAGATCATACGCTCCAGGTGCAACCCTGATGCTGACCACGATCCTCAGATATGAGGGACCGACCAAGAGAGAGAGAGACAACATGTTGATTTCTAAAACCTTGGTCTCAATTTGTTCTCAAGGTTCAACTGAAATTGAAAGATAATATAGAACGTTCAAGGCCAATCTCATAGTCCATAGACCGAATTCAATTGTAAGAACTAGCATTTAAAGTTTTTATTTATCTAACCGATTGCGCGGTAATAATAGTTTTCTATTTATTATTTATTCCTCCGTGCTTCGGAAGGCACGTTAAGCCGTTGGTCCCGGCTGCATTAGCAGTCGTTAATAACCATCAATCCGCACTGGGCCCGCGTGATGGTTTAAGTGAGGTCCATAGGGAAGGCCGGCGCCCCAGCAGTGGGGACGATAATGGGCTGATGGTGATGAATAGTTTTCTATTTCCATATAATATACCTACTTGTATCAACATTCCCGATAAATGCGTTTCGGAGGTATGTGACTTAACCTGTACTGGGCTGGTATTTCCTTCGCGGGTTGGAAAGTTAGACAGGCACTCGCTTCTGTAAAAACCCGGTCCGGTCAACTCTTAGGGTTAGGTAAGCGGACCCTGTGAAAAACGGGATAACGCTAGGGAGTTGATGATGGTGATACATGGTAGGTACTAATACTAACAGCAATAGATTGGTACTGGTTCTTATAGTGTTGCTGAACTGTGAGTTGAAAATAATAAAAAAAATCACTAAAATTTCCATGATTTTTCCGACAGGAAAATCCACTTGATATCAACTCAGAATCATGGTCGGAATCATCCCTCTTAGTATTTGTTACGCTGTCACTAACACCACTAACTGTAGTTGTATGGGGTGTTAGTGACATCGTAACGAATACTGAGCAGAATGATTGAAATCATTATTCTGAGTTAATATCAAGTGGAATTTTCCATCGCATGTCTGTCTTAGTGTAATGTACGAGTATCTTTATGTTCTGTCCTGGGTACAAGAAACTGTTAAACAAATAAATGTATAATAGGTCAAAAAAATTGAGCTCTAAGTAATTGGAGATGATGCCATAGTACAACATATTTCTTATATTCCTTAGACTGTGACTGTCTTCTAGAAGACGATGAAACGAATGATGTAAAAAATATATACTTACTTACTATATCCTAGGTTTTTTCATTTACGTGCACGGTACCTCTAAAGTGCCTATTTCCCTTGAACTTACTACCAGATCCAGCTAATCCTGTATATATTTGGCGATTGACAGATGATAAAAGCGACACGACGGCAAATCCGCCCCCTATTGTTTAGCGCTAAAAGCATCTATTTAGCAAATCCTCTGAACCGACGTGACGACCGCCAATCATCATTTTGGATCAGCGATGATGATGCGAGATGTGACCGTGTGATGTAACCTCTACCAAGGTCATGGTGTTAGACAATATCGTAATTAATTCATCGACAATCACGGACCACTCCATGTTATGCCAGTTCCAAAGAGTTCTCATTAATTTCAATAATATTTCCACTGATTGTTATGGATATCGACTGTAAGTCAAGTGTAAAATTATGCGTTTTACGGATCAATAACTGAAAATAAGTTTCACTGCGCGAGAAAAATATGACAGTAAGAATTCTTGCATTTTGTCAGTGCTTAGGATGTATTTGCAAAAATATAATTTACAAAGGTAGTCGAAGTTATCAGAAAAAAGAAGATCATTGAATAATTTAGTAAAATCACATTGACTTGTTAAACACATTAGAATTAAGTAGGTAGGTAGGTACCTACTGTTACGTTTTGTAAATGTGGCATGTTATATTTAGCCTATCTCATACTCAAATTCACATAAATTATAGTATTTTTTTTAAGGAGAGGAAATGTTATTTAATGAAATATAGGTACTACACAAGTTTAGTTTTTTTCGTATTTGCAGCTTTCTGTGGTCGGTACTGTCAGGGAATGGGAAACCAAGTCTCCTCTTGGGGGTTAAAATGCCACTTCGAAGCTATTAATCTAATTTGCGCAGATAAAAGTGAGTGCGCAATGCAAACAAATTTCAAATAATATTGCTTTTTTACATGAATTGCTTCGATGTGGCGTTTTTAAACTCCCTTGTCTCTATTTAAAACTAACCTACTTATAATTTTAATGAAACGAGACTTGAATTGGTGTGAATGAGAGCAACCCACGTGATATCAATCGTTCACAGAGTGCGTTCGCGCGACGACCGCAACATGGCAGCCGCGGCACTGGCGTCGCGCCGCCATATTGCCGGTGGTAATGGTGAGCGCGCGAACTCGACGCCATTGTGTGCTGCTTCCGGAAAAGCGCGCGGTTTGGGGTCACTGAATGCTCGCCTTCTGCTTGCCAGATTACTTAGTTGATTGGCAAAATGTATGAAATTTATCAATTTTAATGGTAAGCATGAGTATTATAAGTTATATGTATATATAAGTTAATAATAAGTAGTAGTAGTATACGTAGGTAATAACTTGTGTTATCAATCAGACAACAAGAAGATGCAGAAACCTTACTTTTGCTAAATTAAGTAAGTATTAGAACAGTAAGTGAGAAAGAACAACGCTGAAACGAAAGAATAAGAAAATCAACTTAGTCGCATAACATGCTGCAATATTACCTATTTATTGGCGTAATGTTTTGCAATACCTAAGTATGTTAAAATACTTGTGGATTGACGAGAGTTTTGTGTATTACAGAAATGGGACGTACCTACCTATGTTTATAGTTAAGTACCTGTAATGTTGCTTATGAATGTTTGAAAGAAACAAAACCTAATAGGATGTGGGTATTTCGATGAAAGTGCATGACTTGTACCTACCTGTGCGTAACTTGCAACTTATTCAAAATACTTGTGCAGTTCAGACAGTATACAGTAGTCAGAGGACATAGAAGACGTAGTAGGTAGACATATTAGTACCTATTTTAACCCAGTTAACTGTAGGTTAAGTTAAAATAAGCATCTAAGTAGAGATGGTGACCACAGTCGCGTAGGTATGCAAAGTTCATTAAAACCACCAGTATCAGATAAAGTACTAGTTTTAATGACACAGGTCACTCGCATTTCGTTCGCACGTTCATAAAGTACGATGATTTGAGTTCGCTAGCCAGAGCGGGTAAACACGGGTCGCTATGGAAAATTAGCCATGCGTGGCGATGGTGTGATTCGCTCACATCGATGCTCTCCCATTGTCGTCCCCCCCTGTATGTGATTTAACTGAATTATGGAGTAGAAATGACCACAATTTAGTTTCGGCTGTCCAGTGGTGAGCTTGTGTCCAGACCCGGTGCGGTACTTTGGAATTTTCGAACGTGTGTGGGTGACTTAAGTTGGACTTGTCAGTGTGTGCTACGTAGTGGAGCGCGCTACGCTTCGTAGAAGCCGTCTGAGTAGGAAAGCTCAAGTAAGTGACGCTACCTTCGTAGCGGTGAAGTTGCTACGCTGTAACGATGTGCTATAATGTAATATGTAGGTAACTAGAAAGTCATTGGTTGTAGAAAGTTTTGTGAACTTTTTAAGTTGCTAGCTGGAATACAGTAGGTGTATAGTTTTGAACAATAAACTGTACAATGAACAGTAGACTGTCGACACCAATAAGATAGTTAGGAAAAAGCGTTGGTGTATCGTGATTTTAATAAGTGTCTACTCAAATACAATTCACGAATTAAAATTAAAATATTCATTCATATCAAATAAAATAGCACGACTAAACTAAACACAATCTAATGTAAAATCGTAATCAAAATCTTGGTTTACGATTAAATATTTGCATAAGAATAAATTAAAAGTTTATGACGCGTTGTAATAAAGTAGGTATAATCTGGCATGATAAAGTCCAGTGTTCCAGTAATGATTGTCATTAATTGAAACGAGCGAGAGGCAGGGCGGCGCCGGCGCATCGTTGTGTGACTACATTATGCAACCGCCAGCGCGTGCACGCAGGCACGTGCGTATTATCCTGGCTGGTTTATAACGAGGAGAGTTTTCATAAATTAAATTTTCATGAACATATTGAAGATCGATAAATGTTTAGAACGAATATGTATAGTGACGTAGCATTAGTGAGTAGGTGTAAAAATGTTTGCAACTGTTTGAAATAGAAGAAGAATTCTGTATGTTCTTCGTTTTGGAAAGGGCACTGCAAGTTTGTAGTCGAAAGACAATTTGTAAGTAGGTAGGTACTTCTGACTTTGATGTCATAAATTATATGGGGAGGTATTTATACTTACGAAAGGTTGCCTGTAACGTACAGGTTATTAAGTTGCTATGAAGTCATTCCATACATGACTTTTACAACATGAAATAATATGTGTGATAATCGCATTTTACTTCTTATGTATTTCTGACCTTGTTTTGACCCATTTCCACTTTCAAATCAGCATCATCATTTGGTCTGTAAACTTGTTATTTCTTCTGACGCTCGTATAAGTACGAGTAGATTTGACTTTCCTGATCTTGAAAGCAGTGCTTCTCTAAGATAATTATTCCTCCTTACCATTATCTTTTCAAGAATTGAATCTTTTCGAATAAGTCCTGATAGCACAGCATTCATAGCCTTGAGAACTACCTTCTTTTCTTCCTGATACAATATGCATTACAATTAATGATCATTTGGCCTTAGCATAACATCTTCTTCGTCCCCTGATTGTGAGACTTTTCCAATTCAAAAATATCTTTATTCAGTAGGTAACATTACACTTTGAATCGTCAATTTTTACATAACGAAACGTCTCATTCGCCATAAACTACTGCAGCTTCTCACAACCTTTATAGTCGGGGAAAAGAAGCTGCGATAAAAACCTCGGCACAGAGCCCTAGACGTTATTTAACTAAACACTTACTTTGACTATAGGTACCTACTTGTATATGTGTTTTTATAATATCTGAGATGGTAATAGTATTGTAACAGTTATGACTTTCTGGGGGGTTAAAAACGCCACATCGAAGTAATTAATCTAAAAAAGCAATATTGCAAATATGACATCAGCGCATGTAAAAGTGAACGCGCAATGCACACAATATGAAATAGCAATATTACTTTTTTAGATTTATTGCTTTGACGTGGCCTTTTTACCTAACTCCCCTGGTCACATTATTTTTGAGACGCATATTTTTAATATATACTACTTTTATCAGGTTTTTTCTTTTTAACAGGTAGGGCGGAAGAGATCTGACCTTTTGGTTTTGTTAATATAATCTACAAAAAAGAATACATATAAATAATATTATAATAAGCAGAAATAGTAATATTGCCTTAGAAGTATTAGACAGGGCTCAAAATATATTATGCACTAGTGGTACGAGTACTATGTATATTATAACTAATAATAGAAAGTAGATCCAGAAGCATAATTTTACATAACAGGATACTTCTAACCTTCGTTAACCCGCAGTGGAGTAGTGTGACACCACGTTAGGAGCAGCGTGCTCCATACCCCCTCCGGTTGATTGAGTCCCTTCAATCCTGTGCTCAGCAGTGGGACGTAGGTATATAGGCTGTTTATTTACAGGGTGTTAGTGACATCGTATTCGTTACGACGTCACTTACACCCCGTACAAGTACGTAGCCATACGAGTACGTATGTACAGTCATGAGCAATATAATGTACCCACTTTAGGACTCTGTCGCACTAACATATTTGACATTTAGTGGGACTTACAGTTCAATTTGTCAAAAAAGTTAATATGACATGGTACCAAAGTGTATACATATTAATGCTCGTGACCGTACGTTAGTGACACGTAACAAGTACTGAGGGTGTTGATCCGGACCATGATTCTGAGTTGATATCAAGTGGAATTTCCTGTCGGGAAATTCACGAAAATTTTAGTGTTTTTTAGTGTTATTTTCCGTTCCATACTTTTGCGACGGAAAATTCCGCTTGATATCAACTCAAAATCTTGACCTGAATCATAATCCCTAAAAGATTTCGTTACGGTGTCACTAACACCCTGTATGTTATGTAAAGTACTTCTAAAGGTGTGAATGAGTACCAGCGCACAACGAGCAAAATTAATATGATCACAGAACAAATAATTCGTGTGTGCGGCAATCGAATCTACTGTACCTACTCCCTTCTCCCGTTTGTTTGTACTCTTTATTGCTTTGAAATACAAAGGACACATAATTTATTATTACATAAAGCATAGGCGAGCTTATCCCTAATTGGGATTTCTTCCAGGTAACCTTGGTTTATTAGGTATAGCGATCATAAGCAAATACCGTAATTGAGTATTTATATCAAGCACTTATGTTACATAGGTACTTATGAACTTTTTCACATTTTATGTCCACTTCGTTACCTGACTTTTCATTTCAATTGGAGTCGGCTCTATTATTCACAACATCAAAAATTACGCTTTGTCGTAGCTTTGTCCTTATATTTGTTGAAACCCTTTGATGTACTTAACTTGTTTCTTGCGTCAAAAAAGTTGATTTGTAAGTAAGTAGGTATTTTATTATGATAACGCGGATACTTTAATATACTGTTTATTTATACAATTTTGAATGGTATATTGCGCACGTTTTTATACAACACAATGGACTTGAAAATCGTAATGACTTTTCCGCTACATTTATTAAGTATTCATCTTGTTGTATCACGTGTAGAATCAGCTTTACAAATAAGTAATGAGTCACAATAATGTTATAAATTAGTGCGGATGCATCTGTGCATACAATGAAACAATGAAGTCTGTACATGATAGATTACAGACAGAAGTTCAGTTCCACGTTCATAAATGAACAAAGATTCGTATTTAATATATAGGATATTAGTGACATCATAAGGAATACCGAGGGCTGCATCCAGCTCATTATTCTGAGTTAATATCAAGTGGAAATTTCCGTCGAATCATCCCCCTCAGTATTCGACGTGTAAGTGTTACTGACACTGTAACGAATACTGACGGGTATGATTGTGAGTTGATATCTGGGATTTTCAGTTGGAAAATTCATGAAAAATTAAGTGTTTTTTTAATTATTTTCAGTTCTTATACTTTTGCGACGGAATCATGGTCAGAAACATCCCTCAAAAATTTCGTTACGACGACACTTATATTTTCTTATCTGCTTATTCACGTGAAATCTTTAAACATAAGAATTGACAAGAGACTGCAAATATTTAAGTACTTATTAATTTACTAAAAGTCTAAACATACCATTTACCTAAACCTACCTGCCTACTTACACGTAGTCTCGATAATCCGTTCATTTTGTTAGAATGGTTAGCACATCGTAGATATTGCGTGTAACGCCCTTATCTAGATGTACTTATGCGCAATATGTATTTCACTTCAGATTTTTCGACATGAGTCAAGTCGAAGTCTCTTACTAACATAAATTCATAGAAAATCAGGCCGTCGCATCGTCAACTTTAACCAAAACCTTTAGGTTAGATTCACTAAAAAAAATCTAACGCTCTCAACAATTCTAAAAACCACTAACGTCAAAAATATCCCAACAAAAATGAAAGGGTCCATATAGGATGTAAAACCAATATGGGAAGGTGTCGTAATACAAACACAGCAACATGGAAGTCTGGGCCATTCCCACGAGCCTTTCGTGTATTGGGAATCGTAGTCCTGATGTTCTGGATAGTGTTCTTGATGGTATTGTGTATGATGGTGGCTCAGATTTAAACAGCAAACGGCTTGGTGTGAAGTAATTATATTTTCTTTAAATTGTTAGACAAAAACAAAAGTTATGGTAAGGCGGACAAGTTTCGACATGTTGCCTGCGTTCGAAAGTCGCTCTCTATGATGTCAAACAACGAACGTTCAGAAACATGATACTTTAAAAGGAACGTTCGGAAATTAACAAAATAATATTATTACGTCATGAATATTAAAAATTAACTTAATAATAATTAAAATTATTACGATGGATAAAAATCTAATCTAAATAAACCGTGAGCGTAATTCGCCACACCACCCCCCCACGGAGAGAGACAAGTTAGTCTCTGAACAACTTAAATTTAACACGTCTACCAGATCGTGTGGTATAAGGCACGGGCTCTGGAGAACCAGGAGGAGAAGGTGGAGAAGGAATCGGCGAAACCATGGCCGCAGGTGTTGGCTGAGCTGCAGGCGCGGGAGTCAGCTGAACGGTAGGTGCAGGAGAGTCTGCAGATACAGCAGGTGATGGCACAACTAATTCGCTGGAAGCGTCAGGCGGTATAAAAGCAGGTTTAACTCGATCAACGCTCACCGTAACGTTTTTGCCCTTGAATAAGATCGTCAAGGTTTTCCCATCAGTGGCCCTATCAATTACTTGATGAGGACCAGTGTAAGGCGCTTGAAATGGGCGACGAACGGCGTCTTCACGAAGGTAAACGTGAGAAGACGTAGCTAGGTCCTTGAATGTGAACGAGGTCTTTTCACCATGCCGAGAAGCCGGGACAGGTCGAATGTTCGACATATGTCGCCGTAGTGATACGACAAAGTCAGCGGGGTCGTTTAAAACACCAGAGCTGGGTGATGAGACCAAGAGTTCACCGGGAAGGCGCAGTGTTTCGCCATACAACATTTCAGAGACGGAAGAACGTAAATCATCTTTAAAAGCAGTACGCATCCCCAACAGTACGAGAGGCAGAGAGTTTAACCATTCGCCACCATGGCACATGATAGCAGCTTTCAACTGCCGGTGGACGCGCTCGATCATGCCATTCGCTTGTGGATGGTAAGAGGTGGTTCTGATACGCTTCGTGGCAAAAATGTGCATCAAACGTCGGAACAGATCAGACTCAAACTGAGTACCTTGATCTGTTGTGATCATTGAGGGCACACCGAAGCGAGAGATCCACTCTCTCACGAGTGTTTCTGCTACCTCTTCCGCCGTAATAGTCTGCATAGGCCAGACCTCAGGCCACCTGGAAACCCTATCGATTGCGGTTAGGCAATAGCGATAACCTTTGCAGGGGGGTAGAGGTCCAATTATGTCTATGTGGACATGCATGAAGCGGCCGGTAGGGGTATCGAAGGTGCTAAGTGGAGCAGTGTTGTGCCTCGTCACTTTGCTGCGTTGACACGCATCACAAGTGCGAGCCCACTCCCTACAGTCTTTGTTGATAGACGGCCAAACGTAGCGATCAGTCACCAGGCGAGTCGTGGCTCGAATGCCGGGGTGACTAAGACTATGTAATTTGTTAAAAATTACGCGCCGCAAATCTGGAGGGACGTAGGGACGAGGCTTGCCGGTCGAGGTGTCGCAGAGTAAGGAAATGCCCGTGCCAGGGACGCTAACTTTGGATAGCATAAGGCTGGAATTATCCAGAAGTTGGGTCAACTCCTCGTCTGCTTCCTGAGACCGAGCAAGAGCTTCGTACTCTTGTTCCAGAGAAATCGCGTCTACTCGAGACATAGCATCCGCGACAACGTTGTCCTCGCCTTTTATGTACTTTATGTCAGTTGTAAATTGACTTATAAAGGACAATTGGTTAAGTTGTGCTGGTGGGAGTCTTTCGCGGCGTTGTAGGAAAGCGTAGAGCAACGGCTTGTGGTCCGTGAAGATGGTCACGTGTTGGACTTCAAGGATATGCCGAAAATGTTGTACGCTTTCGTACACCGCCAAGAGTTCCCGATAGTACGCAGGCCACTCAGACTGACGAGGGGTCAGCTTTCTGCTGAAGAATGCAAGGGGGAACCACTGTCCGTCGATGAACTGCTGTAAACAAGAGCCAATGTGCACACTTGACGCGTCGGTAAATAAACCGAGAGGCGCATCGTCAATAGTGTGATGTAGCAATGTTGCATCGGATAAGCTCCTCTTGCACTCCTCGAACTTCTGCAATAGCTCGGGCGTCCAGGGATATGGTTTGGCGCCCTTGCTGTGAGTAGCAGCCAAAGCATCTATGAGCGGGGCCTGGAACTGTGCAGCATGAGGAATGAAACGGCGATAATAATTTAACATGCCGAGGAATCTCCGCATCCCTTGCACTGTTTCAGGGGGTGTAAAATCCAGAAGGGCTTGAATGCGATCCTGAGGTGGCCGAGTACCTTCAGCATTAATAAGGTAGCCGAGAAAGGTAACCTCACTGGCTCCAAGGACGCACTTAGAAGGGTTGACAACAACGCCGTAATCGTGAAGTCTCTGAAATAACGCTCTGAGATGTTGCGCGTGTTCGGCGGGACTCTTAGAAAACACCAGAATGTCATCGACGTAGGCGAAGCAGAAAGTGAAGCCACGTACCACCTCGTCGATAAAGCGCTGGAATGTTTGTCCAGCATTGCGTAACCCGAACGTCATATAGGGGAACTCAAAAAGTCCAAAGGGCGTGATGATAGCAGTCTTGCCGATGTCATCGCCGTGAACAGGGATCTGTTGGTAAGCTTTGACCAGGTCTACAGTGCTAAACACCGTGCAACCCGCCAAGTTTTGTGAGAAGTCCCCGATATGACGGACGGGATACCTGTCCGGGATAGTGCGCGCGTTAAGGACACGGTAGTCGCCACAGGGGCGCCATGTCGAATCCTTTTTGGGCGCTAAGTGCAGAGGTGAAGACCATGCGCTTTTGGACGGCCTCGCGGTACCGCATCGCACCATGTCCTCAAACTCCTTCTTGGCAGCGGCCAGTTTTTGAAGAGCTAACCGGCGAGGGCGGCATGATACGGGAGGACCATCTGTAGTTTTAATGTGGTGGACAGTACTGTGCTTAGTGATTCTAGGCAAGCCAGGAGGTCGTGTAACGTCTGGAAACTCAGCGAGAATTGCTGAATAAATAGAGCTTCCAGCATCTACAGCTCTGACACTCGGCTGTTCAACATCGATTGAAGACACCGCAGAACACAAGCCAGTAGTGTTGTCCACAAGAGAATTGTTGCGGCAGTCGGGGAGTAGGTGATAATGAGCCAAGAAATCAGCTCCTATTATCGCTCTTTCCACATCAGCAACGACAAACTGCCATGCAAATGAGCGACGCAGCCCCAAATTGAGACAGAGGTTGACCGTTCCAAATGTTCTAATTTTGCTACCATTAGCTGCACTGAGCTCATAGTCAGAAGTTTCCCGACGACGTGGGAGCCAGTTGTGAGGGTAACAGCACAAGTCGGAGCCGGTGTCAATAAGAAATTGACGTTTAGTGACCTGATCTGTAACAAAAAGTCGACGGCTGCGGAGTGAGCAATCAGTTGCCGCCGCTACTGACCGCTCCGAGGGTTTTCCGGCTTCCAATTGCAGGGGGCGATGCACTTGACAGCTCGCTTCCCGAAGCGTTTGTGATACCAACACAGCTTGGCAGAAGCAGGTGAAGCTGCGCGTGCAGATTGCCTATTGGAGCTGGTGCTGCGGGACCGTTGGTTGTTGGAGGTCAAAGAGTTTACTCGATTTGTGAGTTCTTCGACCTTAAGAACCAATGTCTGAAGTACATCAGATTCGTGTGCAGGCGCAGGCGCATTGACGGTGGTGGAGAAGACTGAACTTGATCGTCCGGTAAGTTCGAGGATCTTATCGGCTAAGTCGGCCAATTTATCCAGGCTTAGCTCAGGCTGGGATGCGAGAATGACCTGAATATTATGTGGAAGGCGACGCATCCATAACTGCCTCAGGATACTTTGATCTGAAAGTGAGACACCAGCCAATGACCTTAGGTGCCGGAGGAACTGAGACGGTTTTCTGTCCCCAAGTTCCTCGTCGGTAAGTAGCTGCCGAACCTTTTGCTCCTCCGACATGGACAGTCTTCGAATCAGTTCGTTCTTGAGTGTGGAGTACTTTTCTCCAGTCGGGAGAGGACGTGTGATGATGTCTTCCACTTCACCTGCAAGCTTATAATCAATTTGACCAACAATGCAATTGTACATGGTGGCGTCGGATGAAATGCCTGCCATCTGGAATTGAGCCTCTACCTGTGCGAACCATACCGATGGCTTATCCGGCCAAAATGGTGGAAGTTTAACTGACACCCTACAAGCCTCTTGTTTAGTATTAGGCTGCTCTTCGAGAACAGCCTTGTCAGCAAGAATTTTCTCCAACTGATCCTTCAAAGCCTGTACCTCCGCCATGGTTTAATACAATGTTAAAAAATAGCACAACAATAAAATATTAAAATGTTATATAAACATGTAAATAAAAATGTTATGTGCACCCCCAAAGTAACAAACACACTCAGGAGAATATTAACATTCAATAAAAAGTAATAAACCAAAATGCACAGTAATAAAATCCCTTATTAAAATGCACCATATGAAAATACCCTTAAAAATTAATGTTAACAGTACCGCAACCAAAATTGTTTAAAATTATAATAAATAACTAAACACACAACCAGAAAATTAATATTAAACATCCACAGTCATGAACACAACACAATAAAAATAAATTTTAAGTTGTAAAATATTTTTGTTAAGAGTCCGGAATGTTATTTGTAATTTTTTTGTTTTTTTTTGTTGAAAAGTCCATGCAGAAGTATGTTGAAATAACACCAGTAGGATGATGAAACTCGTCGTATGCGTTTGTTAAAAGTCCATGCAGAAAGAAAATGAAATATATCACCAGCGTGCAGAATGATGAAGCCAGTCGTCTCCGCGTCATGCAGTTAGTGGGTTAGATTTGACGTCACAAACACGGAATCACAACACCAGGGAACAGTCCAGCACCATTAAAATACGCTTCCCAGCCGATTAAAAAGTTTTTTCAAGCCGGCCTTCGCCGCTATGAAGTGTAGAGAGGGGTCACCAATTTCGTGTATTGGGAATCGTAGTCCTGATGTTCTGGATAGTGTTCTTGATGGTATTGTGTATGATGGTGGCTCAGATTTAAACAGCAAACGGCTTGGTGTGAAGTAATTATATTTTCTTTAAATTGTTAGACAAAAACAAAAGTTATGGTAAGGCGGACAAGTTTCGACATGTTGCCTGCGTTCGAAAGTCGCTCTCTATGATGTCAAACAACGAACGTTCAGAAACATGATACTTTAAAAGGAACGTTCGGAAATTAACAAAATAATATTATTACGTCATGAATATTAAAAATTAACTTAATAATAATTAAAATTATTACGATGGATAAAAATCTAATCTAAATAAACCGTGAGCGTAATTCGCCACAAGCCCATCCTAGCCCATCCCATGCTCCTTCATTCAATAGTTAGCCAACAAGTTTCACACCATTTTGTCATGCGTGATTGGGCGCCATGAACAGTCCCGGTCCATCCCAACATCCGCGTACTCTTTCAATTTGAGGAAATGTCTGCCTAATAAAAGATTGACTTTCACTGCCTCCCTTTGTCTGTGTAACCTTTTATGGTTATGTAATGCATTGAATCCAGTTTATGAGAAATATGAGGGGAAATCACATTACTGCTGACTCTTGGACCACAGAGAGATAAAACTCTAAGAAAGAGGATATCTCAGTTTTGTACAAAAATTAAATCTATGAACCGTGCACGGCTATTCTAATAAAAGGCATTTCATAAGAATTGTAACATTGACCGGAACATGGAAGTACCATACGTGCATACGGTACTTTCATTACCGTAAGTCCCTTTTACAAATCAGGCAAATCATAATATGAATCATTAATTGCCTATGGCATATCAGGTACAGTTTCGATTGTGCGAATGCTAAAAAAATGAAGCCAGACAGCGATTTCACGCTAAAGATAACTGTACAAAATTTGGATACGTCATTTTGTGGATCGTTCGGACGAGGACATCGGTCGAAGCACAATAGACAGGATGTGGGCATCCGCTTTCCATCGCCACAATTTTTGGAAACGCCAAAATTTTCATAGTTTAGAAGTCAGGCCTTCGCAGCGCAGCTTTGTCATGTAGATTAGTTGTTCACCAAATCTGCTTTGTTACTCTTCGTACCTACTTGCTAGCTTTATTGCTTACCAACTTTGCGTTTTCATTTCGCAAACTTTCGACCTAATTACGGCAGTTTAGCTGGTTGTTTATGTATATGCCTATGCTCTGCAGACATTTATCATTAAGGTCAACAACATATTACGGAAAACAATGGGAAAAACAAACGCATATACGAGTAATATCCATGTATTTATGTGCCTGCCTGACGATGTTCTTACAAGTCTGCATAATATTTACTTTTTAGTCGTGTATGCATTTTATAAATATTATGTCGGAGAAAAATAAACACAATAAGATTAGTAATCAGTAACTCCACTGGAGACGACAACATCCATACATACACATGTCAAACTGGGACTAGATTGTAATAAAATGACTTTAAAGCCCATTTATTAAAGGTTTGCATGTATATGGAGGGAATGTTATTACTAAAAAGTAATTGCTACTCATTTCACGCGTCTGCGCAATGTAACGGGATCGATGTCAGTCGGATCCATTTCAATATGTCGACAACGATCAATAGCCCAGCAGTACAGTTATTGTAGTTATCGAAGTACTTAGAGCATGCCGTGCGTTTCTATTTTATACTCGCACTAAACTAAATAGCTGACTCTTTGTGCTTTCAGTGGCGCGTACGCAGCGTCACGTTTTGTTAGAGCCTCGTTATTTTGGTACTTCGTTAGTTTATTGGCCATTGGCTCTAGCATAGTTGCATATATCATCAAGTTTACTTTCTCTCTACTTTGACTTCTACATTCAAATGTTGTTTATTTCACATCGAGCGCTATTTACCTATGAGTTATGGCCTACTAAATGTAGATGCTTAATGACTGTAGCAATTTTCATAAAGCTGAAGGCCGAAATGAGGAGCAATAATGACATACCGATGGCGTATATAAACTGCCGTGTAATATTTCCATGGTAGCAACCTTGTTCTCGATTGTCTCATCTCATTCACTTGGTGCAACGGACCGGTGATCGTTTTGCAAACAAAATGCACGAGGACACGAACGCCCGATTTGTGCAAATTTGGTGGGACAGAAACTTTAATGATCGTGTTTTGTTTTGACTTATCCTACCATCAGTCGCTGGTGAAGTCATAATGAACACCTATTATTATAACAATTGTAGTTTTACGTCGCAGCATACAAAATCACTGCTTGTAATTATGGGGAATAGATAAACAAAGAAATATAAAGTTCATCGCTCAAATATTCAACGATAGCAAAGACAAAGCGAAATGACTAATGTTTTTGGTAAACAATAAACATTTTAGTTGTGCTATTACTTTCTAAGTACAGCGAACCACGCGACAAATAACCAATACGTAAATGTAGAATTAATAATTCTGAGTACAATTTAAGGTAACCTATCAATTGATTGTTATAGCGTTTCCCTACGTTAAAACCCGTTGGAAATCCTTTCCAAGCGCTTTTGTAGGTCTATATGCAGATATAGATCAAACCAACCTTTGTGGCGGAAAGGGAAACCATCTATGGTTATTAACTGTTTCGTCCTTAAGATCATCGACCGGGGGGTCATTGGCCTTCGATGATGTACTCTGGTAACTGTGGTTGATATTTCCAGGCGAGCACATGAGCGGTCGGTGACGAGCCAGCACTGCAGCGCCGGAAGATGAAGCCGCGGGGGCGCGTCATGCACGCCTTCACTGCGCTTACAATGCTCACCATGGCTAATGGTAAGTATGCTACTGGCATACCTTAACAGCGAAGGAATATAAGAGTGAACGGTCTCCGTGGTCCAGTGGATGAGTGTGGGGCTCACGATCCGGAGGTACCAGGTTCGAATCCCAGTGGGGACATGTAACAAATAATCACTTGCATACCAGTGAGGTGCATAGTTAATTCGTTCTGTTCAGTTTTCAAGGAGGCCATGATTACCATTCGGCCAAGTAGTTAATGCGATCTGAGGCACACCTAAAATAAACCACGTTACAAAAGACCCTAGCGCCTAGAATGTATATCCATTTTTGAGAAATTATCAATAGCTTGAAATGTTACTTTTAATTAATTCATTAGGTTTAATTATAGATACATACATTAAATATCAATCTTCGCTTATCTATCTTAATACCTTTATTAATTAATTATTATACATAATGAGAAATAAATTGATTTCGGATGTGAGGTACATGTGTTATGTCAGGTACTTATTTAATTACAGCCCAGACGACGTGCAACCAAGGAATGGGAAGAGTTATGTACGAACGATTACCAAACCAGCAACTACATGGATTCGACGATGACGTTGTAAGTTCATCAATACCTTTATTACCGCCACCGTGAAACACCGATATAACACAAAAAGAGAACATTTTTATATGTATACTAAGATTAAGGTATTTATTGTATGGGCCATTGTAGCCTGAAATAAAAGTAAGTACTCGTACAAAATAGTTATCATTGACATGTTATTTTCTGGTTATATAGGTACGTGACACCGCACCACCGTTCCGAGTTTTGGAAAAGTGTCAGGACCTATGCTTGCGTGATCGATCAGGAAACAGTCTTGTGAGGACTTGCAACTCTATAGACTTCCAACCCGGAGCCCGAATTGCTGCGTTCAGTCCCGAACCAGAATACGAAGAATCAACATGCTACTTGACGAGAGAACAAGCCATGCCTGAAGGCATCGGAACACTGATGATCGTCCCCAACAGTGTGCATTTCAACGAGATTTGTCTCACCTGTAAGTGTGTTTACATATGAGACGACACTAAGTTCCTGTTTGTCAAGTACAATGGCTATTGTCAAAGTTGTTGCACATTCCAAACATAATTACAATTGTTTCAGCAAATCGTCCGGAAAGAGAATGTCCTTCCCGTCGCTATGTTTTCGAACGTCACGCCCGAAAACGATTGAAGCTCCCACCTTCAGACCTTAAGGAAATCATGGTTGCCAACCGCACAGAGTGTGAAGATAAGTGTCTGGGAGAATTCAGCTTCGTGTGCCGTTCTGCTACCTATGACTCGCAATTGAGAACTTGTTCCCTCAGTAGGTTCACTAGAAGAACGCATCCAGAGCTTTTAGAAGATGACCACAACGCCGACTATTTGGAAAACACTTGCCTAAACGGTAAGTATTCAACTGCTATTTAATTTCTGTAGGAAGTGAACTAAAAGCTGCACTAACGTATATTGCGTTATTTTTAGCCGAACGACGCTGCGACGGTTTAGCAGTTTTCATCAAGGAAGAAAATAAGCGTCTTGGTGGGCCTTTTGAAGCTGACGTCTTCTCAAACATGACTTTAGACGAATGTCAATCTATGTGCGTCCGTGCGGAAAAGTACGTAGCACCTAGTTCCTTCGACTTAGCTTGATTTTTTGATTACGTGATACTTTTCACGTTTTTAACTGGAATCGCAAGCGACATGTTGTATTACTTTACTTTCAGATATTTCTGCCGATCGATCGAGCATGACGCGATGACGCGACAGTGCGTTCTCTCTGAAGAGGATTCTGTGTCTCAGAAGGACGACGTGACCGTTAGCGCGTCGCCAACTCATCACTTTTATGATCTTGTTTGTCTCGACAACCGTGAGTATTTTGTTTGTATACTAAGTCATAATAAATATTAACCTATTTGTAATCGTTAACAATAGTGAAGAATTTTGTTTGATTTTAACATTACTACCAACCACTAACTTGTTTTTGTGTTGATGGGTATGCATGAAAATACAATAAGGTTTTTCTCGTTAATTGATCAGTTTCTCATCGGGTGACAGCTCGCGGCACGGAGTACCCGGACAACAGCGTGACGTCACACCTGTTCTCCCCGGGCCGGAGGCCGGACACTGCCTTCCAGAGATACAGGAACAGCAGGATCACTGGAGAGTTTCATTCAGAGATCACTGGACGATCGTTGAGCGAATGTTTAGATGAGTGTTTGAGGCAAACAAGCTTCCAATGCAGGTAAGCCGGCATCTACTGGGATGTCAATATTGAACTATTAAATTGATCGAATACCAATCAAACGATAAGATAACAACTGGGCCATATTCAAATATCACCGATAAAAACTCGTTCAATAAAATCAAACAAAAAGATCGTTGAGCTTATTGAATTCGATTCGTGTTTCTGTGTCACTTTACTAACGTTCCGATAACATGGAATAAGTTCATTGTACGATATTGAATGAAACATAATGTTATTTTTACTTGTGATAGGTCGGCCGTGTACAGCGACCGAGCGAGGACTTGTCGCTTGAGTAGATACAACCAGAAAGATGGCATGCGATTATTGTACGATCCCGATTTTGACTACTATGAAAATCTAATGCGTGAGTAATGGTCTTATATACGTATGCATAGTTAAGTTTAGTCATATGTACTTACAACTAAAATAACATAAAGAGAGTCAATAGGCTTCATGAACAAGTGACAGTTATCAAGTGGACGAGAGAACATGAGATGCGTAGCGCCGCGCGCCGTGTCTACAAACGATCAATTGGTTCAACTAGTCCAATGTCGCTTCGTCATTGAACCCAAGAAGGGTTTATAAATAGAACTTTTATTAGATCTAATAGAATTAATATCGGATGATTTTCAAGTACATCTGCACCTGAAAGTGTGCATAAGTGTAGGTACAACCCGTCTATTCGACAGGAGGTAGCTACCTATCTAGTAGGTACCTACTTAAGTATTGTACCTATATTTCTGTACATGGGAAGAAGTTTTAAGAAGGCGTATTAATTTCGATGTACTTATTAACCTGATACCTACTTTTGATAGATGATCTATTAATCTGGAAACATTATGTTAACGACCAAACTAAACTTGAATTCATTGAATGTAATGTTTCTTTTGTAATGGTTTTATGTAAGTCATGTAAGAACGTATATGCTTGGGGACATCCAGATCAACTTGTGAGTGGAGATACCGAAGCAGGGGGCACTCCTGGCGGCTCGCAGGCTCCTTGGGGTCGGCCCGGAACCAGCACAGGTTCGATGCATGCTAGTCGGGACCCCGTCGTCACTGATGGTGTAGATTGGCAACGACGATTGATGATGATTCCTTTACGTAATCACAAAATGTCCAACAATTCCAGGTTGGCTTCAATGTTAACATCCATCTAAGTAACTGATAGATACATGCTATGAAACTCTAGATTATCGATCTATTATAATAATAAAGGCTGTGGAGCATCATCAATCGTTTCAAAATTTGGGGTAGTAAAAGCTACGGTGTACAGCCTTTTCGCCGAACAATTATACATAAGTACATAAATTTCATTACCCAAACGACGTATACCAAAGGATACAAGGATATAGGATTTCGATGTTTTGATTGCCAACCAACGAACGTTTGGCATAAAAATGTTTGCTGTTTCATTTTCCAAATAAATTGACTGACGGAAAATCAGTAAGAACGCATAATTTTATTACGCTGGCCTGGTATTTGGCATTTGTATATATACACAGCTAGTAAAAATATTTACTAGGTATGCACCGTGAAAGGTGATATATAGGTTGCCTATCCTATTTATGACATATTTATATTTCGTTATGAAGTTAGCCTTAACTTCATAACGAAATCAGTTAGATTATGTTTGTACACTGATATCAGTAGCACACGAACCAGGGAGGGCCAGATCCGAATCCCGTTACATTAACCGTGATTTCCGCAATCATCAACACACCAATAATTTGCAAGGTGATAATTTAGTCAAGCGTATACTTTGCATTAATATGCCAGACGAAATTATGCTTACCCATGATTTTAAACAGTCAACAACTTATTTGGAAAATTATGCCAATAATTATTTGCGAAGTGAAAAGCCAAATATTTTTCGGCGAAAAGCTATAGAACCAGACATTACTGGTTCAGATTAGAGCATTGGTAGCTATGTCGTTGTGTCTAATTTAAGATGTGTAGAATATTTCTTTGTAGGTACTATGCATTGTATTTCTATTTTGGGTTTGGTAAGCATGTCAAGTAGTTGAATAAGTACATTTTGTTGTATACTGTAAAATAAAATTGTTTCGATGAGGAGTATAAGATATGTGCATGTTTTCTAGTAAGTATAAGTAGTTGTAAATGTAATAATTATTCTATAATATTTATGTAGTTAGATAACTATAGTAGTTGCTTGTAGTTAGATAAGTAAACGACGTAAAGACAATATTATATTTTGTATTTTAGTTAATGCATGTAGTAGTAAAGTAGAAAAATGTGTGTAAAGTTTTACAACAGAGTTATATTACATCAAGACTAACATGCAATTCCTATTTACAAGGTGGAAGTAATGGCGACCGTGATCGTGATCGCGACCGTGACCGATACCCGCCAGGCGCAGACCGCTACCCTGATGATGACCGGTATCCCGACGATGACCGGTACGGCGGGCGACCGGACCGGTACCCAGATGACCGGTATCCGGCCGGACCCGACGCATACGATAGATACCCAAGCGACCGCTACCCACCCAGCGACAGATACCCCGATGACAGATATCCTCCCGGTGTCGGCCTAGACAGATATCCACCGGCAATTGACAGATATCCTGACAGATTCCCTGTAACCGGTAGTCGTTACCCAATAGGACCGGGTGGAGATCGATACCCTCTAGACAGTGGACGATACCCAATTTACGACTACCCGTCTAACGATATCGGAAGATATCCTGCCGCAGACCGGTACCCTGTCAGCAGATATCCCATTGACGTATATCCGGATCGATACCCGGCGGATCGGTATCCAGCAGACAGATACCCGATTCGGGGCGGCGGGAGGTACCCATCCCGACCTTGGTACTCCAGCCGTTACCCTGACAGATTCGATGACGATCGCTATCCTGGCACAAATGACTGGGGACGGTACCCATACAGCCGGTACCCGGTAGGCGTAAACCGCGACCCGTTACCGCTGGGCGGTGACCGATATCCTGACCTTTATAACAAATATCCGCCGACCGGATCGTCATATCCTGGTAAGCAACTAATACAATTAGACTTTGTTGTTGATATAGATGACACTAAAGCTATAACTAAAATTCGATTGGGATCTTTCGCAGCAGGCTATGGACGAGGTGGTTACTATGGCGCCGATTATCCAGGACCTGACCGGTATCCCATTCCAGATCGAGGTATACCCCGTCCAGCCGTTGTCCCAGAAAGGTATTGAATGTATACTTAATACTTTTTTTAATGTCATATAGGTAGAGAGCTTTCAAACGTAAATATCAATGTCGCGTAATTTATTTTATAGATATCCACCAGTAGAACCAAGACCAAGTTTCGGTGTAAGACCAGTACGACCTTTGCCTCCAATACCGGAAAGGCCCGGCGGATATCGTGGTAACTACCCACCACCTGGATTGGATAGACCGATTGGTAAGTATATGTTCAAGAGTCATAAGAAGAAAACAGAAATAAGTCATTTCATCGAATGTCTTCTTTTTAGGAGGCGCGCCTATAGGCGGAAGTTATGGAGGATATGACGACGGTCCCATTGGCCCGGTAGGACCAGTTGGTCCCGTTGGTCACGGAGGGGTAGGCCTGGGCAGGCCACCAATCGTAGGTCAAAGGCCGTGGCAAGGAACTCGGTGCGAAGAAGACAGTTTTAGACAAGTTGGTCGTCAACGTATGCAACGGAGATTTGTGCGGCGTTTCACTACCGCACAGTCCTTGGCGCACTGCCAGCGAGAATGCATTGAAGCACGAGACTTTATCTGCCGGTCGTTCAACTTCAGGTACCTATCAATTGTTGTATAACTTTATATACATATTTGGCTATAGGATACAAATGTAAGATATTATATATAACAAATGTTATTTTCAGAGATGTTGGTTTCGGTGGCGAGCCACGCGATAACTGCGAACTAAGTGACCGTGATACTCGAGAATTAGACGCTGCTAATCCAGCTCACTTTGATAACACAGCTAACGAATATGATTTCTATGAAAGAGCTCTTGGTCGTATTGCTGACGACTGCTTGGATGGTAATGACATAACTGATTTTAATAGACATTTCTCATAAGACGATTGGCAAGAACCTACAGATTTTAAAACACAATATTTTCTTACAGTGTCTCAAGTTTGTAATGAAGATGGTATGGAGTTCACTCTACGACTGCCTGAAGGGTTCTATGGTCGTATGTACACGTACGGTTTCTACGACCGTTGCTTCTTCCGTGGTAACGGTGGGACTGTTAACGTCCTGCGTATCTCAGGAGCTCATGGATATCCCGAATGTGGTACTCAACGGGTTAGTAAACTTGTAATATTTTTAGCTGTTATCTTAAAGATCATTAAAACTGATGCTCAATAATTTGTTTTCAGTACGGCGATACAATGACGAATATCGTAGTTGTACAGTTCAGCGATAACGTGCAAACTTCTCGAGACAAACGCTTCAATTTGACCTGTCTCTTCAGAGGTCCTGCCGAGGCTGTCGTAACGTCCAACTACATTGGCGCAGGGTGAGACATCTGTTCTTCTATAATATGTGTCTATTTGAAATATCAATTTAAGTTTCAAATATTGCAGTAGGTCGCAAATGTAGGGTTTTCAAATAGACACCGTTCGTGCCTTTATAATCAGGATTAACAGTTATTGTGTTTGCGTGACTTACGAATTGAGAGCGCTTTAATCGATAGACTACAGTACAGGTTGTGTTATTTATGTGCTTGGGATGTGTTGTTATATTTTTTGTTCTGTAGACTGTTTGGGTTTTGAATTCCTATGCGTTACTTGTGTGCTAAATGTTTGGGGAATGTTTAGTTGATTGAGTTTTGCGTGTAGCCGAAACAGTTCCTCGCTATCAGTTGTTTTCCTTCTGTTCTGAATAGGTAGTTCCTTTCATTAACTTTGGCTTATAAGTGTGCCGGTTTTTGAGTGCTGTTGCACTAACAGCTACTAACAATAGACTTTGAATGAGTACCTACACAATCCCGAGGTACATGTTTTATAATAATTATAATAATATCCTCTTGAGTGAGATACGTTTTCACTATATTGGAATTCATTCAAAGTCAAAAGCGTTATTGTAGAAACATCAACTTCAAGTCTAACAGCAGCTTTGGCTATGACTTGGTCGACAGGTCTGGCAGTCCAATTCCCATCGAGTATTTACCGGAAGAAAGCTCTCTCAACTCCAAGGTTCGATTGATGATTCTGTACCAAGGACGACCGACAACGACCATTGCTGTTGGCGATCCTCTAACATTCAGGCTCGAGGCTCAGGACGGTTACAACTACGCCACCGATATATTTGCTACGAATGTGATCGCAAGAGACCCCTATTCTGGACGATCGGTACAACTAATCGATCGAGTAGGGTAAGTTTACTCAAGCTAAGAGATTATTTTATTATTTTTCTTAGGTAAATAGTCTTTAAAGGTGATCAGTGTATTACATAGCATTGCATGCACTAACATCGTGATTCTATATTTAGAAATAAATAGACCATAAAATATCTATAGCATGTATACAATATCTATAGCTTATAAATCTTGAAGTAAATATTTAGATAAGAATGGCGTGAATTCCCACGCTTGTTGCACGTGATTTATCTACAGTTACATGGTTTTAGATGCCCTGTGGATCCCGATGTGTTCCCTGAGTTAGACAAAGGAAGAAGTGGAGACTCCCTCGAAGCTAGGTTCAATGCTTTCAAGATTCCAGAGTCTAATTTCTTAGTATTTGAAGCAACAGTGCGTACTTGTAGAGATGGTTGTCAACCGGTAAGTAAAGCGTGTGTTTTCGTTAAACAAAGATAATATTATTGTTGACTAAAGAAGTAATTGTTTTTAATAATAATTCTATACAAACATGTGAATTACGTCAATGGCGAGGCTTATCGTGCTTTATCCAGTTAAACAGGGTCAACGGGAGGTTATCATGGGCCGACTACACAGTAGAGCGCTTGTTGTGCATTTTCTATTAATGCAATTTCGTTATCAGCAATAGATAGAGAAATCATGTGACGGACGTGTGAATAATTATGTATTGCTTTGTAGGCATATTGTCCAAGCCACACTGGACGATCGGAACCGTCGTTTGGTCGTCGAAGAAGAGATGTTAACTCGACTCTTACAGCAGACAACAACAGTACCGCTGAAATTGAGTCAGATGACAGCGCTAAAAAGAACAAGTCAGACGACAAAGAGGAGGGAACCGTTTACAAAGTGTCGTATGAGCAACCAGATGTCGACAAGTATTTGAAAGATGAAGTAGAGACGCCAAGCCACGTGAGAAAGATGATTGAGGTGAGAAACGTAGATTGTTTTGAAAACAAAACAGGGTTATGTTGTCAATCATTAGAGGCCACTGACTCGGTATTGAAGATCATACCAAAGACAAAACAAAGTGGCTACTTAGTACTTATATTGGTTCCTCTTATCTCTATTACAAGACTAAAAGTTTGATGATTTAAACATTTTCGGATTTTTCTGACTTTTTAAAAATGTCGTTAGGTGTTCGACAACCGTAACGAGCTTCTAGAAGAGAACGGCCCAGCTGATTCAGCCCCGGTGGTGGCCGCGGCGGGCGTATGCGTGTCTCCCTACCACTACCGGGCGTTGTTGGTGGCGCTTTGTGTACTGCTGTCCCTTTTGCTTGCTATGCTGACGGCTGCCTTGTATATCTACAGGTAACGTATTACTGCGAAATCTTTTCTAAATATTCTTGTGTTTATGTATCTATATAAATCGTAGCACCTATCTTTTTTGACGTGACTTATTTGCCTCAGATGGCATTAATGCGGACAAATGGGGAGCGCTGAGGGCTCTCATCCGGTAACGAATCGTACCATGCTACTATTATTTAGGAGCACTGCTATTGGAGACTTTAAAACTTTTACAAACTGCTGAATGACAATATTTTAGTTAAAACTTAAGCTAAGAAGTACAACAATACAACACTAACCGTTGCTACTGACAAGAATTCGACTTTAAAATTGACTATAATTTTACGCTAAATTTTTAGACGTTATTGGAGAGTGCTACGTAAGAACATCCAGGCATCTAGCCCTGCGCCTGCGCTTCGCCCTGTGACCCCAGGACCACGACCAACGCGGCCATCGCTGTTTTCCGCTTCTCACTTGCATAAACCGTTTTCTCTAAGGTGAGATTTGAATATTTTGATACCTAATTTTTTGATTCAATTAACAAAATAAGCCTTATGATTCAGTCATTTATAAAGGTCATTGATTTCAATGTTATTGAATAATGTTAGGCAACAATTCATTGATTGATTTCAGTGGATTAGGAAGAACCTTCGCGGAAGTGGGTGAGGAGGCTGGTTCGGCGGGACGTTTGGCGAGCGCTTTTGACGACGGCAGTGAACCCATCTACACCGACCCGTCACTGTTCGAACGCTCCCGGTCACTCCGCTCTCTACACTCTCTTGACCTGAAGCCCGACCGCCGCGACCATCGCGCGTAATTCGTGCAATACGTGCAAAACACATTCCGTGCAGCCCACGTCACTTAATCTAACAAAAAGGTTTAATGTGCAATTTGATTTTAAATACTGCCATTTATGTCCATGCTCATTTTTCCGTCCGTAGTATAATACCAAGACTTTTTACTGTAACTCCAAAAAATAATGTACTTAATTTTAAAAGCATTTATTGTAAGTTGGTACTAATAAATATTTACAGTGATTTTAATTAATTTATTTTGTGATCTATTAATACAATAATCAACTGTGTTTAAAATACTACGTCGTAATACCTACAATAAATTATATAGCTAAGTGGCCTAACCTGTCAATATTTTCAGATGTCTTAAAAAAATATCTTCACAGTTGTAGGCACTGTCACTTTCACTTCACCTGAAAATAAGAAATAAAGAGATTAAATATAAAATGTTCAGTATTATAATACAGTGTAATGCCAATATTTTTTTTAAACACTTACATATTATGATATGGCGCTGGTGTAGGCATAGGCACACTCATAAGAGGAGAGTCCAGATATTCCATCTCACTTGTGCTGGGTGTGGGTTCCACCTGGGCATTCATTTTCTGTTGCAAGGTCTCATACAGTTTATGTACAGATTCATTATGCTGAGTTCCTGGCTGCAATGCCTTCATAAGGGTCTGTATTCTTGTCTCTGGTAACTTAGGGTGAATGTACCAGAGCAACTTTAGAAGATGTCTTGTTACATTATCTTTAGAAAGACCAGCAAAGAAGAATTCATCAAACAAAACAGTACTGAAGTCTTCTCCCTGGAATTCATCAGGTAATTGTATCAGGAGAGCTACTAAAGCGTGCAAGAATGGGTCTTCGTAGGCTCGGCCATCTTTACAACTGCCTAGTATACTCAGGATGCGGAGGAGTGCTCCACGGTCTCTTAATTTTGCAGCATGTAGTGTGTAGTACATTGCCAGGACTCCACATACAGAGCTTTCTCTCATGTAAGCCTCACAGGCATCTGGTGGAGGACCTGAATGTTCAATTGTGGTGATAGCTGACTCTCTCTCATCAGGAGGTAGTTTGTTGTGTAGAGCTCTGACCTGGTCATCAACCATCAGAGACATCAATGCAGGCAAGTACTTAGTAACCACTTGACTGTCAAGTTTAGGCTCTTTGAACTCTTGAGAATCAATCATAACCCAGGCACTAAGACCCAGAGCCAACATTCTTAACAAAAGAATTAAAATTGTATTGTCTCTTGGAAGCCCTTCAGTATTGATTAAATGTTGCAATATTTTAATTGCTGATGTTGCCAAAAAATTTATGGCATATGGGTCACATAATGTCATAGACAGGTCTCCAAGCACCTGCTCCTGTCCTCTTTTGATGCTGTCCAAAAATCCTTGAAGTTCCCTTGATCTCTTGATATCAACATTCCTTTCTCTAATACAAGCATCTAAGCACCAAGTGAATTTGTGACAAGGGTCAACTGAAATAATGTCCTGGATTTCTAGGTCATGTAAAGCCATTAGTAGTTCAGCTCTTAGGGTACAGTAATGTACATTTCTGGTTCTCAGGAATAGAGTTCGAAGGAACTGCAATACCATGTCATAAAGTTTTACACTGTTACCAATCATGTGGGCCAGCTTCTGAACTACAGCTCCTTGTCGCCTTACTTTAGGAGATGGCGAAAAGAACAGATTTGTGAGATTTTCATGATCAAACAATACATTTTCTTTCTCTCTAATATACTGACTTAATAAGGGTGATACTTCATCACCAAAAAGTGATTGGTTGTCTTGCCAAATCTGTCTCTTAACTTCCGTATCAGTGTCGTTATACAGTTCCCTGTCTCTCACCAATACCCTCAGATATTTATCGTCCAAATGTGGAGTGTTTTTAAGTATACTCATAATCACCGGCCTTAAGGCTTTGACTCTCACTACTGGAAAGCTCTTATTTAACAATTCCTTTAGTTTTTTATCATGCTCCTTGCCTTCTTTGGTGCCCAATTCGTTAATATGGGCTATAAGTTTATCCCTTAACTCTTCTAATACCGATGTGTGAAAGTCTAGTCTGCGCACTCCGTGCAAGTCAAGTAACGGTAGCATAGGCCGTAGCGAAGGCAACAAAATACCATTTTCCAGCTGGAATTCTTCAATAGCTTTTAGAGGATCTGTACAAGAAGTGAGCGCGTCCCGCAGGAATACTTGCCCCGGTACTCCAACCTCTTCTAAGCCGGTACCAGGAAGTTTACTTGAAGATGCCATTTTATTTAACAGCAAATTTATAAGTTATGTGTTACATAAAACAATGTTTTACATAAATCATTAGAAAAATAAACACGCAACAAAATTCTACAAGCTGACGCGAACAACAGCACAATGTTTTTGACACTTGACAGTTGAAATGACAGCTATAAAAAAATAAAAACCTTTACGTGTGTGGTGGTGTCATATAAAATATTCATGAAACGAACAGGTCCTTTTCTTTTTTATTTGGAGTTGAACACAAGTTCTTTGAGCCATTTTAAGTAAATAAGCTTAAAAGACTGCAAGGCAGAGCCAAAACCGTTCACTGAAAAAAATACCTTGACAAAGTTGACAGATACAGATAATTAATTGACTGATGTCTGTTTTGTACAAATAGAAATAATCGTGAATTTCTTCTTTATAATACTTGTAAACCTAACTATTAACTGTTCTTGGTAGCATATCTCTCTATCGGCGCAGTTTAATCATTTATAGTTTCTAACCTCAATACTTGAGGATGGCGGATAAACAAAAAACGTAAGTTTTCCTTTTTTGTGTTTTGCTTTGTAATATCTAAGCTATAATAATATTTTATCAAATTTTGTGAACAGTTTGATATGTGGAGATGTGAATGGGAATTTCAACGCATTGTTTTCCCGCGTTGAGTCGATTGTGAAGAAGTCTGGTCCATTTGATATTCTACTGTGCGCTGGTAACTTCTTCGGCGATGATAACTCACAGTTAGACGCCTACAGAATGGGCACCAGGAAAGGTAAGTTTTCACTTCTACAAGAGAAAGTTGTTTCTTCTAGAATACATATTACTTTCCTTCAATGTGCTGCTTAGTCATCAACTTCGAAGAGGGAAAGTGCAATTTAAGGAAAGAAAAGAGTTTTCTATTGAAGTATGTACTAAATAATGCAGACAATTATAATTTAAAAATATTGGCAACCTGCCATCTACAGGCTGTACTATTGTTAATTCAAGTTGGAGACCTAGAAATAAGAATGTATTATATTATGTATTATGTTAACAGTTCCAGTTACAACATATGTTTTCGGGCCTTCTAACAAAGATCATGTGCAGTACTATTGTGAAGAGGGGGCTGAAATTGTTGCAAATGTCATTTATATGGGTGCGTTGCTCTGTTTGTTACATTATGCTAATAAACTTGTCTTGTATATCCTAAGGTGTTTTTTATTGTGTCATTACTTGGCAAAAGCCAAGTAAACTATTTTTTTATGGCAGAATTTATAATGATCTCCATATGTGCTTCATTGTGAGAGAGTCTTGTCCAGTAGTGGCATAAAGTACATCTAAAGATAAAAAACTAATTTACTATTTTAGGTAGGAGAGGTCTTTTCACAACAAGTGCTGATGTGAAAATAGCATACTTAACGGGACTGTCTCGCCGGGAGCTGGGCAAAGACATTCCAATGTGCACATTTGAGCCTAGTGACTGCAGTGCAGTGAGGGACGCATGTTTCAGAGGACAGGCTGAGTTCAGAGGTGTAGATATGCTCATAACTACACTCTGGCCCAGTGGCATACAACAGGATGAGTTGCAGAAGGTATGGCTATTTATAAATAATAATAAAAACATTAAGAAATCATGCTGAAAAAATACATATATAAAAGTGTCTCTGAACAGTTTACTGATTATAAAGTGATCCAATATTTACTTTAGGAAGTACTGTGAAAGAGTACTATTAGTGTGGTGATCAAGATTATAATGCTTTCTTATACATCTATCAATATGGAATTATTCTTTTTTTTGCAGGCAGATGTTGAACAGGAAAAGCTATCAGATCTACTATCATGGCTTTCAATACATGTAAAACCCAGATATCATTTTGTACCATCAGATAAATATTTTGAAAGACAACCTTACAGGTAAGAGAATTTGTAGAAAATCTTCAGGTGTTTATGAAATGATTTTTGAAGAAGTATAAAGAGAAAATTGCAGAATAAACTTTATTTTTAATTTTATGTTAAATATTCGAACTTGAATGTTTTTTTTCCTGAAGGAAGCTCTTTTGCCTCAATGTCTATCAATATTTCATTTATACCATATTTATAAAAACATTTTCTGTTGACCCCAGAAACCAAAGCATGCACCAAGATTACAAGGAGTGTGCAACAAGATTCATAGCTCTAGCTCCAGTGGGCAACAAAGCAAAGGAGAAATGGATATATGCATGCTCCCTACAACCCATTACCAAGATGAGAATGACAGATCTCTTGCAGAGTACAACGGACGAGACAGAATGCCCATACGATTCCAATCTTTTGAAGCAGCATCAACCTGGGAAAGTTGTTAAGGTAAAATTATCATTCTTCTTATCGTGTGGGTTATTAGGTGGATTACCAACCTCATCAATCCTGGTGTCAGGGTTATTATTGAGCCGCCAAAGGCCCCTGACATGGCTCATGTAACGACTACATACTTACATCAGTATGTAGTGACCGGGACCAACAGCTTAATGTGCCTTCCGAAGCACGGATCGTCTAACTTTCGGACAATCAGGTGATCAGCTGTAATGTCCTAACCAAAATAGGTATCACAAAGTTATTTTAAATCAAAGTTTTTATAGTTTTGTTATATTAGCATTGGAACAGTATTATGTTGTTTTGTACGTTTATAAAAGTCATCTTACGCCTGAACCGTGTGTGTAGCTACCTAATGGGGCGGTATAGCGTGACCAGACCATACTGCGATTTACTAAGCTTTCCACTCACTGCTCAGTCCGTGTGGACTTCGGTTATATGTTGCTAAGCAATCTCAATCCCTTGTTGGGAAGTAATGTCCTTCGCTCGGATTCAATCTATTTGCCAATTTCTCTTCAAAATTGATCATTTCGTAATTTTGCCCTGAAGGTAATGGATGATTTCAGGTGACTGACAATGGACAATTCTTCTTCAATATGGATGCTGGACAAGATGACGAACGCGGAAAAAGGAGACGGCAAGGAGAAGACTCTGAAAAGAAAAGAAAAATCGATATTGGTAGGATACCTTGTTCTTATTCCATAATTTTCTTAAATAATAAATCAATTTTAATAATTATTTTTGCTTTTTCAGAATAGCATAATGAGTATTTGAGAAAAATATGTGAAAAGATGCTTTTTTGAAATAGTCATCATTATTGTGCACATCTTATTCTTACTATTTTAACACTTCCAGACGAGTGCTGGTTCTGTTTGTCGTCGCCGAGCGTGGAGAAACATCTCGTGATAACAGTGGGCACTCACTGTTACCTGGCCTTGCCCAAGGGACCTTTAACACCCTACCATGTGTTGATATTGCCCATTGCACATCATCAAGCCGTTACTAAGGTAATATTTATATTGTAAATTAATTCCTTTAAAGTTCATTAGAATATACTCTAGCAAACCATACCTTTTATAATACCATACATTTTTTCTTCTTTTTTTTACTACTGTACAGGTGACTAGCATAGTATAGTATAGCAGCATAGTCTTATGATTTTAGCCTAAATGGGCCAAAGGAAACAAAAAAATAAGTAACTAGGTACTACTAGCTAAACATTACACACTTTACCAAATTATATCTAAATGACAACATACCTCTATTGAAATGTTGCAGCTGCTATATTATAACTATAAGATGTTATATGAATAATCTCTATGTTATCTATGTTAACGCCTTTTGGTTAACGCTAAGGAAAATACCTTTCCTGATGTATAAATCAATGTCCATTTTATAACTTTTAGGCGCCAGATGAAGTAGTAAGCGAGATAAAGAAATTCAAAGAGGCTACAAAGAAATTCTACGCTTCCATGAACAAGCTCGCCGTGTTTTTTGAGAGAAACTTCCGTTCGTCCCACATGCAAATCCAATGCGTGCCAGTGCCGAGGAATTGTAGCGATCAATTATTGGAAGTATTTCAGGTATGTTTACTTGTTTATGTTCTACTTACATATCTTCTTCTCTTCCTTCTATAGTGTGGATTACCAACCTCGGCAATTTTGGTCTTAGAGTTATTGTTGTAAGTTGTAATCAGGGCAACCGGCTTTAAGTGCCTCCCGCAGCACGGATCATTTTACTTTCGGACAATAGGGTGATTAGTATGTACTTTTCTAACCAAAATTAATCACAAAGTAATTTTTGTGATGACTCCGGGTCGTGAGCCCAACGCTTAACCACTATACCATGACGGCTGTTATAATAATATACTGATTTGTGATTTTGTCCATGATGCATTTGACGCTGTCAAATGTGGTATATTAAATTGGCCCTATTTTTTGTCTCTTGCGCACTAGGCATACTCTTATCATTCTGTCCTGCACACGCCATGCTACAGCGTACATACTACAGCATATAGCGGAATGAATAGTAGCTTGTGCAACTGAACTTAATGTAACTATGTTCGCCAGGACGAGGCTGGTATAAACAGCCTGCAGTTCGAGGTGCTGCCTCCGTTCACGGACCTAGCTCAGGTGACGTTCGCCGGTTCAGTGTACTTCCACGCCGAGCTGCCGTCCGGGGAACAAATCTACGTCAAGCCTAAGAGAGGCTTCCCTTTGCAGTTTGGCAGGTATAGTTAATAAAAATACATGTCTGTTCTCTTTCCTTTTGCTGAAAATTTAAGTTTTCTTACCAGAAATATCTTGTTTGCTAAGCTTCCAGTTTCCAAGTAGTTTTGGGCGGATAAGACATTCGACAAAATATATATTTACGTAAAAATTGACGATTCAAAGTGTAACCAACCATGTTACCTAATGAAGATATTTTTGAGTTTGAGTTGAGTTCAATCAACTGGAGAAGCATACTCTGGTTTAGTATCATTTCAATATTTTTATTTATATTCAACAATTTTATTACATTTGTGTCGTAATAATAGTAACGATTTTCAGAACATTCTCTGTTAAGTTGCCATCATCAAACTTACTCTGTTTTGACTTAGACCTCGTTGTTTCAGGGACGTGTTATCTAGTCCACCAATACTGAACTGTGAAGACAAAGCGGACTGGCGACAGTGTCTACTAAGCAGAGAAGAGGAGATCGCGTATGTAGCCGACCTCAGGCAACGGTTCAAACCCTTCGACTTCACAGTGGATGAAGCCAGCGACAGTGACTGACCGGCACCAACCAATTATACCAGGTATCAAGCACTGCATAGTATTACTTACTGTGCTGAATAGTGCGGCTATTCTCTCAAATTGCAGTATCTGTTAACTTAGCTAATGGAACATTTTACCATATAAAGAAAGACATTTGCGTAGTAACTCGCGTTTTTATTACCGGAGTGATTGGTATTTGATATTAAGTGATATTTTCCGTGATTAATTTGCGTACAGTGTGATAGAAATGACAGTGTGATTTACCTTTTTTTGTTTTATAATGCAATCGAGTGTGGAATGATTGAAATAATAGATTATTTTAAATCACAATAACTGTATGTTAATATTGTAAGTAAGTGATCAAACTGTCAAACCTAGATTAATTTGTAAATAATTCAAAGAGGTTATCCTTGTTAACATTGAGGTATTACCGTTTTAATCTACTTAAGTCTTTAAAAGGAGAAATAAATGGTCATTTCAAGTAAATGATTTTTTATTTTCGTTCACATCGTACTGTCCTAGTAACCCATTTGTTTGCTTTATAAAAACATGTCTGTAACAACAGATTAACTAACTCTTACATTATAATATGTGTATCAGTATAACAAAATGCTCAAAATGATATGGTACATTGACTAGAAATTCAAACTAGATTTGGAATGTTTCGTTTTATTACGTTGTATTAAATGTGTTCACTTTTCACCATAAATCATACTAAAATATTATTTAAATACCGATATATAATTATATTACATTTATATAAAAATGACTCAAAGTACTATTTACGCAGAAACCCAAAGAGTTAATTTCAACAAAAGAAATGAACGCCTCAGTCCCGTTTCTTGCTACATAAATATAAAAACATTTCAAAACAATATATCTACGTAATGTTTACTTCAATCGACTAGCTTTAGGTATTTGTGACTAGATTTTATATAAAATAGTTCTCAATTAAATATAGGGCAGTCTTCGTTGGAGTTACGAAAGAGAGTCAACGTAAACGATTGTAATCAATTAGAAATACACACAAAACGCTTAAAACATGTGTTGTCCATACAAAACGTTGTGTTAAGTGTTCAACACTCATAAACTATGTCATGGGCCGAGAAAATAGCGTCTTTTCAAAATATTTTTAATTTAATATTTTACCTTATGATGGTACCTTTGTTAAGTATATCTGATACATCGTCTCATAGCGAAAAGGCAATATTTCCTTGAACCACAAAACTATACTAATATCGATACAGTTCAAAATGTACATTATAAAGTTAACTTTCTGCCATATTCACCAAAAAGCTATAGGTAAGTGTATTGTCTTGTGTTACTGTTACTGAGGATTGCATATACTAACATTTGATTATTTTACATCCATTACGTAGTTCACATTAAGCATGAGTTTTATTAATAGAATAGAATCAGCAGTGGTAGTTGATAGAGATGTAGAATATGTACACCTGTCTATAATTTCGTAGGTATTCGGAAGGAAGGTATGCCGGAGTACACCTTATAAAGTCCGTCTGTGAGTTTGTAAGTATTTTAGAATTAAGTGGAACTTGTTCTCCAAGTCGCCTTACAATTTGTGGAACTTACACGAATGTTTATATTTTTATTCATCTGTGTTAGATATCTATAAATTGATTATGTCACACCTTTTAACATTGTTGGCACTTTACAAAACGTTTATTTAACTACTACATTATAAATATGTATTGGAAAACTTTAAATTTACACATTTCAATTTCACAGTACGATCAAAGATACCCGATATTTCAACAATCTTATAAACGTTTAGAACTTTATGAATGTAGCACGTAAATAATGACTGAACATAATCTGGACCGACGATCTTTGCTCGTACCGTTTAAATATAGACAATGATAAGATTTGCCAATGAAAACAAATAGTTTTCATAAACTTTAATACAACAATCAAACAATTCTCAAACATTGGACATAATTTTTCAATTACATCCGTAACTAGTTTTAAGACTTTGGTCAATAAGGCATTAAGTTTAAAATAGAACTATTTTTATTTTAATTATTGTTCTCCTTACATTTGATACTCATACACTGGTAATTACAACTTTATTTACATGTCAATATCGGTCCGACGCCGGATTTAGAACCTAGCTAGACCACTTGCAGTATATTTATTAAAATACTCGTTTCTGGAGTTCGGAGTACAAAATGATTATTGTATGTGGCACTAAGTAATACTCGTAATTATTTTGGCTATACCTATCTACAACCATATTTACAACATATTTAGTTTGGCAACATTAAAAAACTGTAATAGTTCTAACTTTGTTCGATAAACAATTTGCCCAGTGTCACCTCACAATATTTGACTCTTTGTGCAATAGTTAACGCGAGAGTACTATACGAAAGACCCTCTTTCCAATTACGAAAGTATTCAGAGAATCGTCTTATAAGTTCTCTAATTTTAACAAACAATCCGTAAGACTAAAGGTGTCCGACCCTCATACGTTGATCTGGAAGGCTTCTCTAGACATCTTGGGGTCACTGTGCGGGGTGTGGTGCTGTCGCTTGCGTCTGTGGTGACCCTCGCACTCGGTGTCGTCCGAGAACCGCGACGGAGGGTGGATGTGGTCGTTGAAAGACGGGTAATTCGATACACTGGAACAAGGACAAAACGACTATTAAACAAATGGGTTTGGTACAATGTATGGGTTGCGAGTAGCTTATATTACTCGTCCCAACTGTCAACCTCACCTGCTCATGTTGCACTCTGCTTTAAACCCATCATTAAAAATTGCCAGCTCTAAATGACACAGGCTGGTAACGGGCTGCGTTACTGCGCGAGCTCTTCGACCGTCGACCCGCTTGCTCAGGGTGTCGTATAGGACACATCCTGCCATGGACATCCTCACAACTCAATGGCATGTCTGGGGAGAGGCCTGGACCAGTGGACTGATAAACGCTGATAACGATGAAACAAAGGGTTTGAGTGTAACACATCAGCAGGTTGAGGTACAGTGGGTAAATCTTAATAACTAGCAGAATTAGGGGAAACTTGCTCGATTCACAGGAAATAGTGCTTAGAAAACAAATCAAGGGCATCTGTTTATTTTTTAGGTAACCATTTAACAAACAAGTATAAAGAGGTGAACGTTCCGAACCAACTAAATATAATAAATATACTTCCCAATTGTATCAGAGCCTGCTGCATTCGACAACAACTATCAAATAGATATTCACCTGAATGTTGTTTCGTCGTTGTGACTGCTATAGCCGCTGGAAGACCTCACGTGCCTCTTGCCCATGGCACCAGCTTTGCCTTTCCGTGAAGGGAACGCTTTACGAACTACTCCACCCACGGAATTTTCAGAAGACGACGACGATTCCTCGCGTTCCACACTTGGATCTGAAATCGTATATAAATTTAAGTCAAAGGTTACAAGAAGTGTTATTTGAGCAGACGCCATTACTGCAACGGTCCCTTTGGGACTAAAAAAGACAAGTGATCGGAAATCAGGATTTCTCCTGTCGATGCTGATCTTATCGGCAGATTTGTGGATAGATTGTCACGAATTAACAACGTGCTCTGAAAGAGTCCAGTGCTGTTAACAGGTCTAGTAAAGATTGATGATTACTGCGGCTCATTGCGGAGGATGGCGACGACGAACGTTTTCTTTCCATCCCAAGCGTTTATTAGTTGCATGGTCCGCTCTTTGCTTGAAGATGATGACGTGGTGAATCTGAAAGGGTACTAATACTAACAGGCGGTGGGGTGCGCCGGCCGCAGCCGCGTGGCGGACTCGCTGTCGGAATGCGGCGCACTCGCGTCGTCGCTCTCGTCGTTCTCGTACTCTGTAATGGGCAGGTGCAGCGTTAGTATCTTCTTCACCTCCGAGTCCGTCGACCCCAAGTTGTCCGACTCTGCAAACACAAGCCCGAGATATCAGACCACCTTCAAGCAGATCTGTGGAAGTGATGATACTCTGATCGGTAGCTCCAACAATAAACTCATCGAATACAAAATATCTCTGTTAACTTGTCAAAAATGTCATACTTGCATCGATAGATTTTGTGGCGCTACTATCTCAGAAACAAGCACGTGACATGATAGTGAATAAAATTTTGTGTTAAATGTTATGAACAGACTACCAGCAGCAATTGTTACGGGAAGTTCGCCAAACAACTCAAAGCATTCGGATCCAAGAAGACCATTCACAGCTCTACGATATCATGGCATTAATGCACAAGTATTAACATAAATACATATACATTTATTGAAATAAAAACTTTAGGTATATCACAATACATACTGTGTGCATGCTTACCTTTATAAATTACAACACCAGTTACGCTCCCAAAGGGTTGCATAAAAGGTGATCATTTTGTCAAATTCAAATCTTATACGGGTATTAAACTTACTGTATATAGGTGCAATCTACATAAAATAAAAGTAATGTAGCTAACTACTTATATTAAGCTCTTTAGATATCGTATGCATACTTTATGAAATGGATGAATTCTGACCTTGGCTCTCGGAATGTGGATCCCGCAGTCTGTTTCCTTTTCTTCTTACTTTAGTGTATTCTGGTTCTTTGCCCTGGAATAGGTGACAAAATCATTAATTGTCATTCTGGTAGTTACCATCTTCTTTAAGGATAGCAACGTACCTTGTATTTGTCGTTTTGTTTCAAGTCGTGGTAAACGAAAGAGCCTCTAACAGAGTGGTAAGGGCCACTGTACACGTTGCCACTATAGCTGCTTTCGCTGTATGCTGTCGGTTTTGTCAGTTGGAACGTTGCGTATGGGCAAATGTCTTCGATGTATTCTGTGGAGACAAACCAACATTTAGTTCAAAACAGTATCGATATGGGTTAAAGCATCCCGTGTGTAACAACCTGACATTATGAATTAAGCGGTACAATAGAGTGACTATGAGACTCAACCTCACCTGTAGGTGGAAGTTCGATAGAATATGAAGAGAATAGTTATAAAGTACCTAAGAAGAAAAGGTAACAGTATTTGATAAGTTGTCAACACTCTTCTTCTCCCGTGTGGGTTGTGAGGTGGATTACCGACCTCAGCAACCCTGGTGTCAGGATTAGATTAGGATTATTATTGGAGTTGGGTAGTTTCCTAGATCAAAGGTAAATTATGAAATTCTGATTACTAAATAAAAACAGATTTAAAGGTGACAAAAAAGTTTTATATTTTCTATGAATTTTAATATTTTTAGAGAAGTGTGTCAGGATCGAAGCAAATGGAATTCTATAGTCTGCTTACCCCGGTGGGAAATAGGCGTGAGTATGTATGTATGTTTAATAAAGAAAAATGTAATAATAACGTCATTTTGTCACTTTTCTATGACGTCACAGGTTAAGGTAATTTCGTGTTTTGTAGTAAAACTACACTGTGTCGACACCGTCTCACCGTTTGAAGCATGTTTGTAGTGATGCTGCGGTGCTGGATGTTGCGCTCGAGCAGCGAGGTACTGCTGATCGCGATTCACCTTGTTCTGCAGTTGAGCGACGGAAGGCGATTCTCCTACTCCACTTTCTGTAGCTACAGTCTCAGTTCCACCTGCTTCTGAAATTATTTTGTGCATGAAATTTTGATTGATATTTGATGGGTTTAATGATCTGCTTCACAATTTGAAAAAAGTGGGATAGCCCATCCAGAACTTAGCTGACACTTATCCGGTAGATATACAATGGCCCGATTCCTGCAGATATCTCCTAATTTTATTTTAAGTTATACCCGTCATTTTCTTTTCCGCCGAAAAGGAAAGGGGCGGATGATTGTCAAAAGTTAATTTTAAAAGGAATGAATATCCCGTGCGAATAAAATTGCTGCTGTCTATTTAATTCTGTCAGATTATTGGCCGATGTAAAATTTTTAGACGGTTGTTTTAGATTTCTGTTTAAAATTGACGTGTATTCCATAAATTTTATGCCCGTCGATTACCTGTCCCTTTCTTTTTCAACGGATGAGAAATTGACAGGTATAACTTAAAATAAAATTAGATGGCGTCTGCAGGAATTAGCACCATTATAAACTTTAGTAAAAATAAACTTTCCAACCTCCTTCCACCAACTAACTGTGTACCAAATTAGCTCATTGTGTCATTGTAATTTCAAAAACGCTACCAGTAACAAATATAATATTATTTTTATTATATTATAATTATTTATAATAGAAAATATACTTAGTAATTATTTTTACCGCAATATGGTGCGGAACTTTATATTTTTGGTCAAGCTAACAAATTATAAAGAAGTTTATCAGCCTGGAAGTAGTGGCAAGTAAAAGAGTAGGTAGCGACTTACTATTTCTCCTGACTAGTAGAACAATAGCGACGAGCGCCCCGAGGACGAGGAGTGACAGCGCCGCGGGCAAGATGACGCGTGCGCCGCCGAGCGACCGCGACCCGGCCGCGGGCACCGGTGGTGATAACTCGCCGTCTAGCACTGGAGTGAAATAGGTAAGTATTAACAACATTTTTTTATGAATTATGTATTCAAGAGTTATAGGCAGGGTCGCTCGTACAAATTAAGTTGTCAGGTAAGCATTAGAACCACTTAAATATTTTTAAAGGTGGTATACTACTAGACTAGAATAATTGGGTAGTTTCAAAAATTCATAAATAAGTAAAATAGAAAAAATAAAACGTTTACGTTTATAAAACGTAACTGATTTGACTAGTTGGAAACTACCCTATTCTCTACAAGGCATAAATAATTGTATGAAGGTACTTACTGCCACTCAAAGAATGTGTAGTGAAGTTGTACAGTGCTACAGCGTGTCCTGCGTTGTTATGCGCTGTGATTCGTAGTTGATATTGTGTCGCCGGGGTCAGACCCGTCACACTGAACACCCTCTCCGTTGCTTGCACGCTGTTTGACACTAAACGCCACTGGAAAACAGGCAGCACAAACTTTTAAACACGTTTTATGAGGTAGTCAATGTTCATGAAACTTAAGAAGCATTAAGTGAATATAAATACCTGAGATTGGCTGATTTCTCGGTACTCGATGACGAAGTAAAGTATGCCACAGCCGCCGTCGCCCCATGAGTCCAGCCAAACAGTCACAGTCGTCGTGTTTAGAGTTATCATTTGCGAATGTTTCGGTTTTACTGGAACTGAAATAAAAAGAAAATTTTAAATTGGCTCCCATTTTCTTATATCGTGTGGTATGTGACGTCGATGGCTGACCTGACCAACGACACCAACCCCGGTGTAGTGTTGTTAATGAGCAGCCAGACGTTCCTAATATGGCTCGTGTAGCCAGTATTGATTGAATCTAACCAGCTTATGAAGTAATTCCTTGCAATAGGAGCCTATGGTTGATGCCACTGAACTAAAATGCTTTAATTGAATAAGGAAAGACCATTCCAATACCATCAATAAAAATTAAGAAAAGAGGTCAAGATAGACAGTACCGAAACTAAGGACAACAATTGCAAGAAAAGAAAGGCAAGTTACATTTATTTAATACTTACCGGTCCCTTTCGTATAGGCGTGTACAATATCGCAAGGGAGACCAGTGCCAATGCGGTTAAAGGCGGTGATATACAGCTGGTATCGAGTGCCGCACCACAAGTTCGGCAGGACATGCTCCGATGTTCCAGCCTCTACCTGCAATTCTTCCCAGTCACCATGTTCGCGTTTGTAGTTTATTACGTATCCTGGAAAAATAAGGATATTCTAAGTTTTGAGACTTTAGAGTGGTCCGTTGAGTTCGTCTGTGCTCAAGATCCATTCAAACCAGTTCCTACTGGTAACTTTTTCGCTGGTTTTTTAATATGGTAATAATTATTATTATCAAGCCGAAAAATTACTACCTATTCATTCCGAACGTGAGAATTGACAAGTGTCTCGTAAACGAACTGTTCGCTTTCTCTAACATGATAACTGTAATAATGTTATTATTCAACGTGTAATTTTAAACACTTACCTAATATAGGGCTACCGCCATCGCCCTGGTCACTCCACTGCAGATGCAAGGAATCTGCATAAGAGTCTACGACGGCTAGTACGGGCGGTTGTGGTGGAACTTTCACTTCGACGCTGTATGTCACTTCGTCTCGTCCGTGAGGGTTTTCCACCGTACACGTGTAGTTGCCGCTGTCAGCGTACTGAGTCATGCTGTAAAAATGTAACAAATGAGTATGATAAGCAATTGGATAACCTTGTAGTATCTAAAAATCCCCCGGATTGGATTCCCGTTAGATATGCACATTATAAATGGGATTGATATTGTTTGATCACTGGCTGGGTAACACTGCTTCTACGTATATGCCATCTGTCCTAAGATATCGAAGGTTTTGATATGTTTAACAATTATTTAAGTACCTAATTATAAGCGTGCCATCAGTAGTGACGTTCTTCCTCAGAGTGGATTCTAAAGAAGCTCCATTCATGGTCCATGTTGTTGAAGGAATAGGGACTCCCACTTTGTTGCAAGCTAGCGAAATGTTTTCCTTCCATGGCGTTACTATACTTCGACTGAATGATGTGATTCTTGCTGGAACTGAAATGGAAAAACATTAGTGATAATTTGGAAGAAACAACTGAACAAGTTATTGTTAGGAAGGGTTCTTAATTTATGACACATTACCTTTGAATATGTCTTATTGTAAATGCAAAAGGATCATTGAAAGGATTATTGTATATTAGGAATGTCTGAAGGTTTCAAGAGAGATTTGATTAATGGCATTATTTTACCTGAATCTGTAGGCAAAACAGTGACGACTCTAGTAGCTTCTCCTTCACCAAGACGCGTTGAAGCTGACACCCAGAACTGATGAGTTGCACGAGGTGGCGACCGCGACGTCTCATGTGACAGTGTGCTTGGTGACAACATTCTTTTGTGGGTACCCTCCTGAAAGCAATAACACCTCTTAACCACAAATAGAGGAGCGTGTTTCCTAGTTGCGTTTATCTTATTAGAAATGAGTACAAGCGATTTACTTACATGACTTACATTCGGTCGATGCATCACGATGGCTTGATATTGATATTAATGCTCGATAAGATTTCAATGGTACGTTCAGTACCCTAACCTAAGAATTCCCTTGTCGTAACAGAGCCATAATAAGCCTGTATACTTATGTCCAGGCACTGACTGTACGTATGACCACTAAATATTCTACCTATTGATTGTAATACTGAATTACCTCTCTTCCATCTTCAATGACGCTCATATACAGAGTATAGCCAACAAGGATCCCATTGGGCGATGATGGTGGTAACCATGATACTAGAATCTTGTTCCGAGATGACACTACTGCTTTGATGTCAGCCGGAGCGGAAGGCACTGAAATAAATCGCAATGTTGATATTTTACAATATGAAATTTTAAAAAATCCTACTATTGAGATTCATCTCTTCTACACTCGAAGATAGGTATAGAGACGGAGATAGAGACATGAGTCGCCGTTTTACTGGTTTGAGGTATTTTCTAGAGCTGAATGAACTCGTTATCATCAATGTCCTACATTTTGTCGTGGACAATTGTCAGTTTTGACGTTATTTTAAGATTACCATCTTCTTCCGTATGGCAATAAACAGGAGCAGCTCTAACTCCGTCACCGGCTGCTGTGAACGCGCAAACTGTCACCGAGTAGTTGGTGTAACGTCGAAGTCCTGATAGAGTGGTATGGAGTCCTGATATTTGCTTTGTTACTGCTTCTTCACTCCCTGAAAAGAGAGTTATATATTGATTTTTTCTTAGCCATACGACACGATTTTTACTGGATACATTATTGTCTGGTTTCAAAAACTACTTTGAAAATAATATTCTAAACTCGATTAAAGAAAGTAATGTAACTTACCATACCAATCTGTGACCGGTGCGTAAGTGACCCTGTACCCTTGTAAGACGCCGTTGCGCCCGCGCATCGGCGGCGGTTCCCATGTTACTCTTACTGATTGGGAACTCAAGGCCGTGCACTGGAGAGATCCAGGTGGTAAACTTGGTACTGCAAGGAAGACATAGATTTTTGGACCATACCTATATAGCGGTCGGAGAAATATATAAAATAGTATATCGCCAGTCACTTGAATAATCACATCTACCTTATACTGTCAGAATGCAAATCTACACAACTTAATATGATGCTGTAGGTAGTCGTAATGTAAAGTCTACAGTCTCGTATTTCCATAGAACAGTGGTTAAATGGAAAAGTTTCTTGGTGCCTTACCATCTTCCATAGTAGTAGCAGTTGTAGGGGGTGAAGCAGGCCCGGCTCCTCTGCTATTGTATGCTTGGACTATGACAGCATATGCTGCATGTTTCTGGAGCCCTGATAGTGTTGTTCGTGCTCTGGCTGTGCCGGCCCCTTCGACCGTGCGAACTGTATACGAAGCACCACCAGGGCCGCTGGCGCTCAGTACCGAGCTGTTGCTGTTTAGCTGTGAATAATCATAGAACCATTAAAGAAGAGTTCATTGTGAGAAGTTAATCAAAACTTAATTATGAATTTGTATTCATTGATCTAAACAGATTGTACCGATTGCGTTGAACGACTACAAATGTTAAATTATGTAATAGGTAATGTTCTTCATTCCGATAATGTATTACTGGTACGTCAAATTCAATATACTAACTTCTTGAAATCCGACATAGTACCCAAGGATATTGCCATTCCAAAGGTCTCGCTGTGGTGGTTCCCAACTAACGCTCAACTCGGTCGAACTTTTGGCCTCCACTCTTACGTCTAAGGGTGGGCCACTTGGTACTGAAATGAATCAAAAAAGTTTTATTGGCAGTTTTCTACCGCGAAGATACATGTATCGTACTATATGATTACGTACTTCTTCTTAACTGTTACATACACATTTGGTGATATTATTCTTTACTGACCTTCTTCAGTAGTAGTTACTTGGACCAATTGACTAGGTTCACTTTGACCCAGTCGGTTTTCAGCTATGATCCGAAGGTGGTAAGATGTCGCTGGTTGTAAATTTTGGACACTTGCCGACGTCACGCTGCCTGGCACTATGACTTTTTGGGGCGTGGTTGGCCACGAGTCTGTCAACAAAAGCAATATGTTCCGGACACTCTTTGATCCTAGTTATATGATTTTTTTTTAATTTTATGTTTTGCCATGTTACCTGTAGCTTCTTTGTATTGGACTATGTAGTTTATTATAGGACTGTTCCCTGCGTAGGGTTGCGTCCAAGATATTTGTATCGATCTTGATTGTTGGTCTATTATCCTTATGTTCTTGGGCATTTCTGGAACCTGTAAATAACAGTTCTAAAGTAACTTTTCAGATTTGATATTGTAGAGTTCAAATGTTGTTATGGGTGTTTATATTTCTATAGAAGGTTGGTATAAGTGCCAGTACTAGTGTAATATTTACCTCTTGAACCACAAGATGTATGAGCATCTCATCCTGGCCATATGCGTTAGATGCTCGACAGGTCAACGCCCCCGTATCCTGTCTGTATGTCTGCAATATACTCAACTCAGAAACTAACCCATCGTCGAGGACTTGTTCGCGAATCGTGTACCTAAAAATTAAACATTGTTATCATGCAAATGTTTAACTTCCTAAGGAAACTTTGCTTGCGAAAATTTCTCAAGAACGGTTACGACTTGAGTCGTTCCTGTTACTTGACTACCTTTTTATTTAAAATCTAGTTGTTCTTTGTTATATTTGATATTATTTCATGTTTTAGGAGATCTGTATTTTTTATAATACATTAAAAATTGTCTAATGGCAATGAAAGTGCTAATGACTCTAAATTCAAAGTTTTTTTTATTGGCGTGGCTTATTGTAGCTTTGCCTTTGATGGCATTAACTATTTGGCTGGGAAAATGGGGAATGGCTCTCACTATTACAGCAGTGAGATACGTGTTCCATCATTGGCCACAACATCTGTAGTAGATGGTTGTTGCAGCACTTGTGAGTCTACAGGTTCCCGTAACGCCGCAGATGACTACAGAGACCTAGCAGTAATATTAAATACTACTCCAATTTCAACGTGTGTACCTACCACAAATATCATTAAGAGAACTTTTCCTTGTTTACATGACATGTGTGTAATTTGTTATACGAGTTAATCTGAGCTAAACGAGAGAGTTATTCACATCATGTCAGAAATACCCTTATCAAGTCAGTTTTAACTATCCAATATTAGTAGGTATATAAGACTGTTGCGGGTTTTACTTCACTTACAACTTTGAATGATTGATTGTTATGTTTGTTTATTTTCGAGTCCTTTATTCTTGAAACATAATAATAAGTTATAACTGAATTTAAGTATAGGTAATTATTAATAATGTCGTTGCCTAGCGGTTTATTCGTTGCGCTTTGAGGGGCTAAAAAGGATTGGTAGTTTTGGTGAATCGCTACATTGGCATATTTTTTTCCTCATTTCAACAAAAACGTGAATGTGAATATAAATTCCTAATTTTGACAGCTCTCAATGGAAAGTTGACGAAGTTTTGCTCTACAGTGGCCATATTATGATAACTTAGTCAAATGAGACACTTTTTACGAAACGTCGAAACGAAAATTTTTTATGGAATTTGTATAGAAATACTGGCCAGTGACGTCATCAGTAAAGGCAGGTAAAAGTCGTGCTTATTGTTACTTAATTCATGATTAAATTTCGAACATAATTAAGTGAAAAAGAAAAATTAGATTGATTTTTGACGTGTTAGACTTTTATTTCTAGATTATTATTTTATAATTAATCTATAACCCAATCAAATAGCCTACGTGTATGCTTACCTCTGATCGAGGTGATGGGCGATGGTGTGATGGTGAGGGCTCCGCCAGCTGACTTCTAGTGGCGCGTCTCCTGAAGCGGCGCACTGCAGATGTGCCGCTTCTCCCGCCGTCACTTGCACTGTCTTACTCTTCATTGGGAACCGGGCCGGAGCTACATACATATAAACATAATCAATAAATAACAATAAAAGAAAAAGTCTATCCCAAGTAAGCGCGAAAAAATTCTAAGTTTAGTAACATACATACTAATCTCGAAAATTCATTTATCTAAGAATAAGATAAAAACTTTACCAGGCGAAACCAGGTCGAGTCGTTAGTATAATTATAAAATGAAAAAAGGTCTTTTTATATAAACTTTTCAAGTTAAAAATTCTAATGAACATTGGTCGCGTAAATAAGTACCTATGGTCGTGAACCTTTAATTTCTTTTTAAAAATCCCTAACGTGGAATATCTGTGACGTAACTGCACTTGGACTAAGTATTTGGGTTTTATAAAGTATTTAAACGGAAATACTTAGAGAATATTATGAAGTTTGCGAGAACGTGGACAAGGGTACCTAGAAAGATTTACTAGACCGCCGGGACTAGGCGGCTCCAACCCGCGTTGTTCAGCGTTATTTATTGGCCTTTACGTACTTTGTTTGCAGAACGCTCATATTTTTATGATTTAGAGCTTATTATTGAAAATAATGCACCATTTACAAAACTGTGTGCATGAGTAGACAACCTTTATTAAATTATGCTGAAGTTTCCCCAGTACTGTAAAAGGCTAAGGAAGCTACTTCAAAAGTTGAAGAAACTGTGTCAAACCGAAATAAACTAGAAGGAAATACGATTACGGTTGAAGGCGGAACTGTTTACAAACTGGCCGCGGACGTGACCGGCGGAGGCCGCACCCGTCGGGACTCCAACTCAGAAATTTCTTTTACGGTTGTTTGCACACCTAACAAGTCGGAATTTACATAAATCAGACCTTCGTTTTCGTTGCGTATCACTCCAATCGGTATTCACAAAGTTATTATTTATTGTTCTGATACAAAATACATAAAAGAAAACCACATCGGCCTCGAAACGATTTAATCCGACTAAAAGGATATCATTTTCAGCAAAAGACAATAAATAAACCATTGGAGCATGCCGACAGTGATAGTGTACGTGGAGAGCAAATGAATATAAATATGGCTTTCCTTCACCAGTGTCATCAATTGTATTGGATTCCGATATTTCACGATATTTGCTTCCTAACAAAAGCCAATATCGGCAAACACAAACACGTACACGAGGAACTTATTCTAGTGGAAGCCAACTGTCTCGTTTTCCAATAAAGAGGAGACGTATTGCGACGTACGGTCATTGAGTTTTCTGCTCAGACGCGCTCGACTTACACCATTCTCGCCGACAATCGAATGAAGCACAAAATACATTTTACCTCATATTACTACCACAATGGATAATGGCTTTCTTAGGGTCTTATCTCTAATACCACCTTGGTCTCTACCAAGGTGGCAAAACCACAATGGCCTCACTAACAAAATGAATGCAGTTGTATAAAGAATACCTACTTGGTTGCGCAACCAATTTGTTACCGGCAACTGCATCCCGAATGATTTTCCGCTGTTGGCGCAATCATGGCGTGGTAGTGAGATAGGGTCGTTAAAAAAAAAATTAAAGTTTAACTAGACCTATAAATTAGCTGCATAATAAGAACCGCGCCCAATTAGGGCTAGCTTTCTCTTACAAACTGAAAAATTGAAGATTGGTAATGTATTATGCCAATTAGAACTAAGTTACGGTCAAGGCATTTCTTCAAAGTATATAGGTACTGCATTAGTCAGTGACCTACATAACATAAAAGCGATCTTGCTTCTGGTGTGATCAGAGACGAGCAAAGTGGCAACTAAATGGACTTCCTTTAATTTTACAGAGTACAATAGAATGCGGGCAGTTCAGCAATTTGAGCGAGTTATCGAGTCGCGTCCCGGAATTCTATAGAATTAAATAAAGTGCGACAGAGGTTGAGTATAAAAGTTATAGGAAAGTTCCCGACATTTCGTGACTCAAAAGATTATTGTTGGAAGCGCATTAGGTACCCATTATAGTCGAGATATATGAAATGAACGTGATCGTTTCTAAGATTTTCCTTATCTATTTGTACAAGTAGTTGTTTGGGACGACATCGCAATGTAATATTTTACTTGTGAATGTAATGTTTTGGTTAAGATTCTTTTCAAACAATTTAGTTATGGAGTCTTTTAGATCCTTACCTGTTTAGAAATGGATGAGCTTGGAAATTTATTGTTCTGCGTCGCCTATATTTTCAAGTCGTCATCAATATCTAAGTAGTAGCTTTTCAACCATGATACTTAAGAATAATATGAATATTATGTTTAAATTTTAAACATGTTTTATTTTTTAAAGTAAAATGTGTAATTAGTTTACCGTCATATTTATGTATGTCTCTGGTATGACTCCAAATGTATTTAATTCTGGAAAAAATACATTTATAACAAAGAACTACTTACTAAAGAATTCGTCATCGTAAAGGGTAGCGACCTAGTTGTCCAAAGCAATAATGATGAAGAAGAATTTTCATTTGAGTACGGTCGCTTGTTCCAATGAAACCGCCGGCGTCTGCCATCAAGACATTCCACAACTTTTCACAGCGGTTCGACAAACAGATGGATTTTTTCCTATTCACTATATTATAATTCCTACAGATAATGCTGTACGCTGAGGAATTCATTTATTAAAACATCTTTTTTATATTCCATTTTAGCACTGACTATTTGAAACTATGTGATATCTTCGTCGGGAGAACAGTTCCTCATATTTTGATATTTCAATCACGCACATAAAATTGTTGAATACGGAAGGAAAACTAAAACTTTCCAAAATCGAGTCAACCATGTAATCATGTTTGAAGATTCCTAAAGTTGGCTTCACGCGCCACTGTTGTAGATTCTTGACGGGAAACTTTTCACAGCGCTATAGTTACAAAACCGCAGGCATTCCCCTTGTTTATGGTCTTTCATGTGTGTAGCGGGGAAAACATTAGTTTGATCTGTTTTAAACTCAAATATTGTTCCCGTAAATAAATATAGAGCTATAGGTATAATTCCATAACTTTACAGCTCTAGACGTAAAAAGTAAATGGTTAGATTATCTTTCGGGGGGTCGTTATGTACTACTCTTAAGCGTCTTTTTGCACTTACCAGACGGTACTTTAGCTACCAGATATGTCCCAAAGCCATTATTGGAATGTTCGTACTTACCATTGACCTTCAGGAAGACGAGTTTGCTGAGTCCTGCGCCGATATCGTTTCTAGCTTCACATAGGTAATGGCCTTCGCTATCCTTGGCAACTCTTTCGAACACTAACGAACCGTTCTCTAAGACTCTTGAACTGCCTTCAAATATAAAGTCCTTATATTCACCGGGCGTGTTACCTGGTTGCAAAGTAATTTATTATGAAATATTTATAGAGGTTAATAGAATAATTACGATTGTTACTTTTAGAGACGTCAAAAACTACAGTGTTCATAATTAATGTGCAACAAAAATTTTAATATATTTCATTACAGCGTGTTAGTAACATCGTAACGAAAACTTTGACGGATGATACTGACCATGATTCTGAGTTGATATAAAGAGGAACTTTCCATACTTTTGGAACTGAAAATATTTAAATTTTCATCAATTTTCCGGCGTCATATCGACTTAGAATCATGGTCTGAATCATCCCCTAAAGATTTCGCTACGGTGTCACTAACACACCCATACGTACTCGTACCGCCACTTGTATGTATTTCTACGAGGTGAAAGTGTCATCGTAACAAATAATAAGGGGATAATTCAGTAATTTTAATTCATTTATTATCAAGTGGAAATTTTCATTGCAAAAGCATAGAATTCAATAATAAAAAAAACACAAAAAAATCGTGAATTTTGTGACGGAAAATTCCACATTCCCTCTCAGTATTCGTTACGATGTCACTAACACCCTATATGTATAAGTAAAGTTTTTGGATTTAGGGTTAATCGGTTTGAACGTTTAATTTTGCCTTTGATTTATTCCTCTTGAATATTAAGCAAATTACTGTCGAGGTATTTAACAAATTTTCCTTGGTCTAAAAATGTCACAAAAACGAAAATAAATGAGGTGATAAATTTTCAGATAACCGGGGAGCAAATTGCCGCTTCCTTTGGAGGGTTTCGTCTTGATTAGTTGAATTACACTGAAATTAAGCTCACCGACGGCCTTCTTCCATGTTATTGTTGGTTTTGGATACCCGTCAGCTTGACAGTGTAGCGTCACGTCTTGTCCAGCCGCCACAGCTATGTCATTTGGTTCCATGCGCCATCGCGGTGGTACTAAAACATATATATTAGACTCAAAGGCTGAACGAGCAGTGATCCAGACTAACAATTATCCAACTACATAATAAATTAGTTACCATTGACGGTCAAAGGTACAGTAAACCGCTCAGAACCGGCGACGTTAGAAGCAATGCAAGTGTAATTCCCGCTGTGCAGCGAAGTGATATGTTCAATGACTAGAGATGCGCTGTACTCGTCCATTCTCCTGGTAATAATGCCACTGGGTGCATATGGCGATGACGTCACTGGTTGCCCATTCTTCTCCCATCGGAAGGCAATCGGCAAATCCCCCTCCAGAATCTGACAGGAAATTGCAGCCCTCATCCCCTCTCGTAACAGGTTCGTCAACGGCTGAATGGGCAAAATTTTCGGTTGAACTGCAAACGGCAAAAAATGGGTTAATTAGTCCGCAGTGTGAATTGGGCGTTAATATCTACATAAAGGGTTTAAACCTTCAAAGCTTCACCCAAATTTAAACCCACGTAACGGCATGTAATTTGCAACGGCGTTTTTTTTCTGTTAATTAATGTGAAATCTTTCCTCGCTGTTTATGGCTCGATTCCAAGTGGCTCGGTTCGTAGCTGCTTTGTGTAGTCTATTCAAATTTTTTTCAATATATTTTTTATTTTATTGCCCTATTAACCGGGAAAAGCTGGAGTTAACGCTCCGTAGATGCCGCGGGAGTGAACGCGCTAACTTTAATGAATTACGGATGAGTAACTCAACCCTCTTGAATTTGTGATTTTATAGCGCATTAAATCTTAGGAACAGAAAATAAGAAAGTTTATGCCCGAAATTATAGTTTCGACGGCAAGTTTTGGAGTTTCTTACTTCTTTCTTACTTTAAGCAAAATTTGATTTTATATACGTAGCAGTTGAACCAAGCAGCTGCAGCGGGCTCGCTTTAGTCATAGATTAATTTAGCACTTCCACATAAGACACAAGTGCTAAATGTTTAACTGCGGGCGTCGCCTACTGTGCCTACTTATATGAGTAGGTTTCTTTTAGGCAACATGTACGTATACATGTAAGTATTTAGTCAAGTTGTAGATCAATATCAGTGGATCCTCTTTAGGTATTTAATTTATGTGTCAAACCTACGTCCTTATTCAGCACTTGTACCGAAAGTACCTTTCTACGTATAATTAGTGAAAACATCCTGTATAATTGCTTTTATCTATAGAAACTTTCCGTCCCAAATCCATAATCCCCATAACATACTTATCTTTATTTCCTCTCTCATTGTCCAATTATAAGTGAAGCTTGGAAAGATAATTAATTGGAGGAATTGGTAGCATTACAGTACAAACACGAAAAATACGAAAATATAATGAAATATGAATTAGTGATCCTACATCCAAAATAAATGAATTTTGACATTTGGGGTTGGGACGTATTAAGGGAACGTAACACGTAAGTCCACGAAACAATACAATGTCTTATTTATTTAGTATATACCTATCGTAAAAATTCTGACTTGTTTTTGAACTTTTAGATAAACTGAGGTCCCTGCTCCGAAATAGTCTAAATAGTTCCTGGTCAAACTTTAATGGATAAACTCAAAAAATATTTAGAAGGAAACATGGTTAGGTTTTGTATTATTAACTTTGAATAGTTATTTTATTCACATAAATATTTTTGTTGGACGTCTAATCCACCTAAATACACTGCAGCTTTAAATCAGAACATATCGTTTCATAACAACAGAAATTTAAATGTAAAAATATTTTTATGTAGTAGGTAACATCATTTATACAACTAACTCTTGCTGATTCTCAAGCTGTCGAGGAAAAGAAGCTGCATGAAAAACCTCGGTACAGGGTCCTAGACGTTCTTTAAAGAAAATCTTAGACTTACACTTTTGAGGTAACTCCAATTCCTAGGTCTCACCAAGGATCTGTACATTCATTCCCTTTTGGCAAAAGTGCCGGCGTGTGCCGCGCGCTTCGTATGTTCGACCATCAGCTTGCCGTTGGAGAGTACCTTCTGGCGCCGGCTCAGAAGCAACGTTTGATCGTCTCACATGTTTAGGAACTTTTTTAAAATTAAAATACGCTATCGTGTCTAGGGTGGATCATGCTTACCCCGCAAATGTCTATTCAACCTAGCCTTGAAGGCTCCCAGATTAATTAATAGGTCTTACCTAGTATCTGTACTTCCACTTCTCTCCTAGCGATGTGTCGCTGTCTGTTGATGGCCTGGCAGGTGTAGGTGCCGGCGTCCTCTGTGCGCTGCGTCTGTTCCACCACCAGCGTTCCGTTGGGGAACACCTTTTGACGTCGGTTCAGAGGCAACGTTTGACCATCTATTGGAGGGAAACATTAGGTTATGTTAGATTTAGTCGTGCTTGCTGCACACAACATCGGGAAAGTGGGCTAGGGTGCGGGATTTTCTATGAAACCGCCAACAAAATCTCGTGTCTCGGCTCGCTTGTCCAAATTTCTCGGCTCCATGTGCGTCATGCTAAAGGTTTGTTTAGAAGGCAGAGTTATTTCTATTTCTATGTTTGAGGTAGGTAAAGATGAGATATAAAACGTTCAGCTGAAAAAGTTTAAAAATGTAAAAGTATAAATCTGTACGACTTAAAGCAATTAGTGTTAATAAAATGCTTGTAGCCTGTAGGTATTAATTAGATTTCACTTCTAGGAAAAGTTGCGGCGTGTTCTACCTGATTTTTAATAAAAGTTTCCTCAAATTGATTCCGCGTTCAGTTCTCACAGCTTCTATTGACTTTGGAAGTTTAAACTAAACAGTGAAAATAATTTTTAATTTGAAACTGTTCGCATTCCACCGGTCCACGGCGTGCGGCTGCCGAGAGTTTGCGAAAAATAAAACTCCATATTGCGAATAATAAAAGTTAGCGGAACGAGCCCGACTTTTCAGGGAATGTGCCGCGCCTTCCGGACACCAATTTCAAATTTAAATATTGAGTTATACTAAAATGGGTCACCACTTAAATTAACATTTCACCAATGATTTAATATGAAACGAGACGAAATCGGGTGGGAGCGCTAATATTATGATCGTTAAGCACGTAAATGCGCTCAAAGCGTTTTAATCTTTTGATTCGAAGAGGTCACCCCCTTCTATTATCAATACAGGTATCAAAAACCCTAGGTCAGCTTAATGGGAGTGCTCCGTTGGATAGATAAGAGTCGCCTCGTTGTTGACAAGGGTCGCTGGAGAAAAGGAAAATTGTGAAGGAGTGACCGACGAGTCTTAATTTGATCTTACGCTGTAATTCTGTTAAACGAGGGGGATTTCACGGTCCTTACAATTTTTTCTTAAATTTTGTTCGTCGGGTACATTTTTAATCTGCAGGCTCTGAAAAGTACTTTCATTTGATGGCTCATTAGAATTCAGAAAATGATTTCTTAAAGCTAAAGATCAAAATGCGAGTCTTATATTTTGTTTATAATTGGATAGCATGAAGAGTCTAGTTTATTAGATTGTACGGAGCAATTTTCTCTGCGGCTAGAATATTACAGAGGCGGACGCGGGACGGCATCACCATCTGTTAAGCCCCGCTACAAAGATAAAAATATACTTACTTAATTTAAAACGATTCTTTATACAAACGTTATGAGAAAAAATATGTATCTTACCAGAATCGCTACAAAGGTAAGCTCGCCTCGTGTATTCTGTTTCTAGGTACATAGTTAATGTGTACAGAAAGGAAAACTTGACACTTGACAGAAATGCCCAATAAAATAGATTCTAGCATATGACGCTGTCGCTCCAAGTTTCCTTAACGACCTGTTGCTATGAGAAAAGACGAAGTTTCCCCGGCCGCCCCCGGGCGCTTAATTCGATACTCTTTGACTAAAGTGTCGTTTCATTCCGACTGTTCTTTGTTACAAAGACACTGAAAGGTGAATCGAGATTGTACGTAAACACACTTGTAAAGGAGCCGTCGCTATTGTCACGATAGCGTCACTTCGTTTCAGATATTTCTCCAAGGATTTCTTTAAATTTGCTCTACATAAAACTAGGTATTGAAAGCGGGCAAATTTTATTCCAGGCACGTGCTACGACGTAGCAATCGTCTACGAGGTGGCTTAATATTCCATTAAGGACTATGACTATAAATAACGCTAATAAAAATAACGGACTCAAATGAAAATATGAATTATGAAGTTTGGAGTTTATTATAGTCTAAGGGTATAAACGTTATTTCCTATGAATAAAACATTGAATTTGTGAATCGCTGTCACTCAGCTCATGGAATATTAAAAAGCTAAAAATTACGACGTAAAATCTGGTCTCGGAACAAGGCTCTGGTTTAATAATAAGTCCACGGGGAAGCCTTATCACTGGCTTTAATAAACTCAAATTAATTATTTCAACAAAATTCGATATTTATGTAGAACTACGACGAGTAGAATAGTACGAGGGTGCTTGAAGTTATCTTGTAAACTAAACCTTCATAAAGCAAATACAACTTAAAAGTAAATAAATTATACTTACTTAGTATTTAATTTTTATTTGATACCGACGACATAAAATATACAACGATGCAAAACAGGCCAAGGTTACCCTTGGAAAAAATAAAATGGATTCTGCAGAAGCACCGCGCGGCAATTCAATTTGAGCCGTAATGTAGGGACGAAAATGATGTCAATTTTTATCATTAACAGCCACCAGCAAAAATGTGAGTAATACGTAGGTCTTTTTTAAAATTCGCCCTATATTTAAATATCTAATTTAAATATTAACGACGGCGTCTGGCCGTAAATGGATATTTCGATTAAACTTTGACATTTTATCGTTGTTCACATAAGTTAACGAATTTTTCGCCAAATTAATATTGACTCTATATTGAATTTTTCGGCCTTGTTTAATTAGATAGAATTAGCACTGCTAATAAAATGTTATTAAAATTGTACTGAATCATCGGCTTTAAACACACGTCGATTTAATAAATAAATTCTATCTAAATGTTATCGTAGTTCGTGTCGCAAGAAATTTGGTAAATAACAGTTACTATAAGCAAGAGCTATCATAAGTTTTCGAGATAAACCCGTGGGGATGCGAGTTGGCAAAATATACACTTGAATGGCACATTACGTCAAACTTATGCATTGACCTCTAGACGATATTTGAACACCCCAGAGACGCCTATGCCTGTGTCTAATCTGATTATACATGTGATTTAGTACGGTTGAACAGGTATTAAATATGACAGTTTGGTTGACATCGGTTGTTATTGTACAGTAGGTACCTATAATACTTACCTATAATACTTACTTACCTACCTACCGAAGTTTTCCAGACCCAATCGGTAAAAAAATAAAATTTGATTTTAAAAGATATTGAGTACCTGGATTTGATATACGATTATATAGAGTCACTGACGTTTGAATGCGTGTTTGAAAAGTATTCTTTATACCTAAAAAATGACTTAGTTGACAAATTACCTAGTAGATTTTTTTTTGAACATATTCGGTTTTCGAATATTACTCGTAAACATTACAACTCTGAATTCAAACTTGAATTGAGAAGAAGAGAATTGATAACATATCTGCAGTACCTATATAGGTACGATGAGTTTTTAACCCTTTCATATTGAACAACGATCTCCAGGTGAATCTAATCCTCTTCGCACGGTTAAGCATAATAAGCATATTCTACAAGAGAAATAAAATCGAAGAGTGATTCGATGTACGTATATATTGAATATCGATTGTATTTTATTTAGATTTCCTCCTATTCGCTTTCGGCGACTTTTCCATTCTCAACATTATTCTCTCCTCACGATAATATAACTTTATGATAGTGAGCTGTCTTTCATGACTCGCATGTAAATTATATTTTGTTGCTGTTTCGATTTGTATTGTAGGTGTGAATTGTATTTATGGGAGTGACACTAAAAAATCTGTAGTAGGTGTCTATGTACATAAATCTTTTCATATTTCCGTTTAACATTAATTTAAATATAAGTACTTAATTAAATAAGTAGAATTTATCCTAAAAGAGAAGAGACAACCTACGAGTGTAATTGTTTTATCTCTACATGCCTAAGTTATTTTGAATTGACGATGACAAAATCGCATGCCTATTGAAATGGTAACATTCTGCAAAATACGGCCATAAATTGCTTAGATTTGCCAATTCAGCAATGTAACTTCATATAGAATTCTTGTCTTCCGCCGTCAGATTTTGTACGTGGCAAAGTTATACTGAAGCGTGTCACGTGCGTGTCTGTGTTTTGGCGGGTTCGGGAACGTTGCCAGGCCGCGCCACGCCACGCCACGCCACGCCGCGCCGTCGTGAGGATATTTGGCAAGGAATTGACACGGAATAGGCAATATCCCGCAGGGTTAACTAATGGAATGCCTTTACGATTCATTTTGAATCTATCGCTTGTCTTATTATGAATTTTGAAACGATAAATGTTTGCTGTGTAGAGTAGGTAAATTGATAAGTTGTGTGACATCTTATTAAGTATCAAATTTCTTTAAATAGATAAAAACCCACGGATAGAAGAAAGTGGATGCAAAGGCCATAACGCGCATTTTGTATGAGAACCGCTGTCGCCGGTTCAAACCCGCTTTCTTTTATTACAACTCCTGCAAACAGATAACTGTGATAGATGTCCTGGTTCTCAAATTTCATAGCCACTTTGCCAGCAATTTATATTTCATGTAACATGCAATTTTGTCATTAAGATACTGCAAACAAAAGTATATTTTTGATAAATAGCCGATCATCCTAAGAATTTTAGCTTTCCTGTGATAAGGAGGGATCTCCTTGCATGGTAGACTAAGTATATTTGATTTGTTGCTCTGCAGGTTATAATGTACAAGACGACCTTTTAATATACTATCGAGGAGCTTCGTGCGTCGTGAAGTTTGCGGCCGAATGGAGTGCAAAGTTGAAGTATTGTTTGCTCATACTTGTATGGCGCGTGTGTCGCGCTCACTTGGCCCTTCCGACCTCTTTGTTCTATGCCGTGTAAGAACGTCATAAAATAAATTGAAATTTCTTTACTAATACTCACAAACATATCATCACAACAAGCTACATTTATCATATTATGTTAGGGCGTTTACAGACCAACGATAATGGATCGACGACTGCGACAATCGTTGTGGGTACGCCGCCGAAATCACCCTTGGCATTCGTCCCTCGTCGTCGATCGAGTGCCGTAGGTCTGTAAGCGTTCGTTCTCGCAGCACAAAATGTAAACGGGAAACTAAACTTTACATACGAATGCAAAGGAACAGCAACTACTAATTAACTTACAAATATCACTCCAAACCCAGATAATTAAGATTTGCGATATTATTACGTAGGACGTTCTCCAGACAAATTAATTTTATAATAACGTAATATTCAATAATTAATTAATTCTTTATTATTAAACAAAAAAAAATAAACCTGGAATTTGATAATGTTCATCTAAAGGCAATAGCCCCAAGGCTCTATTTGCGATAGAAACCGAGACTGTTAATTAGTTCCTAAATTATTGGCGTGCAATTCAAGTAATACAGTAACCGGTTCAGTTGTAGGTATTTTGGCTTTGACAAGGCGTATATGAATTGGCACGCTACACTGAATAGTATATTGCTGAAATACGTAGGTGGGTCGTTCTTCTTTTTTATCGACAATAAAAAGACATTTTCTCGATTTATCGGATTTAACATCTTTAAAATTATAACGGCAATAAATATTTTAAAACATCATATAAAGATGTGTCTGTAGAGGACTATTTAGTGGTTCTCTTTATCTTGGTAACATACTTTTCTTTGCAGGCGCATTCCAAAAAATATTGTGACAGAGTGGCCCTTTTCATCGGAGACAGCATTTCAATTTACCACTCTGTCACATAATTTTGTGAAAAAAGATCAAGCTACGTTAATAACTAATTGAGGAACGGATTAGTATTTTGCTTGTATTTTGAGTATAATAAGATAACTATATTTTTGGACAATCAAAACATGAAATAAAATTCTAAAACATAACTTATCAGAAGCAGAACGAAGGACAGATCATTGTCGATAAAAAAGAAGAACAACCCAGGTACACCTTATTAGAAATTAATTAAACGGCCTCCGAGGTCCAGTGGATGAGCGTTAGGCTTACGATCCGGAGGTCCCGGGTTTGAAAGTGGGGAAATATTTGGTTAGGACATTACAGTCTGATCACCTGATTGTCCGAAAGTAAGATGATCCGTGCTTCGGAAGGCACGTTAAGCCGTTGGGCTAAAGTAATTTTTGAGTAAGTAGAATTGATATACCTACAGGTATGTTATTATAATAAATAATTCATATGTTTGTTATATAAAATAATAGCATATATAAAGAAATAAATACATACGCATTTAAAGAATAAGATGAAAAGCAAAGCAGACCTGTCTTTTTTATAAGATGATTGTATTGTCTTACCTCTTTCCCAAGTGATGGTCTCAATTGGGTATCCAGCCACAGGGCATTTGATGTTCAGGTCGCTTCCAGCTACTGCGGTTACTTTGGGCATTTCTCTGATATAAGGGAGTCCATACACGTTGACTCTCGCCGCGTGGATAGCTTTTCCCGCGGAATTGCTCGCGACGCACGCGTACTCGCCGCCATCTTGTTCTGTCACGCGGCTGATGTTAAGATGGCTGACCACGTCGTCTTGTAACGTGACGTGCTGACCAACCACGAATCTGTTTCAAAATATAATTTGTTTTATGTATGTGCCGAGAAAAAGGATACCTACTTATCCATTATAATATATACCTTTTGTATTATATAATGAATACATAGGGTGTTAGTGACATCGTAACGAATACTGAGGGAGATGATTCAGACCATGATTCTGAAGTTCAATATTAAGTGGAATTGTCCGTCGCAAAATTCATGTTTCTTTTTTTGGGTTTTTTAAATTATTTTCAATTCTATATTTTTGCGATGGAAATTCCACTTGATGTTACGCACGCCGGTTCAGAGTAGATCGTATTAAACCTTTTCTAAAGACATCTCCAATTTGGTTACTAGTTGATTACTAGACAATTTAGTATGTTACAAAATAATTTACAATTCCTTATTTATATCAAGACAAAGCTTATTTGCTTTTGATTTAGGTTCTAATTTTCTTCTCTCGAACTGCAAACACCTTGTTGAGTCCATCTATTTCGCTTTATAACTCAAGACCTCAACAAGAGCCAACTTCTTGCATCTAAATCAAAGACCCTCTAAGCCGTCCGCATCTAAAGCTATTAGCTGCTTTGTTCAAGTTCAAATTAACTTGCAAAACAAAGCTACAGAAGCCAGAGCTTCGAGATAGTCAAGTTACTGACTTTAGATATACAGAGATTGGTTAGGCAGGATGTCTGGCCAATCAAAGGCATCTTTTGTATTGACATAACCATTATCTATGGCCTGCATTCTATCGAACAGTGATCTGAGGGCAGATAATCCCTCGCCGGATTAGTGTGCTGTTTGAGAACCTACCTTGAATTTGTGGGGATTGGAAATCCGTCGAGAAGCCAGGTGAACTGCGGCGGCGGATAACCCATGGCAACACATTTGAGTGACACGCTGGGGCCAGGCTGCAAGGTCTGCTCCGAAAACCAGTACACTAGTTCTGGTTTGGATTCTGTTGATGGTAAAACATATAGACTATGACTTTTATTCAATCTCTGGGTTCAACAGAAGAACAAATTACTTAATTATTAAATCATTACTATTCCTGGTTTTGTGATGTCCACAAAGTATTTTTGCGAGCGAATAAAACATACTTATAAAAACGTAATTTTATAAAATAGTTGCTTATTTAAACATGTGGAAATAACAAGGTTAAGCCGATTTTGATGGCTGAAGCGCTATCGAAGCGAGAGGGTTTAACGTTATTAATGAAACGATATCATCTCTTTTAAATTGCATAGTTTAAAGCTGTCTAACGCGACTGACCCTGCAAGTGAAATTCTTTCTTAAATCCCAGCCAATCAGCATTAGCATTCCTTAAGTAAGGCTTGAAGAAACAAGCTTATTTCGCTTATTATACGAGATAGCGCTGGGAGCTTAAGGGATCTGGAATTCCTTTTAATTTGCGTATAGAATACGAGTCGAGCATAAGTAGGTAAGGTCGGTATTACGGAGATCATGCGGATTGGAGACGGTCCGAGGCGCACAAATCCGCGCGCTGGACCGCGCGGCACGGCTGCGAGCCCCACGCCCCTTTTTCCACGTCAGATGATTAAATGGAATCACGCTTTCATAACGTTGTTTGGTATGAGTTGCTAAACTGTTTTACGTTGTGGTAATTAGATCTTACAAGACACGATTTCTTTGTATTAGATTTAGTATTTCTTTGCTATCATATTTGATCTGTCCACAAAATAATGCCCCCCCGTTCTCACAAAATAATGCCCCCCCGTTCTAAATTATGTTCTGTAATTATACAAGAGTTTATCCTAAATTTAATACAAAATCTTTCTCAGAAGACGATCTCAAGAGTCTTTGAGATTAATTAAATGAATTGTAATTGAATCAGTTTTTCCCAGGTCACGTGTCTTCTAATTCCACTCATTTCAGTCCCTGATTGCAGCTTTATAATTACAGAGGAACAAAATGCTTTTAATCTGTTCATCCTTTTACCGGAGAAAAATGGGATCACAATGGAACGACCGCACCCTAATCCCCTGTTACGTGTTTTTAAAAACCATTTTGCTTATCAAATTGAATTTGTAAAGTAGAAATGGTTTTTAAATAATATTCTCATTTTATTAAAGCCTCCAGGCGTTCGCACTTGCCGGATCGTATTTCACAGCAAATAAATTGCTGTTTGGAATAACTTTATAAAAGAGAAAGTTAAAATTTGTATTGAATTTACGTATGAGACAAACCAGCCAGCACTACACTATAATATTGATACTTTCTAATATTATCATCGTAGTAACGTTATTACTTTGTTTCCCATTACCGCACAGATAATCCTCACTCATATTTTCCTCATCACGGTGAAAAACTTCATTCGAGATAAGAATATAAGTGCACTTACAATAAAAATGTACAAATATAACTGTCGTGTACACGAGGAAATTTTACACGCAATTATATTCCTTCCTTTTCCTAACTTTATTGCTCTGTTTCCTCCTTGCGCTACATTTTTCTACGTAGCTCGTTTAAAATGGAGTAATAAAGTTTGAATTAAAATTAAACCATAGTTCTCCCGCGGGTGCGATGTAAAGCTCAAGTAAAATGCTATAAAACACAGGGTCTTTTCAGGGTCCTTTCATTAGAGACCACTATAAATTGTGGCTTTTTCGTTTTGGGCCCTTCTTTGTTTAAATCCGCTTATGGTTCTGTTAACAGGCATAATTGTGCTCCGCCGCGATGGATGTTGGATTTGTAGTGTTTGTTTGATATATTATTGTTTGTGTACTGTAGTATAGTCAGGTTAATTGGAGTTAGGACTTGCTAAGTTATAAAATCTCTGTACTATGATACAAAACGTATACAATCACTATACAAACCACTCAATGTTCAATGTTCAGAGGTTGCTATAGTAACATCATATGCATCAATCGTTTAGAATGTTGAAACATTGAAGTACCTTTTCGTTACCTATATTTAAAATTTTCGAATTTATAATTAATTGATATTGCTCTTTCTCCAGAAATCTGAAGTTCGTGCCAAATTTTTGCAAAGACGACTTGTTTGTCTCAATGGAGATGGGGAAGTCTTAGATTCCCAAAAATAAACCCCTGTGAAGTCAGGTCGTTCCTCTGCGACTGGTCTGTTCCCCTCACGAACAAATGGGGCCTGTTAACAGGAGGTCAGCCACTTGCATAATTTATCGGCTAAGGTGTGGTGTGGTTGGCTATTCTCAGCTTATTCAAGCAATGCGCAGTTTTCGCCCTTTGTTGGTATTAAATATGAGAAACGTACGCCGTTGGTTGGCTTATGAGTGTGATTTTCACGTGATACAGAGATTGGATCTGCTTTGAAAGCTTTTCGTATTATGTTTATCGTTAGGTGTAAGAACATAATGTGAGCTTTAGTTATTAGAAAATCATTGTCGATTCCAAAAAAACATAATAATAAAATCAAATTACTTCAAATATTAAATAATACTTTATTGTACACAAACAAAACATACAAATATTTATAAAATATTTAACAACAATGCATGTGTGTAATAATAATGTATCTATTTACTTCTCTACTTGGTAAGTGCTAACCATTGGAATCTAGAACTCGGAACATTTTACACGAAAATGGAATAATAATGGAATTCCTATACTTATAGCGGAATAAGTGGTCGGTGGCAGTCACGCTCCTACTTACTGAGTTGAAGAGCAGCGACACCAAATAGCGGGGAACGAATTAATAATGGAACAAAGCGGCTTATATTTCGCTTGTATTGGGGATGAATTGGACCTTATGGTTGGGAAGATAAGATCTTAATTGGAGCATGGGGCGTGGAGCATTTAGCGCGGGCGGTGGATGCGCCAGGGCGGGCGCCCGGGCGTGCCTGCGTCACTGAAGCCCTTTGTTTGAGCTGAAGAGCTGACTCTAATAGCTTGCAGCGGATCTGCGCTTAAAAATGGACTTTTAAATATTTTATGAAGAAGTCGGGTTGGTACGGTGGAAAAAACGTAAAAATCAACATAAAACATTCGTGCACCACACATACGTTCACGTTGGTGCTTATATGATTTAAAGTTGCAAGCATAAACAAGAGTCAAAATACGTATTTATAGAGCAGGTACTCGTTAGTACGAGTCTGGATTATGTTAAAAAATATCGTACATAGTATGAATTTTCGCTTATAGCGTATAAACCGGAAGTCGGTTCGAATACGTGAGGAAAATTGTTCTAATTAGAGGCAAGGGACCAGAGGGCGGGTCACCCAGTTACCTGATAGGAATTAAGGACCTCTTTATCAGATAAGTGTTGTGTATTAATCCTAGCTATAACCCACTGGGTGTAAATGTAATTGACTTCACTTTAAGCCTATTTTGTACAATACACTTTGAACTTGCAAACTTTTATGTTTTCCCTTAAGTATGCTATGATTAATTAGCAAAATAAACTGCTACTGATTAATTTTAAACTTGTAAACAACGTTGTAAGTAATTCAATTTATGGAGAGAGCTTTACGAAACTGCTGTCCAAAGACATTCAAAATGATTGACGAGAACAACTTTGAAGTTCAGGGCGCACGGTTTTATTGTTTTTAACTTTGCAGGAGATTATAAATGCTTTGAGACAGACCTGGCCGAACTGTATAAAAAACAGCTCCGCGTCGTAGCTCAATGTCAAAACTTGGCTACCTTTTGTTTACGACAAACTTGGACAGAATTATGACAGACTGGAAGTGGAAAAGTTCAGGCCTTGTTTATTTCAGATAGTTGGTCACAATATTGGTAACGAGTCGAGGAAGACAGAGTAACTACTATGTCGTAATTGAATCTGAAAGTTACCAATCTTTGGGATATCTATGTAATGAAGTTCCTGACTGCTATAGAACTTATGTTATTCAATACATTATTCAGTAATCTGTTTACTTTATTAATATTGTCATTTCGCCTTACTACGTTACTTGTTTTTCATACGAGATTTTTTTTATCTATTTCGCTATAAAACAAACTCTGACAGATGTAAACTACAATACAATACACAAAGAAGAGGTACAATCACCCAGCTAGTAATAAGTAACATGACACTATGGAGACAACATACCTCTATTTCCAGTGAAATTCCAGTCATTATCGTGGCTGGCACTCCTGGCGAATGGCGTTCGCCTCGAGCGGTTGCCCACGGCTCGGCCTCTCTCGGACACTGCAAATACCACCCTTTACAATCCTACACAAACTCTAAAGAGAACGCTAGGAAATAATCTCGTTGTTTGCACTGCACTTTTCTGTCAACATCAATTGTAGGAATAGACGCGCCGCTGCCGTCTTGCGTGCGTCTTGGAATAACGTCTGTTTCATTGAAATGGTAATTGTGGAATTCTTTCTGGAAATTCCACTGTCTTTTCAACGGAGATATTGCAGGATTTTCTTGTATACTTACCAATTATGTAATATTCGGTTGATTTATTATTATGCTTGCCTCTGACTGTTCACAGCCAAGAAGGACTGTATGTCCGTCCATCATGTATACAAAAGTTTGTCTTGTAAAAATGAAGATCGTAAGTTTTCTCACCTGATATATGCTAGCATTATCCATTCAAGCATACCTTATCTATTCAAGCATAATCAGAATCATTTTTTCAACGTAATTATTATGGATAATATTTGTATTTCAGCATGAACATATATAAGATCTCTATCCATTTTAACCTTTACTCTTGACTCTTATAATTCGGTATTTAACTCACCATCAACTAAAAACTCAGAGATCCCGTAGGCTTGGTCTCTGCTGTTGCTCGCGAAGCACTGGTAGACCCCCTGGTCGTCCCTCTGGGCTCCCTTGATATGTAACCTTAGGCCGTCGTCAGACAAGCGAGTCCTCTCACTAGTCTTCACAACTCTTCCATCATGGACCCAGTAGACAGTCTCTACCGGGTGACCCGATACTTTGCACTCGAAACTCACGTCCGAGTTCAATTTTGCTCGTAAAAACTCTGGTTTTATACGGACGGATATTGGTTCTGGAAGAGAAAATGATTGTTGCAATCTAGCATTGAGGGTTATAGGTTTGCCATAATCTGAGTATGATATATTTTGTAAGTATTAGCTTTTATATGAGTTTTGTGACTGCCTCAGCGTAGAAACGCTCGCGTAGAAAAGTTTGCGTACTGTGACATGCGTCGTAGAGTTTTGTTCCTTCTGGTCAAATGTCCTTGGTGTACCTGTGACGAGAAGCGTGAAGTGCACAGCCTCCCCGCCAACGGTGTTGTTAAGCCAACAGACGAGCCGGCCGGCGTCGTCTCGCCGCACCGCCTCTATGCTAAGCAACCCGCTGCCCAGAAGCGATGCCCTTTGCCATAGCGACGTCTTCTCTATAGGCGTCAACTGCTCGTGGTGCTCACGAAACCACCTGCAAGGAAAAAGTGTATTAGGCCCCGTTGGCAACGCGTATGAAACAAATGAAACGGAGTTATGACGAGGTGCGTAAGTTTTATAGTTGCTGTTATCCTGTTCCTAAACTTAAATTACCAATGGGCAGCTAGGAATTCTTCGCTGCCTAGTATGCACAGACTGAAGGCCTCATTCTTTGTATTCACACTCACTAAGTATCAAAATTGGTTGCTGTTAAGTTAAGTATCAAAATTTTGCAGCAATAGGTAAGTGACATACAATATCTCAAACATACAGGAAATGACAAAGTTACACTGATGCTATAAATTGGTGTATTTAAATCGATTGCTACAGTGCCGACAGACGAGTGTGGGGTGAAATAAAATTCACCTCTCTGACGTACAAAGTACAAACGTAGATTGCGTAACATCGGATCAAATATTTGGAAAATTTTGCAATGGTCATCACAAACGAAATAGTGCAGATTCCACGAGTAAAATTCTGTTTGCGGGTCTAGGAGATTTCGTTTTTGAGTTTTCATCGAAACATTTTTAAAAGTTCAACAGTGTTCATGTGACGTGGAGGAGGTTACGTCGCTACGTAGCTTACCTTTTAATAAGTAATTCTGATGTACGACATTCATTTATTGTGCAACGTCCAATTGAAGTCAGAAGAAACGAACAAAGTATTCGTAGATATTGTATGGATTCATTTTCAGTCTGTCACTACATAATAAAGCATGGAAAATATCACATTTACTTATATCCAGTTTCTTTCGAAAAAGCAGACGTCTGACCGTGTAGACGTAACGAATAGGTACGGTTTCCGAATTTCATGCGTTCAGAATTGGGGAATTTTAAATGAACCGCAATAAGGATGAAAATAAAAATAATGAAAGTCTGCCCGGGATGCTGGCTGTATTTATTGTGCCATTAGCCCTGGGGCGGGGTAATTGAAAAGCAATACAAGTGCTATAAAACTTGAGTTAATGAGCACTATTTCACCATTGGAGTCTAAGTGTCATTATATCTGCCGAAATATATTTTGTACGTAGCCAAAATTATTTTAGAGCAAAGGTAGAAGATGTTTTTATAAATGTCAAATAGGTAGGTACATCGTAATTTGTTGGTCATTATGCTGACAGTTAACTGCACGTAAATCACCTTAGCTTACCTCTGAAAACCGATTTACCCGAAAAACGTATTTAGGTACAGCATAGAACATCGTGTGCCCGTATTCCATTAAACACGAAATACTTTTATAATATTTTCCATTTTGAAATTCTCCCCGAGATTACACAGAGGCGAGAACACCATCCAATATCCAGCGAAATTTCACGAAAATGAGACGGTTATGTGGCGTGAAATCTCCAATGTTCCTCAAGTTAGTCGCCTCTTAGAAATAGTTTTGAAAAGAGCTGAAATGCAGACACATTTGCATTCTAAAAGCCTTCCTCAACTATGGCAGGATTTGAAACGGTATGAAACTTTATAGCGTAATCCAGGAACTCTCGGCTCTGATTCTTTCATGGCATCTTAATAAAAAAACTTGCGAGTTGTTAAAGAAATCTGCAGACTTTCTTATAGCTTTATGACTAGGCGCGGGCGAGTAGTAAAACAGAACGAAACTGCATTAAGATTAAAATGAGCCGTTTCCTCGACTGCACTAAAGATGTCTAACTATTTCCTAGTTTGTGTAAAAATATTAGTAGTTACTTTCAACTTGGACTAGGAAAGTGTGCAGGCTTCATAAAACTGTAGTAAAGTTCAAATTCAAGACAACTAAACTAGTTTGTGTTCGTGCAAACATGTTGTAAAGTCAAATAGCGGTAAGTTTTAGTATATGGGCCGGTGTTGAGTGGGTATTGTTTGACCAAACACAACTTTGGGGTAGCTGCACATTACGAATACAAAAGGAGAGAGAGCAGGTGTGTAATATAGGAAGATGAAAAAGCTGATATGAGAAATAACAGGCGAAAAATATTACAGGTTCCATCCGATACTGAATTTTCTATACAATTTCTATAAAAATATTCACGTAGGTAAAGCTATTAACAACATGATGTGAGATATTTGTTAAAGATTTGTATACATATAGGTAAGGCATTTTATTGCGAAAATAAAAAAGCAATAGCAGGAATACTTATACCTACCTTATTATTGAAGACTTGAAAAATTCGACGTTACACATCTGATATAAAACCTAGATATATAGCTACTTAGTTTATCATGCATGCTACTGAAATCGAACATAGACTTTAGTAAACGAATATTTGTGTTTTAGACTAACATGTGAAAATACCAGATTTCATGGAAACGCTTCATACATTACCAAAAACGTCTAGTCTGGTGTACTAAACACTTTAATCATAAAATTTTGGGTCCAGCCGGGTACGCGTTTAAATGATTACTTATATTATGAGATTCTATTTAAATTAGCCGCCGTTCATTTTGAGGGCACTTGCCAGCATGTATAGCAGGTAGTTGTGTGGAAGAGAGTAATGCAATTTGTCGGGTTTTGCGCGTAAATTGCTCCTTGGCAGTTAAAACGGATCACGTCGCGCGAGGATTATAAAATTGCGGTAAAATCTCGACAGGATCAAAAACGTTTTTGCGAAATAAAACGCTCAATTTGTTCGTCGGGTTTCTTTTTGTCCCGCACACATTAACATGCAGACGTGTTGGACGTTGTGCTCCATTATTCCATATTTATTTTTTAACAACTTTTGGAGAGACAAATACTTATTTATTGCGCTTTATTTTGTTGATATTCTCGTTACGTCATGTTCAATATGAAGTTTTCCATTAACACATTTCTCTTAACAAATAAATTTAAATATCGTTACTACATTTTCGAAAACTAGTACTACACGTAGACTCTATACTTGATTTTGGATAAACGTTTATGCAGACATCGTAATTGAGCTTCGATATTCGGTCTAAACATAAACATGTTGTAAGAACAATTTTCAATAAATTTCATATCCAAAGCGTAGTCATCTACATAAGTACTCATACACGATTCGATTTCCGCTCGCAGCAAATATGAATTCAACGGGGCTCCGCGAAGCGTTTTATTTCTGAAACCTTTTAAACGGATCAGCATTGGACGGCGATTACACGTCGTTCACGTAATGTAAGAAGTGCCCATTTCTAAGAACGGCTTGAAACGGTCCCGAGCCTCTTTCAGTCAGTTTCAGTGCTGTCGCAGCGCTGCGCTCGCTCTGTATTTGTTTGCTCACCGGTGAAACCTTTTAGCGAGAGAAACTTGTATAGACGCGCAAATATGGCTTTAAGAACCCGACTCTCTGATGTGCAAGTAGGAAGAATGAGAATTTACTAATATTTCATACAAATGGCAGGGCCCTACGTTATAATAAACAGAAAAAGCATAAAATGTTGTCCGACCGCGAAAAGTTCGAAAAGTAACTCGAGCGTTGTAGTTCGCCGTGTTAGTTTTAAATAGTTTACATGCTCCAATATTCTAAATTGAAGGATCAAAAGGAAAATTTCAACGTATTAGCATGTACTGTTTCAACCGAGTATAAGTTTCTCAACAATGCAAATGACTTGGAAACAAACACGCATGGGCACACATGCCGTTCGTAACACCCGGAATAATTGAATGTGAAAATCGTCAAGAATGCTTATAGGGACGTTCATCTCAATACATTAACCTTATTGAATGTTCGTCTTAATAAACAATGGTAGGTCGGTTTAATACGGGAGTGTCTTGAATTTCGGATTCATTTCATATGCGTTCGGGAGGCGCCTAATACTGTAACAATAGACCTCCAATATATAATTCTCGGGACTGTACAGATAAAATTTTATTATTAGGGTAATGGTTCGCTTCTTAGATCATTGTGTGACTCGTTGGTTGATTATGTTCAGTTTAAAACGTGTAGGTACCTACATAAATGATCTAAGAAGAATTAAGTACTTATGTAATCAAAAAAGCTTATTTCCTTGTGTCAATGGCGATTGACTGGAAGTCATGTTTTATGAACACACGTATATATGTAAATATACCTGTAAGTGGGCACTGGCCACGCATGCGCGGCGCACGGGAACCGCACGTCCTGGCCGACTGTCACACGCCGCACCCGCGCCTCCACCGCCATGCGCGGGCGCACCCCGCCCTTCGGCTCTGTCACTATCACGTGACCTGGTGTAGACATTATACAATATTAAAAATAAATAATAATATTATAAAATATGAATAGTCTCTGTGGTCCTGTGGAACACCGGCTTGTCTCTCAATCAGGCAGCGCCAGTTCGAACTCCGGTACCTGACTTGCATCAACGAGTTGTTAAATTGTCTTAAGTGCAGTTCACTAATAATTATAGATGGCGATGCGGCCCACCACCTATGGTCTAACAGAAAGTTCGCTGAGGTGTGGGTACCTACTTAGTTCATCTTGCGATGGATGTACCTTTGACTACCCCAATTGGGATATGTGAGCTTATGTTATGGTGTAAAATAATCAGGATGCTGTTGGGGTTGCCACTCTACTGTAGCGCATCACGGATGTTTGCAGAAGCGAGAGTGGCTTGTTTATATGCAACCATGCGCAAGAGTTGTAGGCCTCTGGTGCGTGGGCGCGGGGTAGCTCCAACATCATCCTAAAATGATCACGTACAGGCTCGATTGTGACTGTATGTGCGTGACTGTGTGTGGTGTGTGTGTGTGTGTGTGTGTGTGTGACTGTCTGTGTGTGTGTGTGCTCTGCGCTATCTGAGATGGGGTAGAGTTGGAATGAGTTACGTGCCAACTCCTGCAACTTAGTGCTGTTCACTAGCATAAAATAAGATCTACTAAACTGATGAGTCTTTTACTTGAATAAATAAATGTGATTATTATATAATATTACAAATTATTCTTCTTCTCGTGGCCAAACTCCACGATCTCGGTGTTTACTTAAGTACATCACTACTAGAAGCCAGGGGACACTGGGACCAACGGCTCTAACGTGCCATTCAGGCAATTATTGCATTGTCGCAAGCAAACTAGAACAGTCCTATATAGAGATTTCTGATAGAATCTCACTGGGAATCGAGCTGACATCGTAATGAGAAAAAAATTAGAACGTTTACTTGATTGTACTATAACGATATATTTTTCTTCTCGACAACGTTTAATCAGATTTTGAGTTATTGCTGCGCCGCAATGTAGATAAATCCAACAACTTAAGTTTGCATTGTTCGATTAGCCACTTTTATTTTATCATATTTGGGTTCTGTGCACGTTAAAGGTTATCGGGCTGAAATGAATAAAAAAGCACTACAATTTTCATGAAATTTGACTTGATTTCAACTCAAAATCATGGTCTGAACCATACCCCAAGGTTTTCATTACGGTGTCACTAACTACAAAATAAGTATTACCAACATCAAGAAATCCACGAAGCTTAACAAAATAAGGTAAAAGGTGACTCACCGAAATATTGGCTAGTGTAAATGGTGCCGGTAAGCCGGTCTTGCACCCGGCACCGGAACCGACTGTGCCGGTCGCCCGGACTCACGGCGCTTATGTACAGCGACCCGTCGTCCAGACGTTGGTACTTAGAATCTGCAGGAAGTACATATTTCAATACAGCAGTAGTACAACAGTAAAAGAGACAGCAGTCTGTAAAACCTAAACCTCAACATTATATTTTTCTATTCAATTCGTTGCCATAATATGACGCGCGAGTAAATAGTAAAAAGAGATTTCAATTTTCATTTTACGCGTTAGATTTTTTGTTGGAAATGAGACATGTGATGAAAAATGTAATTGCTTGCTTCGTATCCTCCTTGACAAGTGTTTTGATGAGAAAATTTCGTGAGGAAAATTCCTCTCCCATGGTTTACTAAGGCTCTTTTTACATTATTTCTTTGATATTTTTCATTTAAATTCGAGAGAGGCACGTTTATATGAAATGGGACTTAATTTTATCCAACTTTGGACACAAGTCGATTCAAAGTGATTAATGATCCGTGAATCCTATGGCAGTGGATTAATGTTTGTAACCCTTTTTAGCGATAAAACAAAATGGTAACTATAAATAAAGGACTTTCTCTTCTTTAAAGGAAAAGGATAGATAGATAGATTTCGGAGATTGTACCCAATCATTAATTTCGCCCTGGAGGGGATTTCTCCAGAATATTAGGTAAGTACTTAAATCCGTCGTGATTCACAGTGAGTTACAGATATTGACTCCATCGAAGTAGTTGATATAGACATAATTTATTATACCTACATATATACATAAAATAACATACATAAATAGCCTATATACGTCCCACTGCTGGGCACAGGCCTCCCCTCAATCAACCGGAGGGGGTATATACATAAACTCACCCCTAAAAAAGCAGAGCCTCACGTAATCAGAAGACAAGTTATACCTGTGGATGGATATTGTTGGGAACTCTTCGCAGGTTTTATAATCTTTTTATTTCCTGCGCAAATGGCTCGGCTTCTGATATTGATTGAGAATCTTTTTATATTATCTTTTTAATATTTCTTCTTTTTTGACGTTTTTGTATCTTGGTTTTGTTTACGTCTTGTGCTTTTTTGGTGCACTTTGGTTAAAATACATTAAAAACCTTTATTAAAGCTAAGTATTTGTTATTCATTTCATTTAGTAGTACAGTCCACAACATAATTCATCATATTCATCAGCTACCATCCTAGCTCACAGATATGTTGAACTGTATGGTGGCAGGTACTCTATCCATCGCTCACATATAGGCCGTTAATGTTTATGTTTTGTGTGTAAATAAAGAATCTATAAGAATATAGGTACCTAAATAACGGAACACACTGACGTCGTCCTCAGTGAGCCAGTCGGTGGTGTCGGCGCGGTCGACGCAGTGCGCCGGCACGACGCACCGCAGCACGGCGGCGTTCCCAGACATCACGTACTCATCCGGCACGTGCACCTCCCATGGTATGTTCAGCGCTACAAGGGAATAACTACATTAATATGCATCAAAAAACATCCTGTGTATATATTTTTTGACGTAGCTTATTATAAATTTGTTTTGCAACTTGGACGAACAAACGGGGAGCTCTCAAGAGTCTCACCCAGCTCTGAGGTGTTCCGTTTGTGCATGATTCAAAGTAGGTAGGAAGTGATACAACGACTTTTATTTGATTTTAAAGAACAAAATTTACCATAACTTCTACGGGTGAACTAAGTATACTACTTTTACTTAGGTTTTAGTGTTCTATGTTTTGTATTAATTTAGCGAGATCAAAGGCGAAAATACTGGGACTATTTTAAAAGCTCAAAGAGTTTAGGAGAATTTATATAATAACGCTGACAGTCATGCCAATATGAGTCAAACCTACGATATTTTTCCACATATCGTAGGTGATTGTATTACTAGATTCCTCTAGTAATACAATCACTACTTACTTGAAATTTACGATCTAAATTCCAAGTAGATAAGTTTTACGATCCAAATTCCAAGTAAGTTTTAGCTTCTGGAAACGTTATTTATTTTGTAGCTACTTAGTTCGTCTTGTTTAATGATATTTTATATACTTAACAAGAGAAATCTTAAGGATTGACAGAATTCGCTCAGCAATATTGGGTGTGACCGTTTATTGATAGCTAACAGTTCACCTACCTAGCAGGCTTTGTTTCGGGCTTTTCAGTGCTAGTAATTTTTGACGTAAGGTTTCAGGTATTAATTGAGTTACATCAGTCTGTAGTCACTTATTAAATCATGAAGTGCGTTTGTAGGTAAATTACCTAAATGTTTTTTGAGTTTCTTGAGTGTAGTTTATTATAAATCCGTCTATTCAGTAGGTACTTACCGAAGTTTCCCTATAAATTTGAGCTCGCTTCTCATTTTATTAACTTCCTAGAAGACAGAATTACTTACACATAGATTTGTAATATCTATTCTCTCTTTATGACAAAAGAAACTCAATATAAATAAGATAAATACCCTAAGTTCAATTGTTCTATAAATTCCAAATTACCTATATTTCCAGGAAAAGCAGATAGCGTTGTGAAATATAACGTGTAAAGGACCATAAAATTCCGGAATTACACGGATTCAGACGAAGGATATAATTCTCGGCTTATCAGGCGTGTGTAAGCGCACATACTCGCATAAGCGAAGCGTAAAGAGCCACGGCGGCTTTTAAAGTACATTTTAGCTATACTAATGAAATGTATGGCTTGCTATCGCTGCTGTAATGCAATCTTTATGCAGATCAAATGCCGGCAATGTCGTGCTCTTCGCGGGTATACGCCTACACGTGCCCTTGCATTTTTAAAGAGTTCTCTTTGCTAAATAGAGCTTACTTCTTAGTAATAAATTCGCATCAACGGCTTCGCTTCATCGTTCATAATGCGTACGGCCTAAGAGTGGAAAGCGCTTACGCTATCGGTGTTCCATTCAACTTATAACTTCAGCTCCTTTAAGGCTGGACTGAATAGGCACCTTCTGGGTAAGCTCGTTACACCATCGACTTCCTAACCTCTTTAAGAATGTTAAGCAAGAGCAAACCCATTTGATATAAAAGAGGAGGCACAGCTCCAGTTCTGACATACCAACACGAATAGACAGCGAGAAAATCAAACATACCCGCATGTACGTGGATGTTCCTGGAGAGCACAGCGAAGCCGCTGGTCAGCCGCAGTCGACAGCGGTACGTGGTGGCGTGCACGTCTCTCCGGTAGCGGTCGGCAGGGAACGGCGGCAATTCTAGCGAGCCGTTGGCTACCACCCGCCGGAGCCCCGGCACTGGCGACGCCGGCATGCTGTCTGCTAGCAGCCAGTCCAGCTGCAATAAATTATATACATTTTAGAATACATAAGCTCACGACTATATCTCGGTATTCACTCGGTACCCACACCTCACCGACCTTTCTGTTAGACTAACATCATAAGTGGTGAGCCATCCATACATACATACATAAACTCATGTCCGTATTCTCCGCAGGGGTGGGCAGAACTACAAATAATCAAGAAACTATTGCAGCCACTTTTGATACATAGTCCTAAGGTGGATAATGATAAACCGTATGATGATAGGTGCTCAGCCTATCGCTCTTACAGATTATCCATCATGTTCGACAGGACGCTGTCCCTTTGTCGCCTTTTACGACATGCACGGGAAGATAGGCAGCTGAACGCATTCTATGTTTTTTCTTTACTCCCAGTCCAGCAGAGGAGTTGAGCCATATCACCGTATAATAAATAAGTATTATGTGTACCCAATCGATGTGGGACAGTGAAAAGGAATAATACAATCTGAAACATTCTAAATCATAAATTACAGAAGAGAATATCAAAGCGTGCAAAGTATTAAAACGATGAAAAAAGATTAACTTAATAAGTACTTTTTAACTTTCGAGAAGGTAGGTTTAACATCGATAGAACAAGTTTCATTGTTCATCAATAACCAATATAAACTTGGATTTTGTTTGAAGAATGATTTTAATTACAGAAACAATCCAAAATGTCCCAACTTGGTAACTCCTGGGAGTGATCAAAAATAAATACCTTATATACCTTACCTAAACTTCTATGATTTGAAGCCTACGATTTCAGGTAGCTTTAATTAAATTAGACATTCAGAAACACCGCAAAAGTTTTCCAAGGCGAAGACAACGGCGGTTTACGGGACCACAATAGCCCATAGAATGGGGAATCCAAAATTATTACACAACTTTTCCGTGAAAAAAGGGAAAGTTGTCAACGTGGTGGGCCGTGTGACAGTTAATACAGCGTGGAGAGATATTTATAATGCTTGTGGGAATATTGCGGTCGGTGAAAGCCCTGAAACTCTGTTCCCCCGTGAGTCTTGCCTTTGTACGGCTTTTCCAGTCTTTCTTTAGAAGTAAATATTTGCCCTCCTTTCAGAACACATGGACCGGATCGCGCTCCAATAATAAAATATTTTATTTGGTATCATACATTTACATGAAAAGCTTTTGGTGCTTATTAACTTGCTCCTAAGGAGGCTTTATTATCAATCTAACATTTATTTTCCATCCCGCATCCAAGTTGTAAATGTTTGTTTCCTTTTGTTGGTTGCCTGGAAGAAATTGCTCTAGAGCAATAAGGCCGCCCAAATTGTACTGTATTCATGTGTTATGTCTGATTGTTGAAATTCTAGTTCTGTGCAATAAAGTATATTTGATTTGATTTGATTTGATTTGATTTATTTTAAATATTTCTTTTATTAATTTGTATACCAACTGAATGTAATACTTATCTGTGACTAATGCAATAAATGATTTGATTGATTGATTTTTAATTAAATGTAAATACATAATTATTTCAAGCCATGCACACAAACGCGATGTGGGACTACCAGATAAATAATGATTTCGCAAAAGTAATAAAACAACACAAGCTAGGTGTGATATGGTAGTAATAGTTATAACACTGTTGAGTTGGTATTCCATTCCACACTAGTCTGTGATTATTAGCGATGGTCGGTCACAATGAAGCAAGATGTAATTGTGTCTCGGATCTTTATAAAATAAAGCAACATGTTCTTTCAGCATATTTTCGTTTCCTTTATATTACACCAGGTATAGGTTCGAAATATAATACTAACTAGAGGATGCCACAGCACAGAGATTCAGTCACATCTACTTACCTATATTAATCGTAGTATAGTATAGTAAGTACAATTTCACAATCTATACGTCTGTAAGTAAACAAGACTGTATAGGCTAGGCGGTCGGAAAAGGAATTTAGCAAACCAACCATTCAACATGTGAATGTCGGTGACAACTGCGCAACTAAATCTAGCCGCGCGATACATCTGCAAATTTGCATTTTTCTGCACCATTTACCTGCGATGCACTCGATTTCAGTCTCTACTGTTGGTATAGAAGGGGTGAAAATTGAATTTGAGTATGTTCCAAATGTTCCGGTCTGAATAATTTTATCAAATTATTTCCTTCCAGTAGCTTACGTAACTACGTATAGGTACTTATAGCTGCTGTATGTTTATCGGCTACAGTAAACTCATTAAGTTAAACCTGCATTCATAATTAAAGTTTTTATTCGAAGCGAGTTTCATTAACTTCAGCACAATTCTTCTTAATTAATTAAATGATTTCACCCGCTAAGCTTATTTTTTCTTCGGTCCCTTAATGATGTTTTGTTTGTTCCTCCGCCACGCGGCGCGCGCCCGCCCCGCTGCATATTTTAAAAGGCTCAGCATTCTAGCGACAGACACGTAAATCCAAGCCCAATATGTTTATAAGACCTACTTTTTCTGTGCTCCGTGACCTGATTGGGGATTTTTCCTGGCTGATATAAAATCTGTTTGTTTTTACGAAAACTGTTACATAGTGCCTTTTTTCTTGCCGATGTATCGGGACCTTGATTAACATAGGTTGTACTTTATCCGGTGGATTGTAATATTCCCGAGGGAAACTGAAAAGGTCTGCTTGGTATTGAGCCGGTGGCATCCGGGCGAAGTATCCGTTTATCTAGTAAAGGTTTCGTCATTTGGGACTGGGCTGCTAAAAATGCTCCACTGGGAAAAGTTATCTAAACCGAAGTCGGACGTGAGGCAACATGACCTAGAAATTAATGGATTAATCCATCAATTAGTTCCATTAATTATTGATTGTATGTACCAAATGCTAAGCGTAGGCAAATCAAAGTTTGAAACTACACCTACACCCAAATATAAAGGTGCAACATCTCGTTCCTACCTAAATTTAAATAAATCTGTTCCGTGTTGTTTGTAGTTGCTTCAGCGCGATATTTGTACCCGGCGCTCATCTGTGGACGGTCGTGATCTCATGCAAAATCCACATGTTTGCTCTCCACGCCGCACAATTCCAATCCGCTTGAGAGGCAAAATATTTGCTCCTGCAAGATGTATGTAGTGCTCCGGGAGAATTCGTTTAGCGAACTTGAGAACAACAGCGCTGACAAACGAACACCACTGTTTTTGTTTCGTCGTCATTTTGTTTTGTATATTTTCGTACAACCTGCTTATGAAACGTTTTTCCCCGAATTAGGTTTGAGGTGGGGCACAATATTAGTGGACACTTTCATTTTCATTAGAATTAGTATTTCTCATAACATATTTCTTTTTATTACCACGAAATGTAAAAACATTGCGTTTTAATAGAAAACATACCTAATTGTGAACAATTTTTGGAATGCTGTAGCACAAAATGTAGTAGCAGGTATGTATAGCTATATCTACTAAACTACATTCGTGAAAGTTGACGTGCACAGTATAATGTAGGTGAAAGTATGAATTTTACAACAGTCTCTGGATGTTGGAAGTAGGTGCTAGGGGAAACGTGCAATTTCTCACATGTCGATGAAACTAACACAATACGTTCTACTCTGAAGCGAGACACCTTGACAATACCGTTAGTGGTGAATAATTGGTTCCCCTAACTGAATATACCTACACAATATACACGGTGGGTACCTAGGAAGGTCTATTTTTTGTTTTACATTGCGAGGCTCTTATTGATATTTCTGATGTGTTTTCTGCTATTTCGCATTTGTTTTACAACACCATTGGCATTTTCAACGTTTATTTTTTACTGACGCTGATAAAGAAAATGGAATTCAAAGTAAAGCTCTATCAGCTCTCGTTTGAGTTGTGGAATAGTGTGTGTGTGTGTTGTGCGTTTCGTTTTTGTATTTGAAAAGGTGCGATCGTTTTGGTCAAAGGTTACCTACCTAACTATCATTTATTTCTTTTTTCAAAGGATACCTACTGAAACTAGACCTTTGTTATATATTTGTCTAATCTTTACGAGTTCATCTGAAAAAAATCTACGACTGAATCATTTTATAAAAATTCCATTAAATCTGCGAGAAAATTGAAGCCCGGAATTTTTATTTCTTTTAACACTTGCAATACAATCTTTGGGTATTACATTTCGTCGGAACAAAAGAAGAAAATAAAAGGATCATCCCTTTGAAAGTTATAAGTTTCTATTTTATTTTTCTTTGTGCTTTCGTCTTTGAAAGAAGTTAGGCATTGTTTGGAGGGACGCTGTTAAGGGTTCAACCCTCGGCATTAGCTGCCGTGATCCGCGGATGAAGGACAGATCACAAAACAAATGGAAAGGATTCTTATTTGCCTTGCAGATACGAACGACCTCAAAAGCAAAGTCTGCGCAATTTTTCAGATGAAAGTGGCAAAACACAATAAAATGAAGAACGTATGGGCTTCATATTTTAACGTAGGTACAATTACAACGCGAAACTACATCATTCTCTGTAACATATGTGCAAAGTAGTCGGCGGCAGGTGCGTTTTAGTAGCTGAAGCTTGGGTTTCGTATGTGAAGAATGATATTTATACGATATAATAAATTCAAAAAAGCTAAATTGCGGTCTTTAACGTTAGAGAAAATACGTACAGGCAAGAAGCGTCCTCGAACGCATGTTCACTTTCAGTCGGTCGAGATGACGCATGGCGGTTAAAAAAGGAATGTTGGCCCTGCTATTGAGGTATGTTGAGGCTCCAGTATGAAAGGGTTATTGATCAGACACTCTAAGTCTTCGCGTCCGTTTCAGAGTCCATTAGTACAACAGTTTGACATCCAATAAATATCCTTGAAAACTTATGAAGTATTCCGAACAAATTAAGCCAGATTGATTGCTAGAAAGTTATCGTAAGGAATCAATGGCTTCTGTGGTCCAGTAGTTGAGCGTTGGGCTCACGATCCGGAGGTCCCGGGTTCGAATCCCGGTGGGGACATATCACAAAAATCATATTGTGATCCCTAGTTTAGTTCGGATATTACAGGCTGATAACCTGATTGTCTTCGGTAAGATGATCTGTGCTTCGGAAGGCACGTTAAGCCGTTGGTCGCGGTTACTACTTACTGATGTAAGTGAGTAATCGTTAGATGAGCCATGTCCAGGGCCTTTGACGGCTCAATAATAACCCTGACACCAGGGTTTCTGAGGTTGGTACTCCTCCTCACAACCCACATGATGAAGAAGGGACGAAGATCGTAAGGAATGTCGATTTCGAAGGACTTTATTAATTGGACTACTTCTTGACGTACGATTGGTCAGAAAGGAAACGAAAATATAATTTTCTGTATCAACAGATACAGGATTACGATCTGTCAGCGTCTTGTCTAACGTGATGGATTTATTATAAGCGGGGACATAACTTGTTACTACTAGAAGTCACCCACTACAGCACAGTTCATGACATTTATTACACTTTACATTAAAGGTTGTTGTTGCAAAGTCTCTTTCTTGCTTTTTTTGTGAGAATGGACTGTCTTCTTTCTTAAATGAATATACTTATTAGGTACATATTACACAAACTATATGTAGATCAACACCAATCCGCAGTGGAGCAGCGTGGTGGAGTATGCTCCATACCTCCTCTGGTTAAGTCCGGTTGATTGAGGGGAGGCCTATCCCCAGCAGTTGGATGTATATAAGCTGTTTATGTTATGTTTCTGTGTACGTAGATACCATATGTACGTAATAGATATTTTTTGGGAATGGATTGGCTTTTCGGAATTGCCGACGGTGTTATAGTAATGGAGCGAATAATAATCGAGTTATGTCCAAACCAAACTAAGTGATTTTTGTGATATGGAACCTACCCACCAAGGATCGAACGCGGGAACACTGCCTAATAGCGCTTTAGGATAGGTATCTAGGTACCTTTTTACGAAGGCATCGAATAGTCTATGAGTCCCTTAGCATTCGTAGCTGGCACTTTAGTAAAACATGCAAAGAATACGCCAATGAAATTAAAAAAATCTTCTATCATTATTACCAGAGTGATACCCGTAATGCGCTCTGTTAGTTACTGAAAAAGCTTCCGGCGATCAATAGATGGCCATTATAAAAGTCACAAGTAACAGGCTGGTGATTGTCAAAAGCAGAAGTATCATCATACCTAACATATCAAACGGAATTCGACATATATCGCCTGGGGCGCGGTATAGCAGTAGGCGGCTCGTGAAGATATTTGTACACCTTTCTGATCGTGTTAGTATCAAATATTTTGCCTCAGGTCATAAGTTAAAGTAAATGGACCCTTGTCACAAGGTTTTACTTCGATAAGAAACGGAAACGTGGTTGGAATATATTGGTTAAACGGTCTTTTCATAACCTTTTTTAAGACCAGGTGAATACTTTTTGACGACACGACAACGGAATAGTTAAAAGTTTTTCAATAAAATTAAAAATTCTACAAGTACCTAAAGCTCGAATGGAGCACTTTGACCAAGAAAAGAGGACGCCAACTTAAGTCTTTTCACGTTTCAATGAACAGATGCTTTCTCTTCGAGGCGGACAGAGAGTAAATAAGTCGATGAAATATTAACAACTTCTGCCACACAGTACAATACGTGTGCCGTATCCTAAATCCGTTGGACTGACACATTGTGAAGCTATATCCAATTTCTTAAAAGCGCCGCTAGTACTTCATTAGTTTGGCTGCCATCTGCGCCCGCATTTGCACGATTGTTCGCGACTCTTGGCTGCAAGTTGCTTTTACGCCCACTTCATTAATAATCCTCTGTGTGACTCTACGTTAGCTCGGATATGTCGAGTTCATTTGGCTGCTTTTATAGAGATTTTATTATATTTCCTTTGTTATTCAAAACATTTTTCTAAGAATAGAATGAGATCCGTGTAAAGAGTGTGAGCGTAAGCTCAGTATAAAAGACTTTATGTGAAGATAGATTTTTGTTAAAATTCTCCTTGCTATGGTAAATATCTTCAAGTTTAAAACCGTCTCAAGTCTCAGCGGTACAATGCGCAAACTTGGGAATTAAAAGGGCAAAGCGCGAGGAACGCCGCTATGTCAAGAGGCCTACAAATAACATTTCCAATGTCAAGTTATGAAATTAATCGTGGAATTTTGGCGAGCTTCAGGTGAGCAGGGCGCAGAAGCCCTCCCTTGCGAATCGTTCCCAGCTCGAAATACCGCCCAACTCCGCTCAATGTGAAAAGTTTATCCCGAATTCCGCGCGACTATGGAGTTTTTAATTTAATTCGTATATAAAATACCTGTTTATTCATGGTGTTCCCGTTAAATTAAATCCCTTCTTGGAAATGTGCCAGTTTGATTAAAACCCATACCGGCTCACGACTGTTTGAGTTTTGCCATTTCGACACGACCTTTGAATAAGCCGCGATAAGTATTACGGCAAATACTTCAGAAAACCTGGCTTATCGCTGTGATAAAATGAAAGAGATCACGGTATGGCGCGAAGAATGGGACACGTTACGGTAATGAGCAAGATGAGCGAGCAGACAACACTTCTACATATTTATGAAAGACGCGGGCGGCGAGCGCGCATATCTTTATTTCCCGTTGGGCTCGCGCGCGACCGTAAACTTTTAGCCGAACTCCGTCGAATGGAAAAACTTTATTTATATTTGACTTGGGCGAGGTTTGTGAATACTGAATATCAAATCACTCGCGTGTTGGCGTGGCTCAGAACACGGAGTTTACGTAATTTGTGTCTGTATGACTCCTTGGTGAATGAATGTTTTGATATATGCTCAAATAATAATATATTATTAAATAATAAAGATTATTTAAGATGCAAATAAATCTAAATATTTTTGGGGAGTAAATACAGATACAAAAATATTACACTTACATTAAGATTGTGCAGTTGTTTAATCGGCTATACCTAATCATTGTTTTAAAATATCAAATGCTCGCAAAATTGGATGGTAGTGGCTCGGACTGTAGATACTAGATAGGGAACCCCATTAGAAAGGGATTTGTTTATCGAAGAGCACGGGTGTTAATGAGGAAATACATCGTCTGGACCACCACCGAATTGTAGCCGTACTTCATTACAAGCAATGGATTTAGCATTACAACACGATTTGAAAAGTTTTTATTAAGATTTGACCTTCATCTTAACTTTCTGTCAGACCAATGAAACTTGTTTAGGTACTCATCCTTGACATATATGGGTATATGTAAGAAGGTACGTCCTTGCAAGACCAAGAACGAAAAAAGAAACGTAGAATAATAGTTTTCTTTACTATTCTGCACAAATCTGAAAGTCGTAAGGCGCCTTTAAAAATCCAAATTTAATTGATTAACCAAGTAAGATACCAAAAGAAGCTGGAGCGAATTTATGTACTTACAGTTGGTCTTCGTATAAATACATCTCTAAAATACCTCAAAGCCAGAGTTAGAAATCATTATCACTTAATACCGTTGACAATTCCAGTTATATGGTCAACGGTCCAAGTTTTGGGATGATCCTAATGGATAAATTGATAATATTGCAGGAAAGCGACCGACTCTATAAACTGCTGCCTACCTAACGTTAACTGAATACAATTGTTTGTTTCTTTTTTTTAATAATATAGGCTCGCGTCTGACCACAATCTTACCTGATGGTAAGTGACGATATGGTCTAGATAATAGGATCACGCTTACCTAGCAAATGCCTATTCACTTTATAGTTTGACTAGATTTTGCTGTTTTATACATAATAGTAATATACTTAGTTCGAATGAAGTATATAATGTAAGTCCCAATGTTAGACATTGACCTTCCTTTAATCAATCTAAGACCCAGGCTTCTAAGACATGACGAAGAAAACTGTTCTCGCATGGATTAGTATATTGTCGAATGCATTGCCTAGAGGAAATGGCCGAATACTGCGAACCTATTTGTAAAGGATCACGTAACGTAACTAGGTATGTAAATCATTTGAACACAAATTAAAAATGCGTGTGATGCTCTGTCGCGGGGCCACCACCTCCAATTCTGTTGAAGACGATATAGATTACTGTACGTACCATGTACATAGTGTACTTACGTGAAAAGATTTTATGTGTACGTGCTATAATTAGAAAGAAAACAACAAATTAAAGTGGCTTCGCTGCAGAGCATACTCCCCAGCGGAGCCACTCAGTTTGCATACTTCGACATGTTTTCTTCCTGTAAATTGAAGTATAGTTTGATGTACGTACTACGTACATAGTGTACGTGAAAAGATTTTATGTGTACGTGCTATACCAATGATAGGGATAACATAATCTGTTGACAATTGCAACATATAAATACCTTTTAAAAAAAAGGTTATAAAAAATATTCATTCTTTACTATTTTTAAATTAATTTTGTATTCATCGAACTTCTCTTATTGTCGGACGTGTTTGTAACCTTTATAATTTCTACTTAAACCGAATTATATACGAAGTGGCAAAACAATCAGCGTTTCCTTTAATACAGTTTGCGAGTGGTGAAATAATCAATCCACACACATTTTAACAATAATCTCTGTTTTGTTTCAACAGGATGTCACTTGGAAATAATTCGAATGACATCGACACTACGATGTAAATGTAAGTGTGCGCTGGCGAGGCGCCCCATACTAAAAGCCTTTACGAACAAGGATACTTAGAAATACTATAGCCATTATAAGCAAAAAGTAAGAAGATAAAAAATGTGAAGGGAACTATTGAAGCAAGAGAAGTGTGTCAGGATCAAAGCAAGTGGAATTCCTTAGTTTCTACTTAGACCGCGCATGCCGGAAGAGGAACAGAATAAGGAGAAGCAAAAGGCCGGCGACGAAGATGTGGCATCGTGTTCAGATCCAGAAAGGGGAAAATGGTACTTCAGAGAACAGGACAGGACTTTGTAGGGTGTCAAGAACAGTGGGTGGGAAAGAGCCCCGAGCAAGTATCACTTACCTACATCGCTCAAGATTCGGTCCTACGTTCCGTATAAGCGTAAAATTGGTAGGACCATGGATGTGGTCGGTTACCCTAATGCATATAATGCTTGAGTTTATGAATGTGAGAAGAAAAATGTATTTACCTGGTAGTCCCCCCAGGTGGAACAACTGAGCGTGACGCCGGTGTCGTTGGTGAACTCGACGCGGTGCGGCGGCTCCAGTAGCGCCGGCGGACGACGAGGCTCCGGCGACGCTCGCACTGCTGTAACAATACAAACATCACCATGTTACATGATTATCTTTTATAGGGCTCATCATCACCAGCCCATTAACGTCCCCACTGCTGGGGCACAGGCCTTCCCTATGTATGGATAGGGAGATCGGGCCTTAAACCACCACGCGGTGGCCCGCGGATTGGTGCCCGCGCACTGGGCAGTGCGGATTGGTGGTTGTTAACGACTGCGAATGTAGCAAATTAAAGGCCTATTCGAACTCAAATTCAAAAAAATATATTTCGAAAACCAGTCCATATTATGTTAGTAACAGAAAGGTTAAGATAGTATCAGTAACAGATTCGAAATACGACAACATATTAATAAGCTACTTGGGATAGACCCGAGCCACCGATGCCGCGGCAGTTATGTATAAGATGGCTATGAGAACTCAAATGTAATGCGTTCTCAAACACTTCTCATTCTCATTACTTATGCAATCTCTAAATATACAAAATATAATGTAAAAAAGTTGAATTTTTCGTATTATTTTCAATTCCATTCTCATCCCCCTCAGAATACGGTACGGTGTTACTAACATCCTGTTATATGGGTAGGTATATACTTATATGTACATTTTGTTCCTGTTGAAAGGTTAGAAAATGTAACCAAACTAATATTTTCAAGAAGCGAAATGATTCCACACTAAGTCAGAATTCAGAAAGCGACTTCTGAACCACGCTTTACGGCAAGCAGTTTCTTTCAAGTCGAAATTAGTGAGCTTCCGATTGCCTAATAACTACGCAAACTTGAGGCACCCAGTGGCGTCAAGTCGGTTTCACGGCGTCACGACTCTAATGGCCGGAGTTCGCATGAACGGTCTGAGGACCTGACCAAGTTGTAAATACTAGAACAGAATAGTAAACTGTTCGTAATAAAAGGACGCCAAACCCAAAAACAAGAAAATAACATCACTCAAAATTTTCACATAACAATAACAAAAAGGTATATTAGTCGAAATGATCAATGGTGGTGGTGACGTGTTTCTAAATCGACACTTCTTAAAAAATAATTCGCGCTAATTGAGACACTTCGCAGTTACGCATCGTTAGTCGCAAGGTCCGAAAGGGTTATGTATAGGTTAAATTGTGTTAGCGATAAAAAAATCTAAAACTTTATTCATAACAATGGGCCTGTACATTACAATGGGATCTTATATAAGGATAGAAACATTTGCAATTGCAACTTAATTGGCTGGGCTCTAAAGTCAGTTTCCGCACGGTCTCACGTCTCTAATGGCCGGTGTTCGCGTGAACGCCAACGGTCTGCCCCTTAAAAGAATCAGTCGCGATGCTTCGTCTCTTAACGCGTCTATGGCCCTCACTATGTTGTAGTACACGCACCGTGAGAACTAACCTGCCACCTAACTGAGGGTACTTAGTTACATAACTATCTAAGAATGTTAGATACTCATTCTAAAACTAAAATATATCTTTATTCAGTGTAACATAGTCACACACACAGAACCCTCTAGACTAAAAATAGTAAAATAATAATATTGTAATACGATTTTAGTAATTTGGCTACCTAATATTCGTTCCGAGACGTTTATAGGCTTAATTAGCCGCTATGAGAACATAAATATGCCGTATTAAACAATACGTCTAGTTCAGTACAATCCGTGATTACATTTCAATATACACAATGTTTGATTAATTACTGTGGCATGTGCCCAGCAATGGGCCATATATAAGCTATTTATGTTATGTACATCATCATTTATGGTTCATCATATCCATCTTAGGACTTCGTATCAACAGTGGCTGCAAGTTGTCTTTGATTACTTGTGGCTCTGCCCACCCCATTTGGGATTGCGGGCGTGAGTTTATGTATGTATGTATGTTATGTTATGTAAGTATGTTAATGTTTTACAATAGCTTTAATTCGCGGTACGAGTTGAATCTGTTACATTAACAGAAGCTAGTGTTGTCGTTCATTAGCATCGATTCCGTTCTATTGAATATATAACGACATACATAAGACATTACGGATCAAAAAGTGTATAAATTATAAAATATTTATAGTTAGGACTATAAATATTTTATAATTTATACACTTTCTGATCCGTAATGTCTTATGTATGTCGTTTCCATATCTCGGGCCGTTGGAGTCCCGGACTTTTGGAAGGCGTGCATGGGGCTGAAGCCAACACGTAGAGGCAATTTAATCTACATGTGGTGTGACACCAACCGGCGATTATTATTATATTATTATTTAGCTTTCAAGTAAACAATCAAGCACATATTTACCTATGACATTGTACACACAATTATTATTATCTGCTACAATCCCTTGCGGTTACAGCTCATACGTAAGAGCCTCTCACAAGCCGGGTATGATAAGCAGCGCAGTACATTGAAAGTTCGGCTCTTGATTTTACGATCACGTAGGAGTAATAAAAGCTAGTTTATAGTTCAAACTTAGGTTTGTGTATAAAGTTCTAAAAACAAAGTAAGTAATGTCAATGGTAACTTGTAATTAAACAGTATCACTGCACACTTACACAGATTGGTAATTCCACCTAATTCAAATGGGTCAATTGGCCTCGGTACCGACTTACACCAATGAGTTATTAATTTATCTTAAGTGCAGGGGGGGTTAAAAAAGCCACATCGAATTCATCTAAAAAAGCAATATTAAATAAGCATAATATTATTATAAAGTAATTGCTCAAACAAAAGTCAAATAGCAATATTGCTTTTTAGTTGAAATGCTTTGATACGGCCTTTTTAACCCGTTTTCACTAACACGGTCTGCTCGAACATTATGGACGGCGATTTGGCTCACCACCTATCACGTTGGTCTAACAGAAAGCTCGGTGATGTGTGGGTGCTTAGTTCATCTTGCGATTAATGTAGGTACCTCTATTACGCGACTACCCCAATTATTAGGATATTACGAGTATGTTATGTTATGTCAAATGGTCAACTATGGAAATTCTCTATTTTTTATCAACCTGTTTACCGAACAAAATGAAAAGATCTTCAAAGTAGATAACAGTGTACCTAATATGATTCCGATAGTATCAAATGGGTGTGTGCATTGTGCAGATTGTGCCTACCACCGCAAGCCGCAGCGTTCGATTTCCGTTCAATTTCACGACAACCGCCCGTCGCGTCTACTGGTTATAATTACTAAGTCTGTAGGTACTTACAAAACGTAGATAGTTCAGTTGGCAAAACTCACGATTTCAGTGTAAAATATCGTTGAGTCAACATTAGATTGCATTCATTTCTAAACTGGCTTGTGCTAGTCACCATATAAAGTGCACAGTTGCGAAACGATAGCGAACCTTGTTCTATTCTAACCGTCACCAATAAAAAATAAACAAGCGGTGAACGCGTGTATAAGTATTTGACAGCCAAAGCAAGGAAGGAACTTTCCAGGCTACGTTCCTCAAAAACAATATAGATGGCGCTGTAAAGGTTTTCCTTCGTTTCACCTTCTAGTTTCATGGATAGACATATGCATCTTTTATTTTGTTTTTGATGTAAGTACTATGATGACCCTTTTTATTACGCCCATTATTATTCTGATCAAAATAAAGAGAAGCAATGGTGCTAATTCATGTAAATACCATCTAATTTTATTTTAAGTTATATCTGTCATTTTCTTATCCGCCGAAAAGGAAAGGGACGGGTAATCGACAAGCATAAAATTTATGGAACACACGTCAATTTTAAGCACAAATCTAAACCAACCGTCTAAAAATTTTACATCCGTCAATAACCCGAAACAGTTAAGTAGACAGCACATCAAACGGATTGCATACCAGCGACGTACCTTTTGATTCGCCCGGGTTATTCATTCATTTACTCATCCTGCCAAAAATTAAGAGCTGTGAATCATCCGTCCCTTTCCTTTTCGACGGATATGAAAATGACGGATATAACTTAAAATAAAATTAGGCGGTGTCTGCAGGAATCGGGGCCAATATAAGTCTATAATAATGTGGTACAAATATCAAGCTACAATTATTTTTATATACTTATGCTGCTGCCATTACATTGTATTTTGAATAAATTATGTGCTCAGTAATTAAAAAATAAGTAATTATCGCGTTAAAGCTGTACAACGCTATCTAAATATTGTTTTTGGTGAATGTAGTCTGGAAAGTCCCTCGTTATAATATATAAATATTATAAAATGCTACTTGACAATCTAGTCAAATAAAAAATTTTTTACGAAACGTCAAAACAAAAGTTTTCTTTGGAGTTTGTATGGAAATACTGTCCTGTGACGTTATTAATAAAAGCAGTCAAACGTCGTACTCATTGTTACGTAGTTTATGAATAAAGTTCCAAAAATAAGTCGAAACGTGAAATTAAATTGATTTTTGATCATCTTATACTGTCTTCTATTTTTAGATTAGCATTTTATAAGTAATTTTGACCTAGTCGGTATCTCTTGATGTTATTTATTTATTCAATCTTACAACTATCATTATACGTATGTACCCAATGCGACAGTGAAGCAATCTTAAACGCTAAACATATTACAATAACAAAATTACATAATATCATCGATAACAAATCACAAACATGATGGCTTTTGCGAATTCACTCAGAGAGCAGCAGAATAAGTCTATTGTCTCTGCTACAGTGTTAAGATTGCGCAATGCGCGTATGAACGGCGCCTGCCCGAGCAATTTTGATGTGTGTTGTATTCAAAATTCAAAAATATCTTTATTCAGTAGGTAACATAGTTACACTTTGAATCGTCAATTTTTACATAACGAACGTCTCATCCGCCTAAAACTACTGCAGCTTCTCACAACCTGTATAGCCGGGGAAAAGAAGCTGCAAGAAAAACCTCGGCACAGGGCCCTAGACGTTCTTTAAAAAAATAAACATAAAATATTGGTATACAATTGAGTAATTTAGCTGCCTAGTATCAGTTCTCAGACAGTTAATCCCATGCATTCATATCTTCTAAATAATCACTAACTTTATAATATACTATTACTTAGGTATATGTTATAACTGTATTTATTTATATATATTCGTACGGTGTAATTATATTCATAGCTGCCAGTTAATAGTATTATGGGTGACTTGATATTCTTGAGGCGTGTATTAATAACAGTCGGTGATGCTTCCACGTGTACCTAAAGTTATATACAGAGTGACATCGTAACGAATACTGAGGGGGATGATTCAGACCATGATTCTGAGTTAATATCAAGTGGAATTACGTCGCAACATTCATGCTTTTTCGTGCTTTTTCACTTTAGGTACTTAGTAAGTACACGGTTATAATTATGCTGCAAGTAGTATTCAAATGTTATTTAATTATCAGAAGACAATATGTGGCTCTCACCACCACAATGGCCCAGATACCTGCAGCCACATCCTAATTTTATTTCAAGTTATACCTGTCATTTACTTATCCGCCAAAAAGGAAAGGGACAGATGATTGACAACTGTTAACTTTAGAATGAATGAATAACCCGGGTGAATAAAATAGACATCTCGCTCATATGCAACCCGTTTGAAGTGTGCCGTTTGCGTGTGTGTTGTTTATACTGTCGGGTTATAGAATGGTTCTTTAAATTTCTGCCTAAAATTGACGTGTGTTCCATAAATTTTATGCCCGTTGATTACCCGTCCCTTTTCAGAGGATAAGAAAATGATAGTTATAACTTAAAATAAAATTAAATGGTGTGTAGTACTCAGGAATCAGCACCATTGTAACTGTAATAAGTACTATTTTTTATAACGCCCTGCCTGCACTTACTTGATTGATTTTATAATTAGAGTACTTATAACCATCCAGTAAATTAAACAAATTGCTTGGAAATGTAAACTTAGTAAACTGCATAAAAAGTTAAATTATGTTTCATTATAGGGTACTCATAAACTACCTGAAACCGCTTTGAAGAATTTCTGTGTATTTACAAATTGAATTCCATTGAAAAATACCGGAGCTTAAATATACCGAATGCATTTTGTGTGTCGGGTAACAAAATGTAGGTATTCATTCATTTGGGAACAATATAGCCGTGAGTTTATATTATTAATATTTATATAGGAATTTATTTTTTTAGAGCGAATGTGATAATTAGTAATAAATATTATGATGTCAACATTTTTGTATAGCAGATTTATTTGTAATTGTACAACATACTTACAGACAAGTACAATAATACACTACCTCAGTCAAACTTATAAGTACAGAAAAAAAAACAAAAAACTCAAAACGCGATGTAAAGCTGCATTTAAAAACTTGTGCTACCTGCGTAATAGGTAAGTACTTGCAAAATCTGCATTAATTATCGGTCATTTTTCAGTTTTAAAACCCTATATCTACCAAAAAAATTATCATTACATCGCGTTTTTCGTTTTTCGACTAGGCATTACTGCAGAACGAAAAATGTCGCCAAGCACTTTTACCGAGTGTTCCATATCATGAGCGTCTTTTATCTTTCGTCATAAAGTTTTAAGAAGTTTCCATTTAAAGATTAATTTTAAGAGGTCCTTAAACTTACTGACCTATCCTTGCGCCTTGCGACATTAATCACAATCTTATTATGCTCACCCGTCTTCTATACTCTCCATCATTTTTGTATACGTTTTACAATGGAAGCCTTCTCTTAGTAATAAAACATGTACTTGCTTGTTCCTGGAACATTATGTGTTACTTACATTAATTTTATGTTTGTTAATGTTATGGCTGTTTAAACTTATGTTTTATGGTAAAAGTTTATAAAGCCTTCTTTGTAACATAAGTAGGGTGTAAAAACTTTACGCACTTCCAATAATAAGAGCTCTCATGTTATTTAGAAATTCGGCTCCTCATATAAAACTTTTTGCTTCTCTTTATTTTGATCAGCAAAATAAGTGGGTGGAAAATGTAATTGAGCCTAGGTGTAATAAAAAGCGTCATATTTTATACCCAAAAACAAAGATAAAAGATGCATATGCCTGTTAGCCATGAAATTAAAAGTAAGGAGGGTTAAACAAAGGAAGATCTGTACAGCGCCATTTATATTGTTTTTGTGGAAAGTCCCTAATTGTTTGCTAAGCCACGTGACTGTATACGCAATATTATACTTACCTAATTAGTCGTACCTAGATCAGATGCATTGTGCTTACATTGATACATGGTTGTAAATAGTAATAACATGATGAATGAATGCAGCTTTTTACATGCATACAGTATTTGGTATTTGTCATATTTTTAAAAGGCTATTTCTATTTTGCAATGCGTAGGTTTCCAATATTTTGTTTCGGGAATAATGGATGAAACTGCGATGAAATGTTTTATATTTATATCAACTGTCACTGTCAGTTTGGTTCTATTGTTAGATATATTACGTATATACTTACATATAACTTGCATAAAAATATGTTTAAATAATTCATTATTATTGTTTAGATAATCGTGACCTATGAATCAATATAACATTGATATTAATAGGAAAGTTATTAACTAATATTTTTAGTTACCTAGGTACCAGTCAGTAAAATAATAATATAATTTCGACACATTCTCAACAGTACAATTGCGACCAACTCTGAGATAAACCTACCTTTACCTCACCTAATTTTGCGGGATACTTTACTTTTTTCAGCAGATAAGCACCTAAGATAGGGTGCGGTGACACGAATGGAGCGCGCAATTTATTTGGGTCGCCTGAGATCATAATCACTGAAGGCCAATTCTAGACCGCAGATACCATGACGTCACAAATCACATATAAGTAATATCATATAATTTTTATTTTAGATCGTAGTCTATAATTTGTCAGTGACATAATATGCACAATCCACGCCTTTTAAAGGAAAGGAAGAAAATTGTATGCTCTAAGTGTGTAAGTGTTTAGCTACTAACTTAAAATATTGTATAATGTCAATCACCACTAACACATTGTGAGACGAAATGCCTTTCAAGCAAGTAGCCTGAAACATTAATTTAGGTACCTACATATCTTATTTTGAAAGAAATAAGGCCATGCAATATTCTTGTTACCTCTACCTTGAACAAAAAGAAAGGAAATTCAATTGATGTCAGACAATAAGAAAAGACACGGACTAAGGAGCGACGAACAAAGGAATGAAATTAAAATTTTAATATCTTTTAATAAATTCATTAAGTTTTATCAGTGAAATGAAAGAGAGTTATGGAATTTAATTAGATTTTTTGTTACCCTGTGAGTTATGGCATAAAGGTTCGTTTTTTAAATATTAACACAAGTTTACTCTCCGGCTGGTAATATTGAGTATTAAATTATGTAATATGTTTTATATTGGTTATTTATAAAGGGTGTATTCGAAGGGTCTGTCGTAAACAAACGTCGATAACGGGTCTGGGAATAAACAAAATTCACTTTATGTCGCAATAAACATCAGCGAAAATAATTAAAGCACCTTTTACAGTGTACTTACATGAATTGCTATTTCACCAAATCCGTTTATTAGCCTTTTGGCCATTTACTCGTAAGCACTTACTAACTCATACAGAAAAGTACCAATTCAGTGAAAATTTTATGTTACAATGTTCGAAAAAGGTTGGCCACGTGATTATAATTTAGTTTTATTTAAGAATTTGAAAATCAGCTAACCTCGAATGACATCTAATCATACATAACGTCTTAAAACATCACTACGCAGTTGTATTTCAAAAGGCTTACTAGGTTTACCTTAGATACTGTCTGTCTTGTTTACATAGATATGTAAATATGCAGGAATAAAGCTCCCGCCGTGAAGATTGAGCAAAATATGCAGCGTTGCAGCACTTCCCTTCGGATCCTCGAATGGCAAGCGCTGATTGCCTCTATTCAGCGTCTCGCTACGGTAAAATGTCTTGCTTCCGAAAATACATGTCCATTATTTTCTACGCGAATAATAAGAAATGCACGACGAGGCCGTAGTTATTTTACTATAGGATTCTACTGATTTATCGTATCTGGGTTGTTCTTCTTTTTTATCGACAATGATCTGTCCTTCGTTCTGCTTCTGATAAGTTATGTTTTAGAATTTTATTTCATGTTTTGATTGTCCAAAAATATAGTTATCTTATTATACTCAAAATACAAGCAAAATACTAATCGGTTCCTCAATTAGTTATTAACGTAGCTTGATCGTTTTTCACAAAATTATGTGACAAAGTGGTAAATTGAAATGCTGTCTCCGATGAAAAGGGCCACTCTGTCACAATATTTTTTGGAATGCGCCTGCAAAGAAAAGTATGTTACCAAGATAAAGAGAACCACTAAATAGTCCTCTACAGACACATCTTTATATGATGTTTTAAAATATTTATTGCCGTTATAATTTTAAAGATGTTAAATCCGATAAATCGAGAAAATGTCTTTTTATTGTCGATAAAAAAAAAGAACGACCCATCTACCACATGCTTAGCGTAGGTATGTAAATCTTTTTTAAAACTTCTCACTGTGACCATTCTGTGAATCCTTGCAAACTAATGATTTATTTGACTTGTATTCAAACAAGTTTACCTGTTATGCAGAGCTCACGACTAAATTCCAATGGGGTAGTCAGAGGTACATCCATCACAAGATGAACTAAGAACCCACATCTCAACGAGCTTTCTGTTAGACCAACGTGATAGGTGGTGAGCCGTATCGCAATAAATATGTTAGTGAAAACTGCACCTACGATAAGTATATTAATAAGTTATTGGTGCAAGTCCGGTATACAAAAGGTCGCAATGCAAAAATAGAACTGCTCTAGACTACGTATTTTCGTACGCGATCAGATTTATATTGATATATATGCCCATTATAAGGGCGACATCCAAATAGACGAACAATTCTTCACGTCATATAAATCAATGTTCGCGCCATATCGCATTTTTCGCTTATTCGCCGAGACCGTAATGTCATTGTATTTCATAAACATTTACATATCTTATAGCCGAGTCAGCTCCGTGGTCCCGTATATTTACCGAGATTCGCTGATCCTGTTGTTGTTTCTAGCAATACACTTGATTGAGGAAAACGATACAAATTATACCGCGTGAGGCACGTTTGGCTTCGAGTCTTAATGTTTATTATTATTCCCTTTATTTGTCGAAACAAAGAAAATATATAAGCAAACAATTGCATAAATATATTATAATTACTTAAGTATTCCAAATGTATTTCAAACCAACCTTGAAATTCATAAATAAGTATTAATAGCACAACAAAAAAATAGGTAAAACTGACTATGGCTAACGAAAACTACCTTCTTACTATTACTATGTACGAGTACTTTTAGTACTTTCTTAGTAAAGAAAAAATTAAAATGTGTAGGTAATCAAGGTTATGTTATTAAAAAAAAAACATTGAACGATTTTGTGGGTTGTAATTTAAAAAATGAAGCAACCTCTACTAGGACACAATTTGGGAGATAGCTTAACATTACTATTCCACCTCTTCTCATTACTATAAGTGCAGATTAACTTGTAAATTATAAATGAAATCGATTACCATTACTTGTAATTACATGTCGCACTGTACCAACTGCTTCGAAGCCTTTTCAAAATGGTGCAAATGGTGCGGTGTGTGAAACCTCGCCGATTGCTCATTAGCGAGACAATAGCTGGGGTACAATACTCGCGTACATAAATAGAAATATCGCGCCATGCTAGGAATCTGCCTTGATTATGAAATATTCAGCCGGTCATGCGAAATTGACCCTTGTTACGGAAATATCATTGGAGATTCGATCATAGTTTTCTCTCTATATCTCGTATAGGTTGTGAAGTGGATAACCAACCCCGACAACCTTGGTGTCATGCCTCGTGTAACGACTACTTATACAAATAATTATACTTTATTGTACCACAATAAAAAAAAAATGTTACAAAAGAGACTTAAGTACATGGAAAATGGCGTTTACTTACATCAGTAAATTTTGTAACCGGGACCAATGGCTTAACGTGCCTTCTGAAGAACAGTGATTCAGCCTGCAATGTCCTGCCTATACTAGGAACAGTCTCACAACATGATTTTTTGTTAGAGGTATCTCCATCGAACCCAGGACCACCGGATCGTGAGCCCAACCCCCAACCATAGGATTACGGAGGCTGTAATGAACAGTATAACAGTATTAATGAACAGGATTTCTGACTGGTTTTTGATTTTGTACCCAAATAGTAGAAGTAAGGAAGAAGTAAGGTATGGTGCAGTAAGTATTTAGTATAAGCCTTAAATAAGTTATGCAAGTATTTAATATGTTTAAAGCTAGGTCAAAGTAAAGGACAAAATATGTTAATAGGTGAAAGTTTTCAAGTCTCAGACAACAATTTTGGACCATCGATTTTCAATTTACATTTTAGATTAATTATACCGTAGAAAACATGTCTAAGCTTCGATTTTATCTTGTTTATTTTCCGCCTAAAATATAAAAAAAGAACAATGAATTAAGCATTCATTTTTTACCATTTCAATTTGCATAAAAATAATACCTAACTGTCTATAAATCATGCTCAAATGTACAGCAATAAATATATTTTTCTTTGTTTTTCGATACGTTAAGCCTTCGTGTAAAACATAGCTGAATGTAACCTTTCTGTGCTTTTTATTTTATTCTTTACATATTTAGAATAACTGGATAGGTAATTTAGCGACATATTACATATTTCTACGTATAATATTACATTCGTGTCGTTTTGTGTCTATGTACTTTATTGGGAATACTTTAAGTTTTAAATTACCCACGTGATAAAGATTATCTATGATCTAAACATGAACTCAAATAAAGTCTAAAATTATGTAAAATTTGTTCGTAAGCTATGTTGTTACGTTGATGGCTTACGGACAAGTTTTACATTGTTTTACGTTGACTTTTATTCTGAAAAGGAAAAAACAAAGCACTACTCACATAATGAGGGGGACATTCTCTTCCGTATTGGTTATCGATCAGACGGTGGCGGGAGCAGGGAAGTATTCAAAGTATCGTGATTAAAAGTAAAGAGGTCAACGACAGGTGCGCGTGGAATGCCATCAGCCGGGATATTGCGTGGCCCGCATGCTATGCATTCCGCCCGCATTCAGCGCTAACACTCCACATTTTTCCTACCACTAACCAATATTTTATAAACGTCTGTGGAGTGTAATAGAACGGAGCGTGCTGCGACTATAATGATTGAAATACACATACGTACTACTAAACAGAATGACTAGTTCAGTACAATTCGTAATTACTTATATTTCAACTTCAACTTTATGGTTGTATGGCAACCGGTCGTCATAGAGTAAATGATTATATTTCAATAAATAGCCTCAATACGCGGTAAAAATTAGATCTGTCAAAGTACGTAAGCTAGTGTTGTGACGTTCTTTAGCATAGTGATGTTTAAGCCGAGATTAGGTCGATTGATTTTTTCTATCTAACAATACATACAATCACGACTATTTCTCATTGGTGTAGTAAATTGTTTTTTATGCAAATTCATAACTAAACTGGGGGGTTAAAATGGCCTGAGAAAAAAGAAAGCAATATTGCAATTTTGCACTGCAATATATACATACATAAACTTACGCCCATCTTCCCCGAAGAGGTGGGCAGAGCCACAAATAATCAGTATCAGTAGTATCAGTAATCAGTAGTAGTATTTGCAGCCACTTTTGATATATATTCCCAAAATGGATAATGATGAACCGTATGTTGATAGATGATCAGCCTATTTGCAATTTAAGTAATAAATATAAAATTAATTAATACACTATTACTACACACACACAAAAACTCTGAGTTAAATGCAAGTGGAATTTTCCGTCAAAGAATCATGAGATGAATTATTCTCCTCCGTTTCGGTACGGTGTCCCCAACAGCCTGTGTAATAATACTTAACTATTGAAACGGTTGTTATCTACACATAGAAGTTCCAGCATGAAAGCGAGAAATTAATCTCTTTTTATGGACAAACAGCAATTTTGTGACTGTTCGATGAGATAACATCTTGAATTAATGTTATTTCCTTATACGATCATGGTCATTGTTTCTGAAATAGAATCCACGAGAGACGGTGTTTTCCGTTTCTATGTTTTTCGTATGTGCTAGATATATGATAGGTATGCTGTACAGTTAGAAATACAGTATCTATTCTATATCTCAACTCTTTTGGGATATTACTGGATAAACTGGATTTAAAAAAAAGAAAAGAAAGGAAAACATGAAACAGTAGGACTAGGGCCCTGTGCTGGGAGGTTTTCTGGCCACGTTTTTCCCTCAGCGTTACAGATTCCGATGTGGTAGTAGTTTTACAGCTAGTTACATAATATGTAATTTAATTTTTTGACGTTCAAAAAGCGCTAACTTTGTAAGCCAATCTTGAAAAATAAATATTTTTGAATTTTGATTTTTTTTGAATATATCCAAGAAGTGAATGTTACTTAGTACGCCTCTTAAATCTTAAAGAAACGTCAAAATACAACTTTAATAGACTTGGGAAGAACATTTTCTCTGGAAGACACATTTCTCTTGCATAAGATATAAAGTAGCAATTGCATCCAACCAATTACTTCATTGTTTTGTAACTTTGTACTGGGACCTTAGTGCATCAAGGTGGGACGATTATTCATTGTGGTCTGCGGTTGTGGATTTTACATATTGTAAAGTTTCTTCACGTTGTTTAATACATTCATTGAGTATAGCAGAATACGTACAATACAATACAAAAAGCTTTATGCACATAAACGCAACATCAAAAAATTTATCAAAAGTGACAAGAGAAACGTAAAGATGAGAAAGTGATACGTATAATCTTCTTCTATCGTGTGGGTGGTGAGGTGGATTACCAACCCCATCAACCCTGGTGTCAGGGTTATTATTGAGCCGCCATAGGCCCCTGACTCCTGTAAGTAGTAACCGGGACCAACGGCTTAACGTGCCTTCCGAAGCACGGAACATCTTACTTTTGGACAAACAGGTGATCAGCCTGTAATGTCCTTACCAAACTAGACGTTAAATTATAAATAATATAATAATAACAGGTACACGTTTCACTACTCACCATAAGCCTTCCTTCACTAACTAGAGGGGATATAGAGCATACTCCTATACTCCACTGTATTGGTGGTAGATTGTAAAGGTGTCTTAGCTGGTAGACTATCCAGACTTCAGTTTTCAAACCCGAAACCCTTTAAATTGATTTTACGATTTATCGAAATATGTCAGTTAACAATGGCTAATCAAATTGTTTCACTTTGTGTATAATATTTCATTTTGCGCTATAAAATGTGAAAATTGAATTTCAATATAATAATTTATTATGTGTCAAAATTATTACTCGGCGTAATGAGTAGGACACAGATGTTGTATAAAATATGTGACTTTAGCGGTAAATTGTTCCACATTGTCCTCTTATAACGAAAACCACGTATCACGGGCCTTTATAAAAATCACACAAACATACTGACCACACATTTGTCTACGCCTGGCGTAGCAGCTACGAGCTACGGCAAGCTACGGAAATATCGTAGTATTTGACATAAACCTAACGCTAACCGATCAAGTGTGTGTACCAGTTTGTACCAATTATGTGTGTTGTACCAGTCAATATATCAGTAGCTCCATATTCCATATAATACAACATATAAATTAAATAATTACTCTAATTATTGTCAAAAGAAGCACATTCCGCGACTTTATTGCTAAACAGCAATCACAGGTTAACTATTAAATTATACATTAGTAACCTTTCGAGCGTTAAGCTGTTGGTCCCGGTTACTATTTACTGATGTAAGTAGTCGTTACATGAGCCATGTCAGGGGTCTTTGTCGGCTCAATAGTAACCCTGACACCAAGGTTGATGGGGTTGGTAATCAACCTCACTACCCACACGATAGAAAAATAAAAACATTCCGAGCATAACGATAATCGTTTAGATTACAATATACAATACAATTACATTGTAATTGTGTGTATTGTATTGTTGTAATAGAACATGTATAGAATTGTGTGAGCAGCGACGCGGATCACAGCGCGTCGCCGCCGGGCGGTCACCCATGGACAGCTCGCTTTGCCGGCAAATTGCAACTGTTCTCACAGTACAGTTTGTAAACTGACGTATGTAGTTCGTTTTCGGGTTAGCAGACCAATAATTCCTTAAAATAACCTGCCAGAATGGCGATGGTTCTTATAACAGGATTTTTAATGAACTGTACATTTAAATTTACTATACGCTGTGTGCATTATTCTATGTTTAAAATTGTAGGTAAGTAAGCAAACTGGGTATCGCTGGCTTAACGATGTAAAACGGCGCAAGAAAAAAGCTAATACCAAGAAGAAAATGCAAGAAAAACGCGGGGTATTACAGATATTTTTTACATTTTAACGTGAGCGTTTATTAATTATAGAAACATCTAAGAGAAAATGGAACGTAACATTTTAATTACTAAAATAAAAAATAAAATTTGAATTCTTCTCAACTACGCGAAGCTTAATTTAAACTCGGCGAAATTTCGCAGATTATAACTAAAACCCACGAGCCCAGCAGAGGCTCAGCAACTGCGTATGAAAACCGCTTACTTCCGGCTATTAAGTAAAAAAGTCACACATTTCGCTATTTCCAAAAAATATTACGAGGCACTGACGAAGCTTTATCGAGGAATGTGGATTCCCGGAGTCGGATATAATCGTCTCGCATTTCGCTCCGGAATCCGGACTCACTACAATGGCTCAGACGATGAACGCGCAATTTTACCCGCTTTAAGCGAAATGTCGTCTCACGTTATGATTATACTGAGCAACTGAAATTAAGCCGCCTTTTCTTACACATTAAACGTCGCTTCAAGCAATGCAAGCAAATTGCATTGAAGTAAGAAGCGCTGTTTGAAGTGTTTCCCTAATGTACACTGTAGCAAATGTAGGTACACTTGCAATTTGCTATAAAAACTTCTCAGTGCGCATATACAGCTGTTCTAAATGGAGATAATGCAGCATAAAGTTTTGGATGCACCGGTTTCTGCGTTTTAAAATAAAATGTGAATGTAAATAAAAATAATATGGTAGTAGTTTTCCTGTACAACATGTTAGGCGATGAAACCCAACCCAGTGTGGTAAAACTTCTCTACCGTTTGGAGATCTCCTTACGATGGTTTTCCTTTAAAGAAAGATAGTAGAAAAAAAAGGTAAGGAATGATAGTAGTAGCTTGTAAATAATACTCAGCAATTATCACGTTCTTGTAATTTAAACTGAGTAACGTTATAAATGTGCTCAGAATAATAATCTTATTGCCTTTGTTCATGCTTACATCTGCGGAAATGAGGGTTGATTAAATCTTGTCCTAAGATATATGAGATGAGGTCTCAAGAGAGCCATCATCAGGTTCGTTGTATTTAATTTGCAAATATAGGCATAAACCCTCCATGCGAGATATGCTTTCATTTGTAAATATATCTTCATAACGTATATATGACGATTATTCGGTATATACTTGTTTTAATTTTGTAATTGTAAATTTGTACGTGACATATTCTTCACTTATTTATTTGTTATTCATCATAAACATAAAAAATATAACTTTAAAAACTAAAACCTAATTACGGAAAAATCTCGCTCTGAACAGTATGAAACAAGAAAATAGGTATATTTATCTGATATAAGCAAATTCTTAGGATAAATTGGCTTACGACCACTATAACTATTTAGGGTTTTAGGTTTTAAATTTATACTTCTATTTACAATAATTTTTATGCAAGACTTGGGGATAAAACTTATCCAAAATATTGTCATGTTATCAATTCAACGGAAAGCCGCCTGTAATAGCCAACAATGTGTACATATTTGAAATGTACAGATTAAGTAACTTTCATTTGATACGCAACACACTACCATTTCAAAAAGAATTTGTTTATCATCAGAGCTCTCGAGATTTTATGACCTGACATAACCTTCCTTTTTACTTCGACGCAGTCGCGTAAATAGCTTATATACGTCCTACTTCTGGGCATCGGGCTAACTGCTCCTTCCTTTGAGATAGTCGGAAATATTCTTGGTTTGACTGTCATTCTCTCGGGTACTAAATACATTATTGTTTTGTTGCATACGTAGCCATTTTGACAAATGAAACTAAACCGATATTCAAGCGTCATCGATCGACCGATCAAGTACTGCAAGCTCCACAAGTGCCGGGACACACCCAGGTCAGGTTCCAGTCGGCAATTCCGCGCACGACTCCTTCCTACCCTCCTAATCTCGACAACATTCCCACGAAATTAATCCGAATCCTTTGAGAAACTGTGAGATTACGATGTCTTAACGCTACCAGCTTTACTGAACCAAATGCGAACGCGACGACTTTTTGATATTACTTGCTGAATATATACGTAGTTTTTCGTCAGCATAAACGAGGAAGATTTGTCATTTCCACTCAGCTCACTTTTACGTAACACAACAATGGTTCTTTCAAAACTGCCTACACAGAATCCATTACAGAAAACAAATTGATTTAAAGACGAAAGTGGCAAGAGAAACACGAGTGACGGCGTTCATACAAATTCAATATTTCCCTTTGTCCCGAACTCGCCGACTGTTTTTCTTTTAAATTAGCTATTACTTTCAAATTTTTGGCTCCTTCTAACTGTGTATCTTGGACGATGAAGAAATTCTTGATACTTACAGAGAAAAAGCTTTTACGATCTTGTCATTATTGTTACGTTTTGTCGTACTTGGCTCGCTGAGTGTTCTTTTATTTTAGATTGAGTATATTTGGATAAATCTTATTACATTAAAGGGACGGAGAGGGCGTAGTATATATTTAACTTGGGTTTTAATGGAATAAAAATGAATTAAGATACTTTTCTGCCACAAAAGAGTTTAATTATATTCAAACTTATTGTTACCGCCTCCCGGGCAGAAAATGTCCACTCAGTTCCCCATTTAATCAAACTGAAGTCATTAATCATTGCTTGAGGACATAATCACTTCTAATTAAGGCTTCATTCTGTTTATATTCCTCTGAATTTTGCCTTTCCTAAGAATAAATTGGTTATCATTTATTATCGGATTTTAAATCGGACTTTCCTTTTAGTTAAGACTCATTTATATTGGAGGATATTTATGGAGGGTACATATTTATGAAATCGCTAAAAATAATAGGTCAGGATAGGTTTAAAAAATTACACATTTTCGCCAACAATTTATGGTATTGAAATAGGTTGGCATGTTGGTGAGCATTTATAGGTAAAATGAGGCACAAAGTGAAAGTAGGGGCAATGATGTGTGATGGCGGACCCCAGAGGGACCCGACCCACGCTGCCTGTTGACCTATATATTTGGGGGATTTCACCCCCTATTGATCACATAAACTGTTTATGTTGCGGTAGGACTTACTGTCAACACTTGTTCGATTATTGACTTTGCTCACAGCGAAGCTTGTTTAAAAGTTTACACACACACATACATAAACCATTATTGTTGGTTAACAATAATGGTTAAACGCGCAACATAGGTACTAGGTAATATGTACTGACTCTAAATCTGTTAATTTTGGGAAACTTTACTAAATAGCATCTTGTACGGATAATCGTGTTTGTAGGTCTTTCTCAAATGTATTTATTATGTAGTCAATAATATATGAAAACATTATGTATGTACGTAAAAATGTATCTCTCCTCCGAGAAACTGTGAAAGGCATACTTACAATACAAGGAATAAAAATAAAATTGCTATTCAAAATTCTAGATTAAGTAAATTAAATTCATCTGTTTTGGGGTTATGAATAGGTTTTTACAATAAAATTCCAGATAATATCTTAAATTGAAGTTGAAATGACTTAAATTCAAAAATGTTACATTGAACTTCAACAAGTTTATCCATGATAATAACGTTGAATAAATGATTCTGATTTCTGATTTATGTAAAATAAATGTATTTAAAAATCACTGTCACCGTTATATGCCATGTTTACAAAAGTACTTGAATTAAATTCAGAAAATTATGTCATCAAAGTCCAAGTTGAATCGTAAGGAGGAACTGAAAATCATTCCGCGTGCAAGCAACGGGTTAAATGCGCTGAAGAAACAAATGTATTTGCCTCTAATAAAGCGGCATTCCTCGCAACAAAGACAGTTAAGTGCATTAAGATTGCGCTATTTATTCCACTTTTATTCACAAAATAAAGGCACAATGGAAGGCGTTAAGATATCGCCGGTCGTGAAACAAAGTTGAGAGTACACTGTAAATAAGGGAACGCCTGTTGCCTAATGGGCCGTACTGTCGAACTCCCGTTTTGCAGGGTAACGCTTCGAGCGAACTTTATTTAAGGTGTTCGAGAACATCTGCGGAAATCTTACTGGATACTTCTGCCTCTCTAGATTCACCGATAACGCAAATTAACCGCTCCAATATTGTCTTGAAACAGCCCGGAAAGTTCTCGAACAGCCGCGAAAATTTGCCAAAATGTCGAATAATGTATTAGGCCTTTCGTCGTAGCGTAGTCGTGAACCCACCGAGAATGTGTTACCTCAGCTTGCGTGCCCCCTAGAGGACGATAACCGAGCCTTGAAATGCGAGTCGTAGATCTTAGTGTGGCAGTTTAAATATACAGTCGAAATATTTATTTAATTTCAGAATTATACGAGCTGTTACAAATTCAAATTAAGATCTCGAGCCCTATCCATCTAATATCTCAAACACTTTATTAATTTGTTCTTCCGTAAAAGATTTAACGTTCCACTCTATTAATCTTCTAATCCAATCGAGAGTGGCCGTTAAAATTGGTTCCTTAATAGGGGCAATGTGTAATTTCCGCAAAATATTGCTTGCTCTCGACCCGTGACGTCATGGATAAAAATCACTTGCGGTCGAAATTCAAATGACTTACGAAATAGGTCAACAGTTTCTTGAGTAATTGTTCGGAGGGACCGACCCCGCTTACCGGTCAGAACGATAGGGACAATTTAATATAATAAGTCAATTTTGTGATATTCTCGTACTAATAGCCAATATCATATTTACTATTACGAACTACAAATATTCTAACGAATTTGCTTTTTCAGAATCCTGTTATCAAGAGATTTTACTGATGAAAACTAATTCACCAATCGGAGTAATGAAACGATAAAAAAATAAATGAGCTCCGAAGCCAAGAATAGTGTTAGAAGACAAATTCAAACCAGCTAATGCTTTGGCTCCATTTCAAAATGATACATGTATAAAGCATTATAGAAACGTGTCCACTTTCGGAATTGTCGGCTAAGACAATGGGGGAAGATTGGACGACTTCCAGCCGATAACTCAAACGGGGTCAAACTCGTATTAAAACTTTTACAAACCCACACAATTTGCTTTTAAAAACCTATGAATTTATAAAGTAAATATACTATCTATGGTGGGGCGATGAAAACATTATAAACAAAGCGAAGCCATTGATAATTTTCAGTAACACGTGATAAGGAAAGATTCGAGATAGAAAACAATTGGTAGAGTTTAGGTAGCGGTTGGTAGTTGTCAAATAAATCTCATTTGGGTAAAATTACAGCCATTAACCCACTTACATCCGATGTAGCCAATTCAAAAGCCAAAAACGCGTAACGAGTCAATAACCGAAAACTTTCTGCTTCTCTAATTTGAATAAGGTTGTAATTTGGTTAAACAGTTAACTTCAATATTTGTAGAGGATTTAACTGGAAAAGTTCATTGTGAAATTACGGTCCAAACGTTGTGTTAAATTGATTTATCCGAGTGTTTAGTCGGCCATCCGAGACCGCACCTTGCGGCCATATATTTATATTTCACCGGGACACCACATCAATTTGTGAAACGAATGGAACACCTTTGTCACTGTAACCTTGTAATCGCCTTTTGTTAAACAAAAAATAAATACATAGGTAGTCGTCGTACAAAATATTGTCGTGTGAAAAGGTCACTGTCATTGATGAATTTATGAGCGAACAGATATTGTGAACAATATAGATAGGTGAGCAAATTCCAAAAAGTGATAGCATTTGTCACGTATAGCGACATCTTAATTCCTAGAATGAATTCATTGTCATGCGGAATTAACGTGTATTGAATACTGCAATACGAGGAAATGGCGTCATTCTTGAATTTCTCGTGTTATATAAACAAAGTAAACCAGCCACTAAATATTTATATTTTCACATTTGAAAATGTTCAGGTAAGTTCGTACGTTTGAATATTCCCAAAACATTCAAAACAACGATATCGTTGTTGCTACGAGCTGTTGGCTACGCCCGTAGCAAGGTTCTACGAAATACGCTTCGTAGCGTTTGGGTTCAGGGGGTAGAGTGTATAGTACATGAAGATTAGGAAATGTTATGGATATTATAAGGTCACGACCTCAAGAATATTCTAGAATATTCAAGAATCCAAGCGGTCATATGTCGGTGCTATGATACTGAATTCACACGACGCTCACCTCCCTGCTAGACTAAAATATATTCTGCATAAGCTTCTAAAATCCCGCCCGAGAGCGGCTAAAATTAAGCTTTCAAGTCATTATAATACTTCTAGAGTTATTGTTTCAAAGGCTAATCATATTAAAATGCGTGGCCGCGGTAAGTATAATTCAATAAAACAGAAGAGACGTATGAACAATGACGTTATTATTGTAAGTACGTATAAAATATAATTATATTACTTACATAAAGGAGAATGGGTGAAACTGGTCTAAAAATCTCCACTGATGAGACTTATATGTAATGAAAGCTTATGCTTTCCCTATGATTCTGGGAAAGTTCTATCAGATTCTGTCCCGGGGTTCTTTTTCTACAACCATGTTTGTCCTGGCTAAAAATGTGATAAAATACAGTGGGGGACTAAAATCGACTCAAGATTTGTTTCTGAATAACTAAATCTACATAGCCAGCACAAACACCGTATAAAAATAACTCCGAGACAGAATCTGATAGAACTTTCCCAAAATCATAGGTAAAGTATAAGCTTTCATTACATATAAGTCTCATCAGTGGAGGTTTTTGGACCAAGTTTCATACAAATGTGCCCTTTGTCATTTAGGTTGTCGGAAGAAATCGCTGTTTAGCAACAAAAGCCGCCTATTGTGCTTTTTCTATCCGTTTGTCGCAGTTCTATATGTTGTGTTGTGTGCAATAGAGTTGCCGACTGATTATTAATGGATCACATCCATATTCTGATTTTTACGAGTGATTTCAAGTTGTCTTTTGATAACATATGCCGCTGCCCAACCCATTTGGGAATACGGAAGCGAGTTTATGCGTGTCGTTGAATAACGTTGTTATGCCTACGACAGAGATGCAAAACGCAAATTAAAGTGGGCGCAACCATGCCGCAAGGGCTCAATGGAAATAATTATTCGCAATTAGCCCAGCTAGTCTGCGACGGTAATTAATGTATTTAGTTACTTGAATCACTCACTTCACATAATAACTTAATAAGCCAACTTGGAACCATTTCCCAATTTGAGTTTGAGATTTGAAGTTATGAAGTAATAGCTGCATTGTGCCGAAGCACTATAGTACTCTTTGTTATGGAGTCTATGAGCGTGAACACACGTGCATTTGCGTTGGGAACTTGAAGCCATTACAAGAGCCTTAGCCAAGTGACAAATTATTACGACCATTGGCGAAAAACAACGGTTGTGGTGATAAAAATGTCACTTTTCGAAATCGTTTGCAACTTAACCCCCCAGGACGCTTAAAAAGTAATGAAAACGGAGATCGACAATGGTATTAACTCGGAAAACATCCTTTTTTGTCTTGTCTAGTCTGAAGAATTGCAGGTACACTGCAGGCAATGATGCGCCGCTATTTCCTTCACGACTCTCTCCTGTGTAATTCTCCACTCTCCACCTCCAAATCGCACTCTTTTAGGATATCCCTCTACAGCAAAATTCCTCACACTTTACTTTCAATATTTTTTCTTATATTTTAGTAATCGGTTTTAAAACATCATCCTCATGCTGCTTTTCTCAAACTAATCGTACCTACTTCCAGAGCATATTACATAGGAAGTCTGCTATACCGCTTATATATGATTGAAGTTTATAATAATATTACATAAAATATATTGGCTGGCATCTGGGAATGAATCTTCAATATAATACACACATTTTACTTTTATGCATGTGAGAGTGTTGTCACTGGCTGGCACTACTTTCATGTCTTTGTGGAGCGTAAAGAAAATATATTAGGTGCTATTTTCTATTGTAAGCACCACACAATAGTGCGGGGTATTTGACATATTTTCTTGAAGTAAGGAATCATTTTGTAAGGCTTTGAAATTTTACTTTAACACGTGCCACATACAAATATGAAATTATGTTTTTAAAGTTCTTTAAAACACAGTTCTTTAGTTATTTAGTACTAGCTATAAACTTTTGATGTAAATACTTTAAATATGATTGTGACACCAATTGTGTAGCAGACAATAAGGTATCATATCTATTATTCCATGTGACGTGTCTTGCTGTTCTAAAATGTTACAACTATACTTTAGTCCAATTAAGAGTACTTAAACCAGAATAAGATTTTTTTCTTTTGATATTTTATCGGCTCTTTCGTACAATGTATATGTATGCCTGATCGATATTTATATATATTGTCGTGTCCTGGTTGTCTTAATTCTTTAGCCTAGATTTTAAGGTGAACGTTCTTTTGTTTATTTTCTTAATATAAAAAAGTATATATGAAAACTGTCAATACCAATATCCTAAAAAACTTAGTGAAAGAGTCCAGTAAAAAAAGCCCCCTAAACATCTCAAATCCCCATTCCCGTTCGTATCTTTAGGAACGCTACTGCGGAACATCTTCCGACACGAAACATAAAAACAACACACAGATGGAAACGCCGTCGAAGTCACATCAGGATCGCATCAAGCATGATTGATAGTGGAGTCGTCCCGCAAAGACGACAGAAACAACGACTTACTGAACACTAGACTACAGTTGTTTAAAAAGAAAAAGCAGTTACTTCTTACCGCTAATATTGTTCCAGTAAAGTAGCAGTTGATTAGATAACTTGATATTAGATACACTACTTGTAGGCAAGGATATATTAGTTCTGTCATTACACCCTGCGTTCACTATTTCGTGTAGAACCCATCCACGTTCATAATCCCTATCATGTTGAATAGTATCACTAGACAAAAAAAGGAAAGAAAAAGAGAGTTAGAAAGGTGACATAGTGCGACATATATTCTATTGTAACAACCCTTTTACCTATGTTGACGAATAAATGAATCTGAATTTGAATTTCACACCAGACATCATGTAGCCACACTTGATATTAAAATCTTAGAAAGAAAGAAAGAATTACTTCAAACTACTTCTTCTCTGTCTTATTTTTTGTTTACTTTTTACTTCGAGGTGTCTAGTGTACTGGTAGATGCAGAATTCACATTCGCCGGGATATGTGAGCAGCACGCTCATCACTCGCGAAGATTACTACTCGCTTTGACTCCACGCATTCCACTGACGTCACTCTAAGCTTATAGTTGCTGGATGGTCTCAAATTATACCTGTGAACATTGTGGTTAGGTATTTGTTTTTGTTATATAAGTATTACTATGTTGCAAGGTATTATCTTTGTTGCAATGTAAAGCATTTGTCATCCTATGGTATCATCGCATATACTAACGCGAATATACAGATGTTATGCCAAAATAATTTAAATTTTTCAGCCATTATTCTGAGGGTTGCAAGGTAACAAAACAATGCACTGTGTATGCGTGTAAAAGTAATGTATAGTTATTCTAAGATTGTATGAGAAATAATTGTTCAGTCATAATTTTAAATTTAAAAAATCATTATAATAATAAGATTTGATATTTAAATTAGACCCGGATTGCATACAATTTTAATTAGGGTTACTTCAACCCCGAAACACTGTCCTAATTTTAAGAAAACGACAGGGGAGATATTTAGACCTCCATGACGAGGCGTGACCATTAAAATTCAACAGTTCTACTTTCCCCCGCAAAATGAGGGGGTCAAATGAATTCACCTCAACTGGAAAAAAAGATTTATTTGTAAAACGGGTAAAGAGTTTCATTAGAAAAACGTGACCAAAAGAAATAATTTACTTTATGCTACCATTCATTCAAGCCACTTTTGATAAGTTTTCTTATAAAGAAACGAAAATGGTACCTTTTCAACGGCTTCCATTCAAAAAGAAAATAAATGTATTGGGATTGTGTAAAGAGTATAATGAAAAAGAGAATTAAGTAAGTATGTAATATATTTCTTCCAGTAGGTAATGTTGTAAACTTTCAGATGTTAAATAAATAATATCTGAATTTGTCACAATAAATTACGAAATCTCAGAAATATAAGCTTCGCAAGTAATGATTTGGAAGAAAGTTCGTGAAAAGAACCTGAAAGGGATTTTCCTCACATTCAATTAAATTATTTAAGATCCTTTTGAGGAAAAAAGAAGGTAAAAACATAATACCTATTTAAGAAATGATACGAAAAATATACATAAGTAATAATAGGTATAGAAAAGGAATTTTACGTATGTACTTACACTTGATCATGTTAAATATTTCAAACCCTGCAGAACCCGCAGTGGAGCAGCGTGGTGGAGTATGCTCCATACCCCCTCCGGTTGAATGAGGGGAGGCCTGTGCCCAGCAGTGGGACGTATATAGGCAGTTTATGATGACTTACACTCGTAAATATAACAATGAAGTATTACAGAAATCTAGATGGACAAACTTTCTTTACAGGCAAAAGTACACAAAGATGGGTTCTATATTTTAAATTACAAGGTACAAAGTTACTGGAAATCAAACCGCAATGGCGGCTATCAGTTTCACAAACCAACTTGGAAAACTTCGGTACGACTCGACAAGTAAACATCTCCTTTAATGAATTTGCCGAGTTAATAGAGTTGTATTGTAATATATTCTTGAGGAATATTAATTTTGTGAAGTTTACCCCCAGTTTTGAGGAAAAGTGTTTTACAAAACTCCACGTGCAAGTAATTTTGTTCATAATAGAACACTTGATCATGTTAAATATTTCAAACCCTGCAGAACCCGCAATGGAGCAGCGTGGTGGAGTATGCCCAGTGGTGGGCTGTTTATGTTTATGCATGAAGACTTCAAGATTTCCGTTATTGCTCTATAACTATTTTAACTATTTTATTGAAATAAAATTTATGAATAGTTTCGTATTTATAGTTTCGGACTTTTAGATTTCACCTTTTTTAATATGTATTTGCAAAAAGGGAATAAGGCTGACTGAAAAATATTTTTTCATATTGTTTGTCAGCACTTAAAGCCTTATTGAATAATTATAACATGATAATTAATTATAATCGACATTCAGATATTCTTACCTTTAATCAACGACTCGCAAAAATGCGTCTGGCAAGCGAAAAACAGGAGTAATGAGAAATTTATTTGGTTCAATTTGTTTTTATTGGCTAATTCATCGGCGCAGAATGGTGGAGGGCGTGGAGCACGCGGACTCTGGAAGGAGTATTTGGCAAATCCCTAATGTGCGACCGACGACCGACGGCAGTGAATCTTCCCTTCAGAATGACTTTTTATTGCAGCAAGCTTTACATATAAATGGACTTCCGCGAGGTATTACTGTTTTATTAGCCATAAAGAACCAGTTGATGTGCGTATAGATCCTTGATTAGAAAGCGGGATTGAGACATTATTGCAAGAGTAAATTTTTGAGCCGAAATGGCGAATCTCAACGTCTATGCAATAGCATTGTGCTATTTACTAAAATTTTATTCAATTAGGCACGAGGTTTTATGTAGACATTTGGTTTTGTTTGTTTTGAAGAAACTTATAATAAGGCAATAGGATATTGTTACTTATTATCCGCGTTGTGGCATGTTACGAAGTATTAAACAAGTAAGTAGTTCTAGTAAAATAAAAGTCTAATTTATAAATTAAGTACTTAGATATATATAGAGGTTTGTTTTATTTTTCTGCTGATACTAATTTGCAATATTTCTTGTATGTATTTGATTGAAAGTATATTTATTTTGATTAGAATTGAATTTTACTGCAAGGGACACATATGTACCTACTGCCATGTAACACCTTGCTTGTGACTTTACAATAAATTAATATGAATGTTATTTGCTCCCACCAACCGATTTTTTGTAGTTACTCTACGTACTTATACCAGTTTGCGGGGAGAAAACAGTTTAGTAAAATCCTATAGAAGCTGGTACTTACATTACATATTAAACAAGAATGTACTGCTCTTGTTTGGCTGAGTTATGCCTCAATATATCCAAAAAGGAACAGAAAAGCATCGGCAATGAAAAATTGCTAGGGTTTGTAAAATGAAAATTGTGAAACAATTGAGTTTGATTCCACCAGGGAGCCGATGAGGCAGCTATTTCTTCGTCGTGTTTGAACCAAGTATTTGACTTTAAACGAGTTACAACGTCGTAATAAATGGTATTATTTTTAAAATATAAAACGGAATATTTGCTAGTAGGTTTTATGACATTTTTATTGCCATTTTTATGACATGACTTATTGTAGGTTTGCCACAAATGGCATTAACTACTTGGCCGCACAAATGGGTCAATAGACGCCCTTAATGAAATCAATTTATCAAGTACTTGTAATTAATTACAGTAAGTAATTATATTTTGATTACCACGTGATCAATGGTGATCGAAAACGCCGTGAGGAAACCCACATTCCCGAGAAATGCATTTCGGAGGTATGTGACCTAACCTATATTACCTATAACTATAACCTATATTGGGCTGGTTCGCGGGTTGGAAGGTCAGACAGACAGTCGCTTCTGTAAAAAAACCGGACCTGTCAAATCTTCTGGTTAGGGAAGCGGACCCTGTGAAAAACGGGATAACGGTAGATGATGAAGTAATTTTGTTTTGACGCAGGTTAGAGCTTTGAATAAAGATAGAAGATAAAAGTGAGTAATTATACTAATGAGCCATAGCTTGCAGGCTATGCAGGAAATTTATTACCTACTGGCAGAAGGTTTACCTACTCCTTATTCCATTTGCGTAGTTTTCTCGTTTGTGGTTAATATAATAATCGTTAAACAATGGCTATTTTCGTTTACTAATAAATAAATAATCAACATGGTTGTTGTTTGACAAAGCTCGGGTTTCATAGAACGTTTATTTTGCGTTCGGATCTTATTCTACAAATATAATATTACACAAATAATATTCTCGAGCTAGAAGCCATTTTCTCGCCATTTTCTCCTATTTTTTTAGCATATTGGTGTCGAATATTTTGATAATACTTTTTTAGTTAGGTTATATCTCTTTATACTTAGGTAGTTCGCTTATGCGTTATACAATACAATAAACACTGCAACATTTCTGGAATTAAAATGGTTGTTTTTTTTTAATTTCGAGATATAAGTATATGGTATGTGTGTAACTTTTCTGTAGACAAAACTCACGCTAGATTGTGCCAGAAAACCGCTCTCTGGACTTACTTTTCTTTGGCTTTCTTGAAGAACAATAATACGGAGGAACCTTTTCGTAGAGCACTATTTATATAGTTTCTTTTTTTAAGTAAGTACTTCAGTTTCTGACAGTAAGTATACCATATAAAACCGACTTAGCATGTAAAGGGGTGAGACGTTTAGTTGTGAAATCCAAATACTAAGCGACGCTGTATAAGAGCGATGGGGTAGAAAATGGATACAAAAGACGTTCGCGCCTCCATTATTGCGTAAATAGACGGGAAATCACCTACAACTGCGAAAGTAATGATGTGCTTTCCAATCATCTATTTTTCAGACAAGCGGAAGGTGAAGATTTTCTATTTCCGTCCTCCCACGTACTGAAAGACTACGTAACATGAATTTACTTCCCTAAGTATCGTGAGCCACGCTTTATTAACCACAAGACGAAGGTGGGCCTGACACGTATTTAATTTTTCGGCCAAATACAGGTCAAACAACAGCGCCCTTACGTGAGAACATTTTTCATGAGAACGCGCGGTGTATAGGTGCCATGATTAAGCTACCTACGTATCGCCGTTTTGCAAACGCAAGTAATAACATTTTTGTTAGTATGTACCCACAAATAAAAAAACAAGAGACCATGCGGATACCTAAAACTTTGCTTTATCATCATCTATGTGTATATTTGAATAATTATGAGGTGAATGTACACAAATTCCCTTAAATACTCTTTACATAGGTACCTCTCCGTAACATGGAGATTGCCGTTATTATTGTGATTATTAGGTAACTTATTTATTTGGTATTACTTATTGTGGTCGGTGACGGGCCTTGAGTTGCGCTGTAATTGGGTATTTGACTGAGTCAAACATAAATTATAAAATTTTATTTAGAAATAGAAACCAGTCTAAAATGATCAAACATCAATCTAATTGTCTTTTCGAAAATAAGTTTTCGAATTTTCTTTATGAATTAAGTAATATGAGTACGACGTTTGACCGCTTTTATTGATGACGTCGCAAGACAGTATTTCCATACAAATTCCAAAGAAAACTTTCGTTTTGACGTTTCGTAAAAGTATATCATTTGACTAGGTTGTCAAGTAGCCTATTCCGTCTAAGGACATTTGTAATGATACCTATTAAATATTATTTTTCGTGCTCGTAAATTAAGCGGTTACACTTCTTATTAATTTAATTATTGTGACTTCCAGCTTAACTTTGAAAGTAATCGTGGCGAAAGTTTCGTGACTATCTCCGTTTTCAGAAAGCAAACACCTAATCAGAAACACAAACTTCCAACAAGCAATTTCGAGTTATCTTTTTGGAATTATATCGGAGTATCCGGGTAAGATTAATCATGGTGTTGCTTTCGTCTCGATTCCAAGTTTTAACGATCCGACCGGTCGTTTGCGGCTGTTCGATAAATATGAGCCGCCATTTTTAATTACGATCGACGCCATTGATGGCACTCGACATATCCTCGACGGAGTATCTTACTAACAAGTCTAGACATAAACAATAAACATATAAAACAGGTAAGTATGCTGCTGTTCTTCTAGACTCTTAAGCAAGCATTCTTTCAACACGAATAGCGGAGAAAAAAAATGTTTATAGTACGAATTAAATACCTAAGACATTGTACGGTATGCTCTTAATTTAAGAAAAATAAATTACAATAAAGGCCAAAGATAAATTATGAAATTCTGATTATTACATAAATAAAGATAGAACTAAAGGTGACAAAATATATTTTCGATTTTTTATAACTTATTTATGAATTTCATTAATTCAAAATGTAAATAATAAGTGTTTTGACGTTTAGTAAAAAGTAACCGATTTGACTAGTTGGAAACTACCCTATTGCTTACTGAACTATTTCCCTTGTTTGTAATAAATTTGCTCTATTCCTCGAGCTTGTAATGTAATAAAATCGTCTCTATTTTATTACAAAAAAAAAACTGCGAAAAGGATATTATTTATATAGATTATTTTTATCAACCCTTTGCAGTAAATATAAAAAAAAAACTGCAGTGAGGAATAAATAAGGCTCCATAAAGGCTACAAAGGCCCTCGGCGCAGATGCCGCGATAGGACCGGCGTCGCCGGCGCCGATCTGCACGATACGCCACGTCCCCACACCCTCGGCCGCGGCTTGAATCTCAAGCTTCAAGCCACTCAACCCAACCCGCCACCCGTAATCTAAGTCCGAAAAGTATTACAATTTGCAACTTTACATTTGAAAGCAATGCAAATTAAGGACACAAGTTGCATAATATACAAGTTTAAAAGTTGCGAACGTGTAGGAATGATATTTTTTATTAGGGTGAAGGCATAGTGCAATGCGGACCTCCGCTAGGCTAGTCAGACTAACGACAAACAATATGGCACTCATTTAAAGATCATCAATAAGTGTGCATATATTTAGCAGTCAACTAATGCACAGTCCAAGCCTGAAGTACATTATATTCTAATAAACAATTATTAAATCGTTGGAAATAGACGTTTAAGGTGAGTGTGCGTATGAGACCTAATCTTAATCAATAATTTAGTTACTTACAGTACTATGCATAAAACGAGCCACTTTTAAAAAGAACCAATTTTATTTAAGTCTAGAATATGGATTACTTTAACTTAGTAAATAACTTTTAAAAGTTATTTTTACCAACAACATTTGTCCAACCAATTTGTCAAACAAACTGAAACCATATTAGCAAGGGCATAGCCTACAATACGGCGCAAGGATAAAATCTATTAGGTACCTACTCAAGTTATGACCACTTTAATGTAAAAAGAAAAGTCCCTTTAGAAAGTGACTGTACTAAGGTCCTTTCGAGGACGCATATCAGCTGCGTCATGGATTTTAAATGCACACGAAAGTTGAACGCTCGCGGAGTTTTTGAAATCCTCTTAGCTCGGACGGGACTCTCTTGACGATGCCACTTTTTTGTCATCCTCCAGTCAAGCATGAAATTTTGCTAATGCACTTTTATTGACTGATTCATATAAGGGAACCTAACTTTCAGATACTGGATATTTGTGTCACAGCTTTTCTCTTTTGAAGTTAAAATAACTATGATACTTACTTATCAATAAATAGTATCAAATTAAGCAAAATGGTTTAATAAGGTAGATAACCTACAAACATTGCGAGGCATGTGCTACGCACGCAATGCGTCGCACGCCTCGCAATATGTGTACTTTCATCTTTTTCGCGTCGACTCGTGTGTTGTTTCGTACATGTAACACATGCCTCGAAATCGTTTGTATCCGCCGTTAGAATTTCTGTCTAGGACTAAATCTACATAAAAGCACAAACACAAGCATAAATGTACAAAAATATTTCTATACAACTTATATACTTTCACGTGTACAAAACCTAATACTTAAGTCGGTTTCTAATATCATGTAATCTCTAACAGAGCTGCAAAGCCTGAACAAAGACCGGTAAAGCCTGCGCTATCTCAACCCTTTCTTACACGGCCAGGTTTAGCTCGGACAAAGGCTATCTCGTTCCTGAATTTCGTACCTAGGTGACCACTAAATATGGAACCTGAATTTTGGTCAAGAAGTCAAGAAAAAAATGCAAATTAATATTGAAACAAAACGTAATACATTTTACAAAACCATTTTTTTTCTAATGTTTTTTTCACTGGACATGGAGACAGCATAATAGAAAACATTTTGTCCACTTATGCATTTGTTCAGTTTTATAGTAATCTTAGTTTTACTTTTTTATTTTTTAAAACAACTAATAAACGTACGGTTTTTTTAAAATTGGTACTTTTCCATTCAAATCAAACAAAAAAAACAAATAGGTATCACCAAAGGAACGAATGTCAGAAGTGGCTGCGGATTGTCTGATTGTTGATTTGGCTATTCTTTGTTTTTATACCGTTGATTTTAAGTTAGATTTTATCTCCATCTAGCTATTCCATTATTTGATATTCGTCCACAATACAAAAACAAGATGGTTGCGTGAAGGGCTTTTATTGTGCAATGCAGTATATTATTATATATATTTCTTTTTTGGCCATCCCGATAGAGACGATCCGGTCTAGTCGTTTATAATATCTGGAGGTATAGTCGACCGTATTACATAATTATAAACGCGCCAAAAATCTTTATATTTAAGTACGTATTCCATACTCTTCTCCTAATTGAATGTATAATGCGGCCAAAGACTGTGTACATAGGTATGTAAGTCTATAGTTTGATAGTAAATACTAAATTCTGCAATTCCGCCGGAGAACTCAGCCTTGTTAGGCATGCATATCGGGTACAACTTTAATTATAGCGGTCGAAGCATCTCTGAAATTCTACTTGATAATGTAATATTGAATATCATACTTTGAAGATACTACGAGTTGGTAGTTTTACATATATATTGTGTTGTGGTATTATTGCAATATGTTGTTGTTGTGGAAGCTCAATGAGCTGTGAGTACTTGGTTCATCCGGCGATGGATGTACCTCTTATGTGATGTGAGCTTATGTTATGTTTTTGTTGTCTTTAATACAAAAGTGTGATTAAACTAGTTCTATTTATTTTTGTATTAAGAATGTAGGTACGTACATTATGTATGCACGTAAAAATGTATCTCTCCTTCCGAGAAACTGTGAAAGGCATACTTACAATACAAGGAATAAAAATAAAATTCTAGATTAAGTAAATTAAATTCATCGTTTTTAGGGTTATGTTATACGTTTTTATAATAAAATACCAGATAACATTTTAAATTTGTCAGAAAATAAATTTAAAGCTCATGTGAAGCTTATTATGAGATTGATGATTACCTAAATGATAAAAACGTGTGGTATTTATTGAATGTGTTCCTCACAAGCCAATTTTATATCCATGATAAGTACGTTGAATAAATGATTCTGATTTCTGGTAAACATTTTTTGCATTCAAGTGCTAATTTAATTAACCAAAATCCAGACGAATATCTTGCCCGGTAGGTTTAGCACTGCGAAGTTCAGACGAGGGTACTTCCGATTGTGTTACGCTCAGAACATAAATTCTAATATCTGTGGTGTTACGTTACCTCTGCTTTATACAAGATTCTGTACCCATAACATTATGCAGAAGAATAACTACTTACATACGAATTTCTGACATGTAAGTAAGTATACTTAATATAATTTATATTCATGTTATATAATACCATAGAGTACCGAGTATAATGTGAGAAACGAGGATTAATTAGCATATAAACTATACCTCGTAACGATGATGGATCGAGGACGACATCACGACGAATCCATTAAGTTTCCACTACGTTAAATATGCTAACGCTCTTCGGGAATCACAAATCAGTGTGTACCTAATATTACGTATATACCTATATCGATATGGTCAAATATATAACAGATTAAAAACACAAAATACAAAACCATAATTCTGTATTGCACATAACCATAAACACAAGATATATAAGTACAGACGAATAAAATAACAATAGGCGGCCTTATTGCTAAGCAGAAATTTCTGCCAGCCAACCTTAGGGATGCGGTTGAGTGGAAAGAAGAAGACTCTGAAGAGAAACTGAAATAAATACATTATAAAACATTTGTGAAAGATGGTCTTAAGCATTTTTTTCGGGTACTTATTCTGATTTTAGCAAACTGATAATTGCGACCAAACTGCATTATAGACAATACCTACATGGCTACACGTTATCGTATTATGTTAAGACGATTCTCAACTCGGGTGAAGCTACAATGATGCAAGTTTTACAAGTTGGAAGCACTCAATTTAGCACCGGGATAGAGAATGCATGAAGATGAAGACATATGCAGAGTAGAGTCTAAGTAAGCCTCTGGCGAGAACAGGGGGGCACTCAACAATTCTCCGAGTTATACCTACAATAATTATAATTCAGTACATACATATACATACTCACTCGGTATTCTGCTAGGGTTGATGAGCATTTTATGGATAAAGCCGTTTAGAAAATATTGCACGTTTTCATGTTTTAATATTGTAAAGCTTTTTAAATATCATTTTTTAATATAAAGACTAACTTACAGAGGTAAAGGTACTTGGTAAGATATGTATCTATACCTATACACCCTACGACTGCTTACAGAAAAGCTAAATTTTATTTCATCATCATCAGCCAATTAACGTCCCCACTGCTGGGGCACGGGCCTTCCCTATGGCCTTAAACCATCACGCGGGCCCAGTGCGGATTGATGGTTATTAATGACTGCTAATGCAGCCGGGACCAACGGCTTAACGTGCCTTCCGAAGCACGGAGGAGCTCGAGATGAAAACTTTTTTTTTGTGGTTACCCATCCTATGACCGGCCTTTCCGAAAGTTGCTTAACTTCAACAATCGCAGACCGAGCGCATTAACCGCTGCGCCACCGAGCTCCTCAAATTTTATTTAAATAATTAAAATGCGCTGTGGAATGTTGTATTACTAAATCAAATATATAATATATCACCAAACTACGGGTGATACGGACTCAGAAGTTGCAAGTACTCAATTTAGTACCGGATAGATAATGCATGAAGACATGTTGCAGTGTAAAGTTAAGGTAATCTTCTAGGGAACGGTGGGTGCACTCAACAAGTTGTGTCTTACTTCAGATTACATAACACACAACAACATACACAATATATAAACAGTCCGTATATATAGTCCACCAGTTATTCTCACTGGTGGACTATATTTGGATTTACATTTGTTAAACAGATCGTAATCAGCAGTTCTATTCATAACGTCGTATTTTTTATGGGTTCGATTCCACTAAAGTGGAGCGGAGCAGCGACCTCTCTCGCTTGCTGTGATTGGTCAATTATTCGGCACCCCACGGAATAGAAGAAAGAGGCCATCCTCTTTCTAATTCCTTCCTTTCCATAAAGGCCCTGACGCGTATTTTGTATGAGACCCACTGTCGCCGGTTCAACCCCGCTCTCTTTTACTACTACTCCTATAAACAGATGCTCTACTGTTTCTCAAATTCCATAGCCACTTTTTGTATATTTAATGTGAAAGGCTGCAATTTTATCATTACTTTTCTTAAGATAGACAAAAGTATTTTTTTTGATAAATAAATAACCGATCATACTAAGGTTTTTAGCTTTTCTTTGATAAGGAGGGATCTCCTTGCATGATAGAGTAGATATTTGTTTTTTGCCCTGCAGGTTATAATGCACAAAACGACCTTTTAATACTATCGCGGAGCTCTCCGTGGGTCGTAAAGTCTGCAGATGAGTGGACTGCAAAGTGGAAGTATGAACTATTTTGTTCATACTTGTATGGTGCGCGTTTCACGTTCAATTTTCTTCTATTCCGTGCTTATTCAAAAAAGACATCCGTACAGGCAAAGGATCTTCTATAACTTTGTTGTCATAATTAGGTTCTAATATTGCTGGATTTGTCGTTAAACTTTATCAAGTAAGCTTATTAAAGATAAAGTTTGAAGATCAAGCTCTTCAATAATGTTGTGTTTAGAATTGTTTTACGGAGTATATGAAATTGTCAAAAAGCCGTATACCGGTCTATGCTGAAAGTTCAATTTTGAAAGAAATGGTGAAAGGCTAGTTTCTGGACTAGGAATCGAGTGCACTGGGCAACCACAGTTTATGGAGCACTGTAAAGTTTAAGTAATCCGTCTGGAGAGGGGAGCGGGGACACTGGGTACACTCAACAAGTCGCCCGGCGGAGTTGCACAACATTTATTGAATTTCACGCCTGCCTCCAACCGTCTCGTGGCTAGAATTCTGTATAACCTTTTTAACGAATCGGCTGCCTGATCTAATTGCGTAAATGCTCTTCATTGGCGTATTTTATTCATTTAGTGAGCTGAATGTTACGGATGGTAAGGGTGCGTCGCTCATTGTTGAACTCTTCGATAACAGCAGTTTTTATACTGTTTTCGTACTCACTTTTGATCAAGGACTTCTCAAGAAAGATCTTATACGTCGCCTACTAATGAATATATTTATTTCATATTTTTTGTATAAAACTCTGTAAAGAAATCTTAGATATTGTTATATTTAGTTAGATTAGGTAACAAAATCTTTATAATTAAGTACCATAAAGTAATAGAAATTAAATTTTAATCACTTTAAGTTAGTTAGTGAATCTATTTAATTAATTTCAACTTCAAAGTACGTTAATTGATGAAGAGTGAATAATTATCAAGTACAATATTTACCTAGGGGAGTTTTTACAGAGACACTTTTAAGAAAACTAATTAAGTAAATTGTGTTATAATTAATTATATAGTATAATTAAAATAATGACATAATATAAACTCACCACTATATAGTCCCAATTGGAGGAGTCAGGGTACATCCATCACAGGATGAATTAAGTACCTACACCTCACCGAGCTGTCTTTTAGACCAATGTGATAGGTCGTGAGCCGTATCGGTAAAATCATTACCTACTTGAACATAGGTACTCGAAATTATATTTCTTTTAAGTATAAAATTTTCTATTAAAAGAAATTAAAGGAGTTTCTTCTCTAGTGCTCTAGATTTTATCCTTTAGAAAAATATTGAGCTTAGCAGCCATGTAACGTTTAAAGAGATTTTGTTTGCGTTGCCTTAGGGCACTGAGTGGCTGGCAGTATTATTTTTCTGAGTTGTTATATTTTATTTCCATAAATATATGATTCACTAGAACGTTCTTTAAATGGCTAAAAGTCTCTTGTCCTAAGTCTATTGATTTAGCCACGTGACGTTTAAAGTTTCCAACATAAAAATTGCTCTACCGTTACGTTGGTATTTATGTTGAGTTAACTTTATTATGACTGTTGTTATCATGTAAAAGTTCAAGTTAACAGAAGTACTTACAGTAAATACGAGTTCTACTGCATATTCATGACTATCATAATAATATATAAGGATGTATTGGTATTCCAAAGACGATACTAAAGTATGAAAACTTATAAAGACATTTTCAATATTCTCCACGAATAACCCATAACACTTCATACAGAGATCTTCGCTATAAATAATGTGCTGTACCTACTCCTGGTGGAACATTTTCTCAAGCCGAGATTGTCGGTAGTACGTAACTCTTTTAAAGCGGACCGTAAAGGTGAATAAGTGCCGGGCCAGAAGCTTTAAATATAAATTATGCTTCGGAAACATTTGATTGCATTTATATTGTCTCAAAGACGCAGCAATTCGGCGTAAGTTCTCAGTAAAAAATAGAACGCGATAGGGAATTTCGACGCAACGAATTCAAACTAATTATTAAGAATTTTACAATACCACCTGCTTGCTAAGTTCGATATGATCATGGTAATAATAAACATATTCCTAATTGTGCAATAATGTTGGGTCATTCTCATTTGTTCTATTTTCGTTCCTCTAGTGCTCGTACGGAATGCAACAAATGGAACTAAAATTGGACAACGACATTAGAGAATGCGCGCGAAGTACTATACTGTGTAATGGAATTTACTCTCTGCGATACAACGAGTGCAGATAAGTACTCGTAACATAGTAAATACAGTACTTAAGTAAATTTTCACTAAGTACAATTATTTTTACAAGGACTCAATCAGCAATTCAATCCGCAATAAGGCTCGCCAGTGTAATATAGCGTGTAAAACAATGTGTAAAGTTTGCGGAAGGACGTTTTGGCGTCAGATAAGGGCGCAGAGCTAAATATGTGTGGCCATAATGCGCTGTTCAGAGGGTCGTGTCAATTTGTTCAGAGCAGACGTGCCGGAAACGGGACAGTCGGGTCAGTGACCCCGCACGCTTGCAGGCTTGGAGGAAAACGTGGCTTCGAATTTCGAATTTCGAATAGACGCACTTTTTGGAAAGGCTAAATAAGTTACCTAATAAGGTACGTGGATAGGCCTAGTAATGATTGCGTAAGTAGATCAACTCAAGCAGTACTTTGTGAAAATCTATTAAAAAAGGCTGTTACATTATGGTGGATAAATAAACTGAGCAATCGTGAAACTATTATAATGGTAGAAGCTATTCATTTTTGAACTGCTACAGGAATTTTGAACTTCTACAGTAGTTTTATTAAGTCTTTTTTACGACGTAATAAATTCCTTATTTAAGGAAATTTTCCTCACTTTTCTACCTATTCTACTGTCGTAAAAGGAAAAATTGCTTCCCATGATACCAGGGGATTTCCAAAGAGCTTTTAGTATCCTGACAGCGAACGTGATTACGTAACATGCGACAACCTTTTTCTTCTCAATCTATTTGATACATGGAAAATTTAGAAAAAGAACAATAGATAAGATAAACATAGTACAGAGAGTGGTACAACCTGAAGTCAATGCCGTGTCTTCTGAAGGATAGAGGACAAAGACAAAAAGTTATTTTTTTTATAAAGGCCTCACCATATCCCAGATTGCTTAATTTTGTCCATCGGGTTCAATCAATACGCCGCTATGCTACTCGTTTGGTCCCTTAGCATGCTGTTTCATACAACTGTTCAAGCTCTGTTTTAAATAGTTATTTTTCTCTAACAACTAACCATTTTCTTTTAGCGCAAAAGATGTGCTTCCGAAATAGCTTTTCAATCACTGTAACACGTCGCACTGTAAGCAAAAGCACTTTAAAGGACATACTATTATAAAGTAATGAACTGTCGCTCCGCTATCAGAAATAGGTGTCCGACCATTAATGTGAAATGCACATAAATTCAGCTTCTATTCTGCACTGTAACGTGAAAGGGATTTTGATGAAGTCATGACGAACACGAGGTAAGTAAGTAAGTACGTATATAATAGACGTGTGTGTATATTGTACTTGTTTATATATTTAGATTGAAATTCAGTAAAATCAAAGAGAATGAAACGCGTATATTCGCGTTTCACGAATTTACTTTGATAAAGCATCCACGACACAACAAGCGTACACGATTTCACTTACAAATGTTGTTTTACGTATATTATGAATATTATGCAAAGAAAATATTTACTTTACGTGATAAGGAAATACTTATAAATAATTCACATCAAAGGAAATAAATCCCTAGGTTCAAAGCATGTGAAATATCGCAGCTTACGTTATCTCGCACGTAAACACCTTTAATGCATAAATATGGATATTTAACGTTGCAAACCTATACCACTAAACGCTAACACGAAGTTGTTATTAGTGTAGGCGAAGGGTTTATGTTATTAGTTCGACATAGGTACTTACTTATGGTTAATTGTGAATTGTAATTTTTATATTTGAATTTTGGAAGACGGGGAAGATTTGTACGACCGCGAAACCTAAAAGAATCAAATATCGTGATGGAATAGCACATATCACAGTACTATCCAATTTTGAATTTATGATACATAAACATAACTAACCATCCTATATACGTCCCAATAACGGGCACGCGAGTACTTGATTTTGTTATATGAAGCTTGTTGTGGTATGAAGCATAATTGACTACACGTGGCATGTAATATTATTTAATTCAATTGATAGTTACGGTCACAGAATTGCAAACACCTGTCCAATGACGCTTAGCAATGATAATTATCATTTGCATGTTATACTAATCAATTTAAGCCATAATACGATTACGTTTAATTTATTCATCGCGTGAATTTGAACATTGAACACTACACATTTGAGGGATGTGAGCGGTAGTGTTGCTAATTAATAATGAATTTATCGTTTACTATTTTAGCTTACTATTAGTATATATATTATATCATCATAATATAATAAACTTACGACTATAATCCCTGATGGGACATACAAAGCTACAAAATTGGCATAGTCGCTGCAAATTTTAATATTTGTAAAGTTAGCAGTTTTCTAAAGGTTCTAACAGTTCATTGACTGGGTAAAAAATATTATTTCGTAATTAACGAATTAATTAACAATGAGTATGATGGTTAACCGCTTATATTGATGACGTCACACAGACACCATAAGGTTCATCATATCCATCTTTGGACTTCGTATCAACAGTGGCTGCAAGTTGTCTTTGATTACTTGTGGCTCTGCCCACCCCATTAGGGATTACGGGCGTGAGTTTATGTATGTATGTATGTATGTCACACAGACAGTATGTCCAACAATTTGAATAGAAACATATTTTTGACGTTTCGCTATCTATATCTTTTCACTAAGTTGTAAAAAGCGTATTGGTAACAGCTTATTGTAATATACTAGGAACCACATAACTGTTGCAACTGTGCACGATTTTGGACATAGATACCACAGTAAGTTAATCTCAGGTCAATATTTCCCAGCAGAATGCACTATATCAATAACAGTAGTGCATATAGTGACGTCTTTCGACAATCGGAAACCCCGGCACACCAAAATGGAACCAGGTTAATGAAACGTCTGTCAAAACAGCCGTAGGCGAAATTTTAATTGAAAATTGCTTTTTCGTCGTAGTCTACCACTATTGTTTGATTTCGGACATGAATTTCCCAATATTATGTATTTCACCCGTAATAGAATAAAAAAGCTACTGTGTTTAATAGTTAGGTGGATATTAAATTAAGTGTAGATAAAGTATCAACATAAACATAACATAAACAGCCTATGTACGTCCCACTGCTGGGCACAGGCCTCCCCTCAATCAACAGGAGGGGGTATGGAGCATATTCCACCACGCTGCTCCACTGCGGGTTGGTGGAGGTGCGGGGTGGTTGAAAGTATCAACAGACTTTTTAAATTTATTGCGTCACATTTGCCGAAAAGTGGAAAAGGGGTAGAAAAAATACCTTAAACCTACGTTTATTCCAAGCGCAACAGTAAATTAAGAACATTGTTTGTTTGTGACAACACAATTCCTCTTATTTAGTAGAGAGCACACATTTTTGACAGATGGAAGATATAAATAACCGTGGGCCACTGTAAAAGCTAGAGACAAAAGTTATTCGAGAAGACCGGTAATGGTTTCCTAGCTGTAACAAGTTAGCGCAATAAGTTATTCCAACTTTATTAATGATTCAAACAGTCGAGCGATAAAATCAACAATATTATAAAATGCTAAAGAGCACCGTCAAAGGCTAAGCGGAAGAGCGCGAAAACAAAGAGAAATAAAGAATATTTCTGATGAGAAAACTTATTGCAGACAAGAAAGTCCGAGAAAACCCCTAGAATTTGCGGCTAATTGAGTTATCTGACCTGCCCAGTCGTTTGGGAAGCATAAATTAAAAAGGAAAAGAAAATAAACTGGGATGAAATCCGCAAATTGTACGGTTTCTACCATTTCGCTCGAGTCTCCGAAATAACTTTAGCGAAACGACTTGTCTTGATGTGGCTGCAAAATTTTTATTGATGAATTGTGTTGGCTTTGTATAGTGTCCACAGTTCCACATTGAGCATTCCTTTGTGTATGTTTAGGGGACAGTTTACTTTTATTGAGTAAATTAGCCGCGAGCGTCAGTAGTTTGTTGCTTTTAATCAACACTACGTTGTCATTTTGTTTCACAGTGTTTACGAGGATTTTTATTCTGTAAGTCATGACTGTGTGGCTTTCAAGGTCGACGATTTATCTCAATCAGCGCTTATCGTTATCGACCCACTCGGGTTGATGAATTCATTCAAATATTTTTTCTTCTCAGACGACGCCCTGAGCCAAGGTTCGCGCTCAGCTGGGCACCCTCAGGCCTGTTGTCTTAAACTTTGTACCGGGTGAGAGCCTTCAGCGCTCCCCATTTGTCCGGCCAAGTAGTTAATGCCATCTGCTGCAAATCTACAATAAGTAACGGCAAAATAAAAAAAGAAGAAGTAGCTTTCAAATGACTTTAACACTAATTAATATTTGTATTTACCTTTGAGACAACATAAATATAAATAATATTATCTGGAGACCCGAAAGTATGTTGGCCATCGGTTATACTTCCTTTGTTGCAAAAACAAGTTGTCCTTAGTTGAGCATGGAAACGAATTCGTCCAATTTTGTAGATGAATTTGGAAGTTAAATTGACTTACTTGGTTATAAAATCACTGTGCGGTACAATGCTCTCAGATCCGTATAGAATTTGAAATATTTAAGATACTTACATAGAATTTGATCTTTAGAATTGAGTAAAATCAAGTTAAAAATGAAAATAATAGAATGCACGCCTCGTTTTATGTGAAGCACTTAAATTCCGCTTAAAAATCCACTAAAGAATTTTTACAATTACTAAAAGGTGAAAGTGCTAAAGAATCTATTAACACTATAATAGTGCAACTTTTCCTTTTAACAGTAGCACGTTTTAGAAGTAGGTTATGAATTCTTTATAGCCTTACTCTTGTTCAGAACCTCAAAGTAGCATTTTCTTTCGCTTTTTCACTTTTCCGAATAGATGCAGTTGCCGTATTTATGCTATATTTGAGTTTCAATTTTCCACTGAAGTTGAAATGCCATGGTGCAACATCAGTTTGCCTAGAGAACTGTATCGCTGTAGTTATACTTTATGAAAAGTTTATTAGGTAAATAAATAATAACATACTTACTAAATTAAGCGTTAGGTAAACGCTATCCAAAGTTCAAATCCAGTTCAGGTATGAAAAACTAAAAATAAAATGCGAGGAAAGCTGTAATCTTATAAAATCGAATTAATTTTGCGATGATCAAGTGTAGGTCTGGTACTAACTTTTTTTAACAACTCACTGGACCAATGGGAAGCGCTGAGGGCTCTCACCCGGTACAAAATTAAGACAATAGGTCTAAAGGTGCCCAGTTGGGCACTGCCTCTAACGAGAAACATAACACTGGATCAGCTTTTTTATTACAAGTAAATTTAGGTCTGTTCCAAAATACCTAGAAATAATAAATGACTCCCTTTTGCATGCGTACTTTTGCGCTTGTGTGGATATTATTAGCATCTGCGCCAGTTTCCACGAACACAGGCCACTTTCGTGGCCTCGCGGGAAACCTAACGTTCAATTGCGAGTTGTCGCATACCGCGCGTATTTACATACGATGTGATGCGTGAAAATGATTGATACGATACCACTGCGCAAGGATTCCTTACTCCTGATGAGCTCGTCCATCACTCGCTGACAGCCACCGCCATTACGTTTGCAAATTTAATAAAATAATATTTAAGTACGTTTCATTTTTGTATGAATATCGCCGCGGAATCTGGGACTGTTCAATTTTACTCGCAAAAAAATTCCTGATTATACTTTTTAAGTCTAGCCAGTGTGTTCTGATTTAATATTAGATTAGGTACTTTCTACGAATATTATCAATACTTAATTATAGACTGAAGTAAAATGGCTTTCAGCTAAGTAAGTATAACGCCGAGGCTTACGTCGTAGCTCATGAATACCTTATTCCGTCAGCTTACGTTTTCCAAATTCGAAACAAACTTGCGCTTTACTCAAACAACAGAGATGTAGGTCTACTTAACCGCAATACGGACCAGTTTAAAAGAACTTTTAGCGTCTCATTAAGTAAGAGCAACATTCGTGGTTTAGAGACCAAGATATAATGGTCGTGGTCCCCATGTGACGGTGCCAAATTGCCCGTCAAAATGGTAAATGTAACTCGCACTACTTCCCGCCCTGTAGCACTTGAGAGCTACAGATTACGTGATAGGGGAAAAATAAATTTTGCAATACATGCTTACCGAACACTCGTTTACCACCACTACAACCGTATTCAATTTCGTATAGCGCTCCTCGCCTGTCGAATATTGTGAGTGAATCAACTTACTAGGAAAGTAAGTATATGCGGTAAAAATATATAGGTACATTGTGTACAACGCACAATATTTAAAAATATCTAGAATTCCACTTTAGTGATAATATAAACCTAAACGCCAATTCATTTTTCAGTAGGTATACCTATAACTGTGTTTTATAGATTTAATATAACCTACTCGCAGTCTTACTATTTCTATTTTCGTGATATAGTTTATTTAATATAACAGAACGACGAGTGATAACATAAATATAACGACATTATTTCCAACTTGTTGTACCGCATTGTGACGCTTGTGGAATACAAAGTCTAGGTTATGAAACGGAAAGAATATATTTATGTCACAGCCGGCGGTTCCGAGATAAAACGTGAACTTTATTATTCTTCTGTTAGCAATAAAGTTATACTGGCTAATAGACAGTGACGGAGTGAGATGACTTCTATATGAAAACTAACTACACCTATCTGGTTGTTTATTTATCAGAAAGAGGAATTTAATTCGTAAATGTCTGAATATTCTATTTTTTATTGTAGTTTTTTGTCTTTTATGTATATCAGGTTTGAAATAACATAGAAGACGTTCAACTGCTTGTCTTCCCGGGCATATCGTAAAATCCGACAGAGGACACACTTATCCTGTCTAACATGATCTTCCTAGCGTCATTCCGTTTTTCACAGGGTCCGCTTACCTAACCTAAAGTTTTGAAAGGCCTTGTTTTTACAGAAGCGACTGTCTGTCTAACACGTGATAATCATTTATGATCCAAACATGAATTCGAAAACAAATTTGACAATCATGGTTTAGGCCTGTGCTGGAGGTGAACCCGCAACCTCAAAGTGACAGGCAAGCGTTCTACCAACTGGGCTACCGCGGCTCCCATTGTCACTTATCCTGTCTAACATGATTGTTGACAATTGTTATAGGTAGGCGATAGTCTGATCCATTATCATCACGCATACATGATAACGCCTATATCCCGTTGAGGTAGGCACAGGCACTCCTGACTCTCCCCTTTTGCTTCTTCCACTCTCTTTAAAAGTCTCCACGCATGCTCCCCTGTTTGTCATCATATGAACCTATGAAGATGGATCTGATTCATCACGTCCTTAGGATTAGAAATAGAAATGATTCTCCCCACCGTTCAGGGGTTACGGACGTGAGTTTATATATACATAGTACCTCTTGTTTTTTATGTATGCGATGTTTTATGGCAGCAGTCGACTATATCTCCAATAGTCGTCTGGTATCAACGAAAGTATTTCATTATTATACATTTATATTCGAAAAATGGAATATCTTCGTAATGTCAACAATAGAAAAACATCGTCAACATTTTTACTCTCTACGGAAACGAATCTAACAAAACGCCAACTCCATTTTATTTAGAAAGTTTAATAAAGGAGTCCGTTCCATTTTATAACAGTTTCAATTTTCTCGATTTTCTTTTAAAATTGTAACCGTGTCTTGTATTTTCTTTAACGAAACCATTACGTTTTGTCTTCTAAGTAGTATTGAGTTCTGGTTGCCGGTCACGTATCTCTTGTATCTCCTCCGAGTAGATCCGACCTTAACTGAATATTTGGTACACAGCTTGAATCGTCCACGTTTTATTATATGGGACACGACGTGAGCCGCTTTATTTACTTTTATTTACTCATCATATTACGTTATTCTCGTTTATTATGCGACCCTATTCTAAGAGTTAGGGTCCGAAACATTTCCGGTCATTTCTTTTAGGCAATAAATAACCTTTGTCTGCCTCAAAATTGTATTCGTAATGTGACATAAACAGCTTATATACTACCCATTGCTGGGCATATTCCACGCCTCTATAAACTAGAGGAGGTATGGAGTATGGCAACTGTATATTGTGTTATTTCTTCCATTAAGTTAATGTCAAAAACAACTTAAACAAGCCACGAAGGATCCTTAGAAACAAACCAAGTTCCAGTAATACTTTGATACATTGTTCACATAAAAAGCGTCGAGGTTTCCACGGTAACGGATAACGTAGCGACCTGTATGTGTGCCGGTTAGTTTTTACAGCATATATATTTCGCGTGCGGCGTAGCAATGGCGAATGTCGGTAAACCACGGGCTCCACGGCTCGTTAGCAAAGCAGACTTTACTGTTCCATGATTTCTTCTAAATGTGAATTTTTACTATTGCAGGTGTAATTAGGCAGAGAAGTAAGCCCCATAAATTGCTGGTGGTGTTTGTTGTGACTGTTATTACTACGTTTTTATATTCTACACTTAATGTTTTGTTTTGGGCGCGTAGTACCTAGATATAGTTTGTTGATGTCGCCATACAGTTAAGAGTCAAAGTTGATGAGTTACATCTTTTTATTTTTATTTTTTTATTACTCGAGTACACTTTGCGCCAACTAAAACTTAGTGAGTATTTTATTTTTTAAACCACAATAATAGGTAATCAAATGCGACTACTTAGTGTAAACCGACGATGTTGTTTTGAAGAAGTTCCCAAGAGATGTTTTTCCAGGAAAATATGAAAAGAAAAACTTTTCAACTAAAGGACATTATCAAGTTTGAAAATGCCTCAGGCGTTTACTGTCGCCCAATGCGGTTAAAAAGTTGTTCGGAGTTGGCGTCAGGTCGTGAAATTAAATTACCTCCCCATATCCGATAGACTGCACGTTAGTACTGGTTACTTTTTATTAGAACTCTTATATATTTTATCTTGCATTAGGTACCATACTGCTGTCCTAGTAGAGTTCACCAGTGGAAGTATTTTGAGTATTGTAATAAGCGCTCCAATTTCCTTCGGCAATTGTCGCATTTCCAAATATAAACGAATGCTATTTTCCACGTTCATCAATTATTAGATTTATCGTGTGTCAGAAATTGAATTCAGAACTTAGTACTTTATTGTTGTGTTGTTCACGCGGGAATGAAAACAACACATCATAAAGTACTGAGATATTTACTTGACGGAAGGTGTTTATTTAATTCGGATGGGTTACACCAACGTCTAACGTAGGCGTAGTAAAATTCTTGCACGATCGAAACCTAATTGGAACTTGGCTAAACCCTCTGTTGCTTTACAGCTGGATTTTTATGCTGAGTTCCGTTCCCTAAAAATATGTAGGCGTTTAGTTGTTAACCGTGTGCCATGTCTGGGGCCTTTGGCGGCTAAATCATAACCCTGACACCAGATTTTATGAAGCTGGTATTCCACCTCACAACCCACACGATGAGAAGAAGAAGTTGTTAACCGTAAGTTACAAGTTTTATAAGCCCAAATATAGAGCAAGAAAATCTAGTACATACAAGAAACCACTCACATGTAGTAAGACATTCGGAATAAGACAATAAAGGCGGTAGTTCCATTCCGTGTCTAATGGCGTGTTGTCGCAACGATGACTAAAATAAAAGTTTGTGATAATCCCGTGTTATGATTCCTGCTACATTCAAGATTTTTGCTTGAAAAAACTGATTTAAGCAAAAGTCCTAATTTGTTAAAACTGCCAGAGATAACATTATCCCTTAGTCTGTTTTTAGCTTTTGCTTACTTACACGGGAGCGATTACGGACAGGTTTTAATATATTTTTTTTTACTTATTGTAGATGTGCCGCAGATGGCATTAACTACTTGGCCGGACAAATGGGGAGCGCTGAAGGCTCTCACCCGGGTGAAGGCTCTCACCCGGACAGGTTTTAATACCTACTAAGTTTTTTTTTAAGAACACGCTCCTTCATTTGAATAACAAAATATGATTAATGATAGATAATTAGGTGCTTCAAAATTTACTAAATGATTAATGTTAACAGCGACATATTTCAGTACAAAACGTAAAATTACGTGTATTAAGTACAATAAGACTGTTTCTTGACGTTGGAATATTAATTATCATTCTGTATCTTATTCGTAATCATTATGTGTAGTATTTATTTTCAACTTTACATAATAATTAAATAAGTATTTCCTATTGCGGAAAGCATTCCACTTTCTTTACTTTTCAACCGTGTATAAAATGAAGCATTTGTAAAAGGGTTGGAAATTTTAATAACCCTGACACTAGGGTTGCTGACTGTGGTCCGTCCTCCACCTCATAATTTCCATTATAGAAGAAGTTACATTACATATTTTTCTCTTCTTTTATAGTGTGGGTTGTGAGGTGGAGTACCAACCCCATCAACCCTGGTGTCAGGGTTACTATTGAGCTGCCAAAGGCCCCTGACATGGCTCAAGTAACGACTACTTACTTACATCAGTAAGTAGTAACCGGGACGAACGGCTTAACGTGCCTTCCGAAGCACGAATCATCTTACTCCCGGACAATCTGGTGATCTGCCCGTAATGTTCTAATCAAACTAGGGACCACAACGTAATTTTTTTGATATGTCCCCACCGAGAATCGAACCCGGGACTTCCGGACTATATTACCCAATAAGTATTAGTCAATAAATATACCTACCTCTTAGTATCCCATTGCATAATATGTGTAACATAGTAAAGAGAATATTCGAAGCGAAAATTAGGTGTCATAACAATATCTAGGCTTAAGCTTTTCTGAAAGGAGGAGCGAAGTAACTTTAAATGATTTCGAAGCTGAAAACTAAAAGCCGTCTAAAAGCGATGTCTGAGAAGCCAATCAAGTCAATCACTGTACCTATTACAGGAAAGAACGCGCTTTCCGGATTACTTTTATAAAATAAAAATAGATGGGTATTAAAAATTAACTTAGCGTGTTAGCCGAGTTGGAAGAACGTTAGACTCTCAATGTGAGTTCGCAGGTTCAAATCTCAGCACAGGCGTAAACCAATGTTTTAAGAATTTGTTTGCAAATTCATATTTCGATCTTACACGGTTATCACGTGCTCAGGAATGAAGGAAAACATTGTAAGGAAACCCACATTCCCGAGAAATGCGTTTCGAACGTATGTGATCTTATTCTAACGTGTAGTCGGCTGGTTTTCCCTTTTGATTGAAAGTTCAAATGGGCAGTTAATTCTGTAAAAAGCCGCGGACCTGTCAAGTCTTCAAGTTAGGTGATCGGACCCCGTGAAAAACGGGATGACGCTAGGGTGATGATGTTTTCTTTTCTTAGATTATTACGTTTTACCTAAGTAAGTACTAATACTTTTTTGTGTTACTATCCAACAACAGAGTAGTAGGTATGTTGGAATAGGTACTTTTATGATTTATCTGTAAGTCAAATCAAAATCAAATCAAATATACTTTATTGCACACAACATACAAAACAAATTAACACAGATGATGATAGATACAGTACAATCTGGCGGCCTTATTGTAAGTCTGTCAAAATCATGCTTTTCACCATAATCACGTATTTTTTTAAACTGAAATTAATAAGCTGTAAACTTAGTGGGTTAGTATGTCCGGTTGAATAGTGCCAAAAGAGTATAATCTTCAATACGACAAAAAATAAATACACTTTTTATTTACTTACGCATAGGTACCTAAATTAAGCACAGTCCAATTACAGTACTTAAATATCTCCGGCTGTAAGTAGTTTATTTATTTATTCTGATCATAATTGAAAACTACAAACGAGAGTTCGCTTACCTACTTAACTAATGAACACGGTTCATTAAATTATTCACGGCAAAAAAATCCTTATTTAATACTTAATTGTGTCTCAAAAGGTAGGTACAAACGTAATTATAAAAAGGTCGGGAAGTTAATTTATTTGTGCGTCCTCTAGTCCCGTCACGTCCATGCTTTCCTTTTTTTTCAATTTTTTCTTAATTATACTTTACATTCAAAACACTGAAACAGAATTTACGCGTTTTTAACAATTTAGCACCAGGAATTATGTCGTGTGAACGGTACACTGTTTGTCAAAAACAAAGTAAATTTATTACCTACACAATTTAATTATATGAAATTATATCATAAACGAAAAAATAGCAATAAAAATGAGAAAATCACTCTCTAAAAATTATGAAACAAGAAAACAGATATGTTTCTCTGAAATTCTTCCGAATAGTGAGGTTTAGAAGTACATTTAAAAAAGTTCGTATGTCGTGATATGCAAACTCTTAGGACAAATTTGCATACGTGCACGGCTCACTTCTAAACTGGTTTAGAAGTTAGGTTGGAACAGACGTGCATACACACAAATACTCGTATATATACACACAAAACGGTCAAACACATAACCCTCCTTTTAGCTTCGCCGCAGTCGGGTAAAAGAAATAGGTGCCTACTAAAGGCTGCGCCGACAATATACAATTATTATAACAGGTACCAAGAAGCAATAACTCAATTCTTGTCGTCGTTAATAATTCTGAGGCCCTTAATTAATAAACCTATAGGTACCTACTAAGTAAGTACAACGAAACCAGCGAATATTGTACCTACTTGTGCAAACTTTAATTAAGGTGGGGCTTTCATATAATTGATATTCATTATTGTATATATAGAATCATATTACGAATATATTATTGAAAGAAACTCGTTTCATTATAAGTACAAGAAACTTTATTACAGTCTTTTTCATATCTCGGGCCTATGGAGGCCCGGACTTTTGGAAGGCGTGCGTGGGGCCGAAGCCAAGACGTAGAGGCCCCTTAAGACAAGTTAATCTAAATGTTGTGTGACACCAACCGGCGATTATCCCTGTATGCACTATGGGAGTGCACCCAAAGACAATCCCCGGTTCGTGTAGGACTATTGCAGATTATGGAAACAAAGGGAACTGGGCTATTGGTTTGGGGGTTAGTGGGTATTATTACATTATTTAGTTACAAATCGATCTTGAGTATTGTCAGCTGGACTAGGAGACAAGCAGAACTATATAGTTCAGCTGCTTTTCTTCCGGACATGTCGTAAAATTCGACCAAGAGATGGTATTTTATGGACTAATCATCCGTCACCATACCCTTATTACTAGTGGTGCTACTACTTATATCATGGTTTTGTATCAAAAATACCTGCAAGTTATGTTCTGATTTCTTGTGTACACACCCTAGGGATCACGGGTGTTATATTATAACGTATGGAAACGTGTACGGTCACGAGCATTAATATGTATACACTTTGATACCATGTCACATTAACTTTTTTGACAAGTTGAACTGTAAGTCACACTAAATGTCAAATATGTTAGTGCGACAGAGTGATAAAGTGGGAACATTATATTTCTCATGACTGTACGTGGAATACTAAAATCTAAATGCATGAGAATCAAGTGAAATGTCAAAACGAGCAATGTGTCAAAACTAAATGCTAATCCAGGTCTCAAGTTTATACGTTTCGCATATAACTCATAACACAACAGTGTTGCTTTGACAGACTAGAAATTAGTAACTCCTAACATTCAGGAGAATAATATTGTAACAGGGGATGGCGCATTTCATTACAAGTTTCGAAACGTGTACCGTCACCTGCTATGTTCGCTTAACGTCATCGATGTAGTGAGACTTGGGGCTTTTAACCTCGGCGACTCACCATGTTTAGTTCGATCGATCGTTCAGATCCGTTGTTTTGGACTGAAACGACAGGAGCCGATCAAATTAATCGATCATATAGGGGACTTTTACAAATGCTCCACAAACTCAATACTGTTATGATCAAATAACATCAATAGAAAATTATGGACACGTCTTTTCACGCAAATTAATTGTGTAAAGGTTACTTATGTTGTAACATAAACAGCGTAATAACACGCCCATTACTTAACACGGGTCTCTCCTCAATCAACCGGAGAATGGTATGGACTTTTGGTGGATATTCAATATTTTTCCGTGCTTCGGAAAGGCACGTTAAACCGTTGGTCCCGGTTACTACTTTCCCCATCATGCCGTTTAGCGGCTTAATAACCTTGACACCAGGGTTGATAAGGTTGGAAATCCATGTCATAATCTACATGGTAGAAGAAGATAAATATTTATTATTTCTGAAGTATGTCACGAAAATAAGATTGATCTTCTGCAAATTATAACACTACGGGTCTAATGACTTCCCTATCTACTTGTACATATCAACGGACGACTGACTGTAAAGTCGTCTTATGTGAAGAATCCTATTATTCTCATCATACAGATAGAGGAATAACTCTCGACATTCGTTGTATCTGTCTACGACGACTGCGGGACGCGTGTTGACGCGCGGGGAGGGAGCAGCGCGCGGGCCGCTTGTCGCCAGCACACCCCGGACACTTCATACTAACAACCTCGTTTTACACAGATTCTCCACATTGACATTATCGTACACGCGCATCTCTGTGTGTGACATCTGACACCATATAATTCAAGTCTAAACTATGTTCGAGGGGAGGGTGAGGTAAACCTAGCTCAGGCGCTGGTGAGGAGCGGAGAGTTGCCGTTCTATATTCCTTATTCAACGCCGCTAGTCAGGTGTTACAAACGCCCGTAATTCATTTTCGGAGGTATGTGGCCTAACCTGTATTGGGCCGGTTTTCCCTTCGCGGCTTGGAAGGTGAGGCAGGCAGTCGTTTCTCTAAAAAACTGGACCTGTCAAATCTTCAGGTTAGGTAAGCGGACCCTGTGAAAAACGGGATAATTCCCGTTCTAGCATTAGCTAGAGAGATGAAAATTACTGATAGGTAGAGTTTGTTAACAACAATCAAGATAATAATTTTCATTACAAAGATGGATCATTTCTTCGTCTAATATGGATTCAAATTGAGTTATATCACTTGGGATTGTTTCTGTTTGTTTAACTATGTTTCCTTCCCTAATTTGTGTACCGTGCCGTATTCAAAACGCAAATAATTTGCCCCTTCAATCTATTTCCCGAACCGGAACATAATATATTCTTCCGTATGTACCTTTTGTTTATGGAAACGAACACTGAACTAGATGCATTATATAATAGACGTTCTTGCTAGACCAATTGCTTGTACGCATATACATACAAAAGATCACGCTCATTTCCCGTTGGGGTAGGTAGAAACCACGGAAGTTGCAACAACTTTGATTTCTTCTACTTTTTTAAAAATCTTCATGCTTGATCGGCGGTTAAGAGTACTCTTGACTTAATTGTTACATTGTTAAACTTAAAACAATTGTTACACTCCATAAAAATAAAGTCAAACTAACAATACTGAGCAACAGCATGACTTCTATTATTGTCTATAATAATAATTATCAAGATGTTAGTGTTATCGTGACGAAAATTTTCATGGGTGATTCAGAGTATGTTTCTGAGTTGATATCAAGCAGAATTTACCGTTGCAAAAGTATGGAACTCTAAAATTTTCACGAATTTTCCGTCAAGAAATTCCACTTCTGCCTCTTCCATGTCAGAATCATCCCTCTCAGTTTTTGTTGCGGTGTCACTAGCACCAATATGTGCTTGACTACTTGTAGTATTGAGACATAGGAGTAAATTCGTGTGAATGACAATAACGATGTTGAAAAGATAAATGTAAGGTATTCTTGTTACTTACCTACTTCCTATTAAACAAATCTAGCATTTTATTTAGATTACAGTCATAACACCCAAAGCGCCGAAAAAGCTGTAAATGATTATGATAAAGCACAGCAATAATAATTGTAGTTGTCACACACACATTTCAACTAAGCCGACGTTCGTTTGCCTGAGCCGTAATAAAATTTATGAGTGTTGCAAGCACATTCAGCAAATAATAAATTAAATTGAATCGGAGACTTTATTCTAAAGAAAGCGCAGGTGTATTCCATGTCGGGTAATGTCCTAAGCAATTAGAACGAACATCTATCTTTTACAGTTGTAAGTCTTCTTAGATTTTATTGGCAAAAATGTCAGCCACCTTTTAAATCCGTTTCAGAGGGTATTATGACAGTGCCGTGCAAGCGAACACGAAATTGACTTAAAATTTAAGACACTTCGCTAAAAGTTAAGAAGTTTGCTCAAGTTACTTGCCGTATCGAATCCCCCGAACGCACGTTCGAGACTTGCCACTTAGCTGTGACATTAGACATTGCTGTAACTCAGCTTTCCGACATGTTGTACAGTGTAAACTTCTCAACAAAAGTGCAACAACTCCACACAACACGTCTTATCTGCACACAGTTACGTCAACTAAACAGTCAGTTGAGAAGCGATATCTCTCTACGTAGTAAATATACTTACCTACTTTGTTTGACACTTTAGTACGTAAGATAAACAAATGCAGAACAGCTTTCTCGCCGAGGTCACGCGGGAGGGCAGCAAACAAATAATTTATCAACTTACAACTGTGTTCATATACATATACGGCTCATCTACGTTCTCTACGTAATATTCACCCCTGTGCATACTCTGGTGAAAATATTGCATAAATGTCATATCATACCCACGAAGTTACCACTTCAATAAAGTATACGGCACTTGAAACTAGGTCGTAGATTGAGGGTCACGATCTCAACGTTCTTTTCCCTCGGGGCCACTGGACAGCAAAACTTCTCATATAAAGGGACCAACGGACGGTCATTCTTATGTAAAACTTGTCGAGTGTGTAGTTTGTTCCCAAGGATTTGAGGCTAAGTCTGTTCTTTTGAGTAAGAAGACTTTCTATAGAATTGTTGTTTGACTTCAATCACCATAAGTAGCGATCCGAATACACACCAAAAGAACAGCTTTATCTTACACAAAGTTGGGTCGCTTTAAATATAAACGGCATACAGTTGAAAACTTAATTACTTAAAAGGTTTACAAAAATACCCAGGCTGCAAAAATACTACGGTGCAGGTATACATTAATAATGTTTAAGTGTGTTATGTTGTGGTAACTTCTCTATTAAATTGGAAGTAAATAATAAACATAGATTGCAGTCAGTTGCTTCACAGACAAGTCGTAAAGTGAACTTAGATTATAAGTAATATCTCCCCTTTAGCATGATGTTTTAAATTTGCCGCCGTGTCTCTGGGGCAGCTTTCGCTAGAGAGTCTCTACCAAGTGTGGTGGTAAGTTTTTCTTTGATAACTTGTGACGCTGTCCGCTCCGCTAGGGATTGCGCGGATAATATCTGGCTCTTTGGTAATATTTACTGACAAATATCTTACGTATTCTAATGATCGTCCGCGAATAGCGCGAGATGCAAACTTGCAATAACCGTTCGCTCGTGTAATCTCCCGTACGCGTCATTAGCGCACGAGTGCAACAGGCAACTTCTCGACATGTTAATATCCTTGCAGGAAACTTGCTTCTCCAATGAGCCGAGAGCCGACTAAAATGGAAACCGTCAAAGGAGGAACTCTGTTCCGTGTCCGACTTAGTTTTCGTGACTGTTTGTGAAATGCGCTGAATTTCAACCAGATAACTTTAGCGATGCGGGCTGCCTTTATTTGCGGAGTGTATACGCTCAAAGCACTGTTTACCGTGAATATTTAGCCTGCCTGTTGTTTGGAACAAGTACCAGCTTTCGCTACGTTATTCAATTAAGAATAGTTTATTAAAGTTCTTCTGTAAACTCTTCTCTTTAAGCTCTAGTCTGCGGGCGGTCCTAATTGAGTAGTTAATTTTAAGGTCCTTCCTATCTCCATCGATCAATAGAATTCTTTGTGAGTTACGAGCCGTAGAGCGAAAAGTAAAAGACGACCTCAATAAAGTTAAGAGTTCAAAGCAATTAGAAACGGTTCTTTTAGTAGGACCAACTTTGATCCTTCGGATCCTTGATAACACGGTTTCAATTACAAGGATAAGTTTATCATCGGTATTCAATTTCAGAGATTGTGTAAACGTTAGCCATTGAAAAAAGGGTAAGCATTTCAAAAGGTGTACCTGATGATGTTTTTAATAATAACAAAAGGAAGTTTCATGAATAAAGAAATATTTAATAACAATACAATCCAGCAAACATTTTATAAAGTCTACAAAGATAAAGTATCTTTTGCCGCAGCATTTTGCCGGCAAAAACATTATGGCAGCTTTCAATCATTCAACGGTACCTTGGAGTTTAAATTAATGTTGTTTTTGTTTACCAGTAAAGCCATAATGTTTTGCTAACTACTCCTGCGGAGCTACTGTAATGGCCGAACCGAGTACTTGTCAGCAAAAGTTTGTTTGTTGTCGGTTGCATTTTATGCCTTTGGGACCAACTTTAGCGAACTCTCTTTATGAGTTCAAATGATGTCAGGTTAGTTAGCATGCACCTAAGTTGCCTACTTGTAGAATAACTAAATAATACAACCGAGGTATTTAAAGTAGTTTTGACAGAGAAACCTAGCTCGGAGGACGCTATTTTAAACTAAACTAATATTTTCCTGCGTTGATTATACCACGCTCCTATAAACTGGTGGGAAATTATAGTCGTTTAAAAAGTAAATGCCTACAACCTCCAGTTACTGTTACTTTCTTAGCTTATTACAGACTTCTTCAAGTGATGTTAAGGAGGTACTTGTGTATCAAATTGCAACAAAATATTGAGGACCGACACTAGAACAGCTCGATGTTTAATAGCAAGTAAGTAAATATACAGAAACATCATTTTTCTAATTGTACACAAAAAAACTTAATATTTTAATGTTTTTCCTGATTTTTCCAGCCTGTGCAAGTTTGTGTCATCTTTCCCCAACTTTTCATAAGTTTTTCGCTAACGAATCTACTGCGATGTTTACTTTCACTTTTTAGCGTAGTTCCTCTAATTAGAATTCGAGTACAGTGTAACAGTCGTCCGTTTATATAAGCGAGACACGTTCGAAGTACTTAACTTGCAGCCGGTAACTCGGGTGACAGGCCGCACCAAGTTTGTTTGCAGCCTGTTAGAGAATTTTACGCTCAGCCGCTATCTGTGTGAAAGATATTTCTTGAAGATTACTCTTACAGAACCGTTTCTCGCTATATATAATACATCAGCCTCCGTGGTCTAGTGGTTAGAGCGTTAAGCTCACGATCTGGAGGTCCGGGTTTGATTCCCGATGGGGACATTGTCGAAATCACTTTGTGAGACTGTCCTTTGTTTGGTAAGGACTTTTCAGGCTTGAATCACCTGATTGTCCGAAAAAGTAAGATGATTCCGTGCTTCGGAGGGCACGTTAAGACGTTGGTCCCGGCTATTAGCCGTAAAAACATCCACCCTCCACCAACCCGCAGTGGAGCAGCGTAGTGGAGTATGCTCCATACCCCCTCCGATTGATTGAGGGGAGGCCTGTGCCCAGCAGTGGGACGTATATAGACAGTTTATGTATAATACATCAAAGGTTAACACGTCGCCGACACGTCTCGATCCCAAGTGTCATTGTCCGTGTCAGTGTCCTTAAGCAAGTCTCCACAAACGACAAGCCTACACAATCTCAGGTCAAGTCTGGATGTCATTTATGTACACACTTATGAATGCGCCTGTTAGTTTTTTGCTACAGAGCGAAATAACCACCGTGACTACGCGTCCCGTTATCGTGAAATCTTAAAAGACAAGCTGACAAGCGTGTGCGTGTATCGCAAGCGCTTGTCGCAAGCACCATTTGAGCTGTGATTAAAAACCGACATCCGCTCGGATCGGCGACAAGCTCGTCCGTTCACGCAAGACAAGCCAAACACTTCCGTTTCCACGATTGTGCTTTTGGTGTTTTGCTTAGACTTGGCAAGCGTGTTAAAGCACCATTAAACTCACCCCCCTTCCCTCCCCCTCCCTTTATTTATGTTACTTATTGCAATTATGATTCTTCTCAGGACAAAAGAAATCGTAAAGTTGCCTGCCTGTCCGGGGAATGTGCAATAGTCTATAAGCAACTCTTCCATCCACATTATTCACCGTTACGTATTCATATTCCGCTAATTCGCATAAGTCGCTGCACTTCTACCATTGAAATGTGAATATCATCATATACCATCATATTTACAAAATATGATTTATTTATATTATAGTTTGTATAATAAAATCCCGCTCAATTTTACAAATATTAAAGAACATACCTACAGTCGTTCTTTGTAGCATAATCTTATTTGCCTTTTGTCACAGAGGCTACAATTCCTGTTTCGATTCGCTTTATTTCAGCGACGTGTTTGATTAAAACAAGGGGTTTTACTTTATTTTCAAATTAATTTACTGACAGCTGCATTCGATGCAAGGATAAAAGCAAAATAATAACGTCCACTGGTGTTCCACGTAGGTAGGTAGGTATATCGATATAGGTACGTACGAAACGCATTATACCCCCTCGAGTCGCATCTGCGGTACAAATTTCCCAAAACAGAAGTTTAACCAACAGCAAAGCGTCATCTAAAACAAACCACATTGTCGGTCGATGTAAAAGAGAACTTGTTCGACCTCAGAGGCAACATTTCCAAAGATAAGACGCTAACTTTGTTCGGCGCCCTTTAACACACGACTCGACTGACGCACACAGACGTAGGTTGGTTGCTGCGAATATTTAATGTACAAAATGCGCTTTGTTTCACTGGTTAATGAGTTTTTGATAAGGTCGCGAACCCTTTGGAAGGGATAGCAATTAGCTAGAAAGATAAACCCAATGAATAAATCAATTTTACCTCATCTCTATATAGATACATGTTTGCGTTATGTAATGATATCACGTAAGTTATTTATATCTATAAGTTATTTTAAGTTTCTCTAAATTCAAGTCGGTAACATAGCACCTAATGTAGTACAGTTGCCTAGTAGCGTAAAATTAGTAAAAGTTCATATTATATTAATATAATACTTTCGAAGCATCCAATTTCCCGCAATATTTGCAAAAAAATATAAATCATATCTCTACAGCTTTAATCGTTCTAGAGTCATGAGTTTCTAACAACTCGAAAGAAAACCTCGTTTATTTCCCTAAACTAGATGCCCAAAAACAAGTAAGTTAAACACAATAGCATACTTCTGGCGGTTCACTGAGCACGCCACGGGTTTTGCTCAAAGATCCAACTCTTCGAATTCCAATCTTTTAAAGGAAAACGCCGGAGTTGGCTAGGGGCAAAATTATTCACTTAAAACTTTGGTTCAAGGGACTTTATCAAAAATTGAGTCAGTTTTAGTTGGCTCAAATTTTGTGGAATTTTGACTGGAACCTCTACCAAGTATTTACGAGTACCTCATTATGGTAATATTTCTAGACATTTAGTTTAAAACTGTCTCCTTTCTGTTAAGTTTTCAGTGACAGGCTTATATAAGCCCACGACTATAATATATATATCCCAATTTGGGGTAGTCAGACTTATTCACCTTATAAGCGTTATATTTATACCTACATATACTAGTAAGACTTACCCAAGAAACTTAGAAGTAAGTATGTACACAGCATCATTTTTTCGAATTTCCTGAAACAAATAAAAACTGATGAAAATCTTTTTTTTTTTATAATTTAAAAAGTATAAACATGTACACTATTAGGTATTACACACTACGCTGTAAGATAGAATCATAATACGGGTAGATTATTATAAGGTACATGATTTTTTGGGTAAGTGCTTATACTTTTATGTAAGTAAGTATGTAAGTATAAGTACTTACACCAAGTTTTTGATAACAAGCCCAGACAAGTTATGGGTTACAACGGCAATTCAGTGCGCGTGAAATTCACTATGAGAATTTGTTACAAATTGTATTGCATTTCATGATACATTATCATTGTATGTTACGGTTCACCAAAATCAATGCACTATTACGTTACAGTTCCGAACTTCCTCCTGATAACGGAGGAGAGCCCGACCATTACAGTGCACCACCTGTGATACATTCATCTGTAATGTAACGTTACAGATCCGAGCAATAGGTAAATGCATTAGGATTTTAAATGTTATATTACACTTGAATATTCTCTGATGAAGAAGTAATCAAAAAAGTAGTTAAAAGATAAAACGTTTTCGACTTTTATAAAATGTATTATTAAAATCATCTTAATAATATCATAAGAACAGCCCTTCATCCACGCTAACGATGAACTACGCAAATTCAAAAATATCACAAGATTCATATTAATAATCTTAATTTCACAAAGAAACGAGCACTCCGTGAGACATTGATGTATTGTGTAATACTATAGTAACAGCTCATTGGCATAAGGTAACAAAAAGCGGAATGTACCCCTTGTAATGATTTCCGGTTAATGAGGAATCAATACGGACCGCATTCATTACGCGTAATGTTAATTTGAGGGCGGCTAAGAGACCGCCTCATTCGCACGTACAACTACCACATAGAGTTAGGAATTTACGAACACAACCTAACGTGTAATTGGGATGGATATCTCTTCGATCTGGAAGATCAGATGGAGAGACGTTTCTGGAAAAGAGAGATACTTATGATAATATTAATTAAATAGAAATTTATGGAATGAAAGACGTAAGCTGCTATCAGAGACACCGGAAAATATATATATAAATATTTATTACTTATACTTTGATTGAATGTTTTCATTTTGGACTTAATTAACACACAACCACCTACATTTTAGTTTTGCAACTCACCCCGTTTTATAATGTAAGTAGTTGGTTTGTAATACGAAGCCGATAATTACGATTACTTCCTTAAATATTATGAAAACATTTTTCATATAGATTATGAAATACACATCTCATAATGAAACCAATTTCTAGTTTTGGAACGTACTACACCAAGTTAGGTTATTTATTTCCTGCCATTTATACTCATAAATATAAAGTTACCAACTTTTATTATAGTGTTATAAACCTAGAGCTGAAGTTGAATTTGAAATGTATAGAGCAATTAGACAACCGAATTCAAATTGTAGAACGTAACTTTAAGCAAAAAAGCCAACTGGAAATAGGAGTGCGCCTCGTACAATACAAAGAAGTTCCTAAATCTGTGTACAGTGATCACTTTATGGGCAACGTGGAGTAGCGGGCGCAGGTGCGTCGGAACGAGCAAACTTTTTATAGCTACCCACGTAAATCGACTCCCTAATAAACGATTCTCAGCTTGCAAGGAAGCCGTAATGTCAGCCCGAGATAGATGAAACAACAACGCTGGACCTTATTTTGGAAATGGGACGAAGGTAACACATTTAGGGATTAGCATTTATGTTGTTTATGTTTACTTTTAGATTTTATAAGTGCGGATGGGTCGGTACTTCGTAACGTTACGGCAAGGGCAGTGTGGTGCCAGCTTTATCGTTTGTAAAGATCTAAAGATATACTTTAGCACTTTTGTTCCTTGATTATTCTTTGACCATTGTTAGTTTGAAAGAGATAGCTTTAAGATGAGACTTCTTAAAGGAGCTAGTTTCTTAATATAACATAAACAGCCTATATACGTCCCACTGCTGGGCACAGACCTCCCCTCAATCAACCGGAGGGGAGGGGGCTAGTTTCTTATTCTAATTATATTAGACACCAAAGTGAATACAGTTTATTTCTGTGTGATGCGCTGAGAAATTAAGCTCATTTTTGTTGTATGTTTGTCCTTCAGAGTCGTGCTTCTATATAAAGTTACAGATAATATTGTACGTAAGTACTTATATATTTATTTATAATTTTACCAGCTCGTTTTTCGCTCGCTCGTCCAGTACAGAGGAAATTATATATAAAATTATTGCATGAGGAACGGCTACAGCCATTCGTTGTGCCATTTCATTGTGGGTACGTGCTAGGAAATCCACTCGAGTAGTGGAGAGTGAATTAATGGCGACTCATTCCTCACTTCAGTCGCACGTGGCTTGGACCGGGACGAATGGAGCAGGCGATGGAGATCGCTAGCCCACTTGACATCCACTCTCAAATGGAATTGGCAAAAAGCTTAGCTTGCTTGAAGTATTGTATCGGCAAAGTTAATACAATACAAATACACTTTATTGCACCAAAATAAAAAGAAATATGAGTGCGTGTGTGTGTTGTGTGTAGAGTAGTATATTAGAGTAGTTATTCTTTCTTTTATAATCATGGGGGTTAAAAGGGCAATTTTAAGCAATTCATTTAAAAATATCAAATAGTAATATTGCTTTCTTAGATGAATCGCTTCAATGTGGCCTTTTAACGCCCCTGGTGTAATATTACAAGTCTGTGTAATATTACACGCGTGTCAACTGGCCAGTGACAATATTGATTATTCGTTTTTTATCTCGAAAAATGTCGATCTGTATTAAGATAAACCCACCTATTGTATTAGGATGAACCCACCCACACACAACAATGACATAGACGAGACGACGTCAGATTATTTACCTACTTTATTAAGTAAATAGTTTTTTCTTCATTCTAATCTTCCATCGTGTGGGTCGTGAGGTGGATTACCAACCCCCAGCAACCCTGGTGTCAGGGTTACTGTTAAGCCGCCAAATGCCCCTGACATAGCTCATGTAACGACTACTAACTTACAACCGTAAGTAGTAACCGGGCCCGACTTAATGTGCCTTCCAAAGCACGGATTGTCTTACTTTCGGATAATCAGGTGATCAGCCTGTTATGTCCTAATCAAACTAGGGATCACAAAGTGATTTTTGTGATACGTCCCCACCGGTATTCGAAGCCGGAACCTCCGGGTCGTGAGCCCAACGCTAAACCATTGGACCTCGGAGGCCGGTCATTATAGCTTAGCGACAATATTTAGATACCCTACAAGTAATAAATAGTAAGTGGTTATTTTCTAAGTAGCTTGTGGAGACTAGGCTTACTTAACTAAGTAAATTACTCTGTTCCAACAATGGTATCTTCTTGAATTAAATATGAAGTTAGAAGGCATCGTTCAAGACAGGGTCCACAGAATACCAGCGTCGTGGCTCGCGCCGCGGCTTATGCTGAGTGAGGCCCTTTTATAAAGGACACCACCACCATCGTTGACCAGTCCATACACACAATTATTTGTATTTCTCGTGTATGTTGTCTTTTATTATTTTTTTATTATGTGTTTGATTGTAAGTTATGTGTTACTCCGTGTTTTATATTATATATTTGTTATTTATTTTATATTTGTTACTGTGGTGTCCCTTTATAATAAACATTTCTTTCTTTCTTTCTTTCTTTCGTTCATCACACTCACTTAAAAAACTTACTTGACTAAGCCTAGATACCTTCACCAAAGTAACCTGTTTTAATTATTAAAGCCGTCACAATTATTAGAGCATACAGTGGGCGGCCCCGTAGCCTCACATTACATAGATAATCAATTTCAACCCATCCACTTTGATTACTGCCTTGGGGCTCGTAACAAGTGGAGATGGATGACGGGCGTAGTCTTGGGATTATCCACCAACATTTCTGAGAACTGTCGATACAAGGGATATTATGATAGAGGATGGATTATTTAAGCGAGTACATAGTTGTTCCAGACACATGTCATGAGGCATGTCAAATGCCTATGGCAGGTGAATAGGTTAACCTCTATTGTATAGCTGACACATAGCCGTTGGTCCCGGTTACTACTTACTGTTAAAAGTAAGTAGTTGTTACATGAAAGCATGTCAGGGGCCTTTGGCGGCTCAAATTCAAATTCAAAAATATCTTTATTCAGTAGGTAACATAGTTACACTTTGAATCGTAAATTTTTACATAACGAACGTCTCATCCGCCTAAAACTACTGCAGCTTCTCACAACTTGTATAGCCGGGGAAAAGAAGCTGCAAGAAAAAACTCGGCATAGGGCCCTAGATGTTCTTTAAAAAAATAAAAATAAACATAAAATATTGGTATACAATTGAGTAATTTAGCTGCTTAATATCAGTTCTCAGACAGTTAATCCCATGCATTCATATCTTCTAAATAATCACTAACTTTATAATAACCTTTTTTTGTAAAGTTTTTGTTTAACTACTGTCTTAAACAGTTGAAAGGCAAATTCTGAATGTCAATGGGAATCTTATTGTAAAAACGTATACATTGCCCCTTAAAAGATTTAGTAATCTTGTGTAACCCTGACAAACACAAGTAACCCTGACACCAGGGTTGATGAGGTTGGTAATCCACCTCTCAACCCACACGAGAGAAGAAGAGACATTGCTGACGAGGTGTCTTATTATACACCTCTGTCTACCCGTTCGTGGGATATGACCGTGATGCTATGTTATGTCATTTTAGTCTCGTAGAATCTGATAATCCATACAAAATGGGCCTTATTACTTTAACACTAGGGTTGTTCATCAATCTTACTACACACACGAGAAGATTGTAGGGAACAGTGAATAAGCATGTAACGTCCATTATAATTTGGCTAGGGTACCTAATTCAATCACTTCGTTTCAAAACTGACATTTGACGCATTATTCAATTTGTGGACTGGCTGGAAATAGCGGCAGTTTAAGGAGTTCCGCTATTAATGAAGGTTTCATTAAGCTATTTGAACTTCGAATGCATTAATATAGTTATTTTTAGGATTCCGTACCGGAACCACCGAAATTATTTAAGAAAAAAAATATTTTGTCATTGCCAACAAATATTGATATCGTGTGTGAACTGCTGTACTTACTATGATCGTTAAATACTTTATTATATGATAGTATGCATGTACGTTACTTATATTATATGTAGGGACTGAGTAGCACTGAAGCTGTCACAATTTGTATAGATTTACTGATTTGAAGGCACAGGTAGAACCTACGAAGTTAAAGTCACAATTTAAATGAGCGCATGGAGATTATACGTAGAAACTGCGTGTGTAAATTAAATATAACGGCGTAACGTACCGGCAGTGAATTTCCGTGCGAGCCAAGTGGGGTGTCACGTCTCGTAACCTGTTTAAAGTTGCCAACTCGCGAGTGTCCGTGTCGTATGCAGCACAGTCAGCCTGGGCGCACGGAGATTGTTAAATAACAGCTTTGCATGTTAACAGTTTACATTTGACAAGTATATTTATGCACGAACTTCGGATGCACGCAGCCACGAGAAGTTGGGCCGCTGCATATGTTAGTGCTAGCTGCTAGCTGTCCTTATTGCGCTCTGTTTACGTTGACTATTCAGATTCTAGATTAGCTATGCATTTGCAGTATGTTCAATATTACACTTATGTTAAATATTACAGGATGTACTTACTTACTGGTTATTTTATCTTAGATCCCAGAGTAAAGTTTGATGTTTTTAGAAATAGACACGTAGTTTTAAATAATTTATTAACGCATTTTCAGTCGAAAGTGTAGTCTACCCAGAGTACATTGAAGCCAAAACGAAACGAATTTCCGTGAAACCCGATACGTTCGCAAACATTGACGTCGAATAGTCAGTATAGCCTAACTCATCGGCGTTTATTAACCTTCCCATGGTTATTAATTGATTTTCGAACGTATCGGCGGCAACTCTTGATACGGTGCGTGCGTGGCCCATCACAAATAATAGGGGAGGCGCGACTGCCAATACAGCGCCGATGTGTACACATATGACCGGATATTAATGAGGCAATCGCGTCCGACCGGCCGATCGCATTAGGGCACCAAATCGGTCATCCATTATGTGTACAAATATCGCCGTGCACCTATTAACTTTTATGGAGCACGCGGCTCCGATAGGGTTGATTCCCATCGAGAGCAATAGGCATTATTGGCGGTCACTCCATTATTCTTCATTTCGAGAACGGCGCGCAAAGTGTGTAGTATCTTTATAAATAGCATCCTAAAGGTTTTGCTGAAATAACACCGTATTGGAGACATGTGAAACTTTACGTTCTAAGTATTACTAAATACATACATACATAAACTCACGCCTATTTCCCACCGGGGTAAGCAGAGACTATAGTATTACTAAATAGTTTATTTCAATTATAATTATAGTGTTGTACGTATTCTTAGGTTAAGGTATACATAATATGGGCTTTAGTTGCCTGAATCAAATAAATAAACTCAGTCGTGATACTTGGGAAGGAATTAGTTACAAAATTACAGTTCGTATCTTGCGAGTCCAGTCACAAATACATTGAAACGGTCAAGAAATATCATAAATTGCTTCGCCGGGACTTTGTGAGTGCCTTTGTAAAGCCGTGTTCTAAATCTTGTAACCCAAAGCTCATTGAACATTACCTACTTTTCATAAAATCCTTTTTGCGCCGTAACAAGGTTCACCAGTCGAAAGCGGAGTTTCAAGTTACAGTCATTTGTTATTTCAAGCGAGTATAGTCATTAGCATAATACGTTCTACAACGGTTCCACTTCAACGAGCCAAACGAAATTACCAAACGTGGGAAGTGTTGTGTTGATTGCCCTTAAACAAGCAAGCGTAGCGACTGTACAATTCGCATTGAGATCAAAAGTCTATCCATCACGTTTCATCATTTAATTTGAAAGAAATGTTCATCTTGTAAAGGCTACTGTTGAATAATCCAACAGCTGTGCGATGAATATGAAATCAATAATGTATTACTTACTCCGTACATGAGAAAAAGTAACATCTGTGAGAAACATATTCTTCTCGAAGCGTAACTTACCTTCTTATTGCAATGTGAGGTAGGATAAATTAAGTAGGTATGTAGGTATATTTATTTAGTCTGTTACCGTTTACTCGTACAAAACTTGGTAAACGGTTTAAAGTATGTAAGACGATATTATTCGTAATTCCAGTACAGAAAGTTAAGCTTCTTAGCAAGATACTTTAAAAGAAGTTGCATTTGATCATTCAGTCGTAATGTTTAATGGAGTCGTAAACGCAGAAGTGTCTTTAACATTTCTCAGCCGTCACAAGATGAGAAAACGAGTTACCGTGAAACTCGTAAAATAGATAATATAATAATTTAGATATTGAGGAACGAGGTTTTCTTAAGTAATATCTTGATAAAAGTAAGAGAGGTAAATTGGGAAAGCACAAGTTACATTGCTGTTACCAATGGCAAACTTATAAGGAATATTTAATGAGTGACTTTCATGACTGCAATACCGTAATAATTTTACGAAATTAGTTTCTTGAAATCGAATTTCCAGTTCCATATCAAAGCATAGTTTGCGTAGCGTGCGCGCTTTAATTATCATTTGACAGGGAAACTTATTACAGCGTAAAACAGCGATATCGCGAGAATTCACAGCGGCGAAGCTAAAACGCGGCCATTTCTCACAAGCTGCGCGAGCGATGTATTGTGGTAGAACGTGCCCGACCGCCCGCTCTTATTAAACGAATTCATCATCTTTAAATTGTAAATACATAGAGAAAATAAAAGAACGGAATTTTTGTTACATAAATTTTTCATCCCCATAAACTTTTATAATATTAAAATACTTAAACATTTATAAAGATGACAAAAACCGTGCATTGAAATAGAATTTAAACTTTTAAAGTATTTGATTTTAAATGGTTTTTTTATTGATTTGATGGAAACAACAAAATAAAATCCCAAAATAATAGTAAATATTTTTAGTAAATCTCACATAGTCAAACACATTTTCTGAGAAAAAGTATGTAAATAAGTTAGTAAATACTTAATTGAAATTGAATGAAAGCTATAAAAAGCTCGATTCTTTTCTCTACTTAAGTTTTTTTTTTTTTCTTAAAACACGCGCAACGTCGAGCGGAGTGAAAAAATCAAGGGAAGGTCTTTGCCCAGCAGTGGGATCGAATAGGCTAGATAAATAAGTAAGTATAAGTAACATTCTTCGTAAGTTTTCCCGGAAGTTTCCACAGAGTTCCTAAACAAGGCCGAGGATGACATGGTTGGACAACATCAAGGACTGGACAAAGGTATCCACGGTCAAAGAGCTATTCCGTATGGCCAGAGATAGGCACACATCCCATGAGCTGATCGCCAACCTCCAATAATAGAGAGGCACGACAAGAAGAAGAATACCTAAACAAGGTTTCAATTTGCTAAAACGAGGTACTTCCCTTCTCTGTCCATAATAATATTTGGAATGGGTAGCGCTGTAAAAACTTTTCCAATATTGAAATTCTTTACGAGTGTTTGACATTCCAAATACAAATGCAAAATATGAATTTGCCAGCACACACGGCACGTTTACACGCACTATTGGAAGTTGAATATTTAAAATAAAATATGCTATATTAGTATTTGATTGAAACTTTTAGGTCACTTGGGAAAAGTTTCGAACTAAAGCAGACAGATTTAGAAGTAGGATTTAGACAAACTAGATTCGAAATATCCTAGGGTACAACTGAATTGGCAAACGAAGTCCAGACAGAAAACAAAAGCCTACGCGACACTTGATTTATGTTTTGCTAGTAGAATAGAAATAAACTCGTGATGAATTGAATCTAGCCAGGTTCACGTAGAAATACCTAGACTTCTTCTATCATGTGGATTGTGTGGTTCATGGTCATCAACCTCAGCAACCATGGTGGGGTTATTATAGAGCCGCCAAAAGTTCCTGACATGACTCATATAACGGCTACATAGGTACTTACTACATCCGTAGGTGGTATATCTGCTTAACGGGCGGATAATCTTGTTTTCGGACAATCGGATGATCAGCCTGTAATGTCCTAACCAAACTAGGGATCACAAAGTAATTTTAGACCTACGGATCATGAGCCCAACGCTCAACGACTCGGCCACAGTGGCCGTTAATATACCTAGTGTACTTAGGTAGGTAAGTACATGTAAAACTTAATTAAGTATTTAGAACAGTGATTTCATTCCGATATTATATTAAGATCAAATACAGTTTAATAAATTATATTTGAGAAGCTGCAGTATTTTTAGGCGGATGAGACGTTCGTTATATAAAAATTGACTAACTATGTTACCTACTGAATAAAAATATTTTTGAATTTGAATTTGTATATATATATATATATATATAGACTTTCTGTAGCTTTGTTATTACCGTTGTTTAGTCTAGACTTCTTAATCTTATTTTTCAGCTCTAATTGTAACACGAGATTTCGAGATTCACATAAAAAAGCAATACTTATTGCTATTTGACATTTGTTTGCATTGAGCATGTGATTTTGTATGCGCAAATGACAAATTACAATATTGTTTTTTAGATGAATTCCTTCGATGTGCTTACAACATTATTCTTTTTATACCTGAACATAGCCTAGGTAGGTTCAATTCATCAGGTGTTTCTATCAGTAGTACATTCTTACGAGTGGAATTTCAATAAGATCGGTCGATAGTCAGTTCCTTGCCTCGGTGAATATATCGCCAAGATAGTTCAGCTGCTAAGGCCCCAAGATTTAAGACCTCCAGTACAATACTCTATAGATATACCTCTCAATCTACCAGAACTATGCAATACTTTCCTTTGAATTGTGGGAAAGTCTTTACATATTTGTTATTCAGTTTTTACAGAAAAAAAAGTAAACTAAGTACAAAATAATGTTTCAAAGAAAGGCCACCCTATGAAGATTTGATTAGGATATAATACAACACAGAACTCCTAACGTCATACGATAGACATTAAATATTGAATTAGTTAAACAGTTAATACAGATGGTTCGTCACATAAATAATCTCTAGTTGATTTGTTTATTTATTTAATAATTTATTGTACACAGGAGAACACACACAGACGGACAGAACACAATATGACAACAAGAAGAGAGACAAAATGCACAACTTATCCAATACAATAGGCCCGGGTGATAATTAGGTATGCAATGCTGCAAGTTACATAAAATGTTACCCTTGGAAATAGTTTTTTTTATTTATTGCAGTTTTCACTAACGCAATCGGCCTGACCATTAAAGGCAGCGATTTGGCTCACCACCTGTCACGTTAGTCTAATAAAATTCTCGGTGAGGTGTAGGTACTCAGTTCATCTTGCGACGGAGGTATAGGACTACACCTATAGCCGCGGGCTTATGTTATTTATTATTTAATTTTATGTTACGTAGCCTCGGTGGTTTAGTGGTTCGAGCGTTAGGCTCACGATCTGGAGTTCCGGGTTCGATTTCCGATGGGGACATTGTCGAAATCACTTTGTGAGACTGTCCTTTGTTTGGTAAGGATTTTTCAGGCTTGAATCACCTGATTGTCCGAAAAAGTAATATGATTCCGTGCTTCGGAGGGCACATTAAGTCGTTGGTCCAGCCGTAAAAACACCTCCACCAATCCGAATTGGAGCAGCGTGATGGAGTATGCTCTATACCCCCTCTGGGTGATTGAGGGGAGGCCTGTGCCCAGCAGTGCGAACTATATAGGCTGTTTATGTATGTATGTATATGTTACATTAACGTGCCTTATATTCACATACTCGCCTAGATAGTGATTACGGATGCATGCTATATTGAATGTTTATATATAGTATGAATACGTCGGTGTTCAAGTAGTGGTAAGTAGATGGCGACGCGACACAACAAACTACGTGCCGCGGCATGCGCCGGTTTTATTACTGACATATTTCAGCCGTTGAGAACTGCTTCAGGTGCATATGCGGGCTTGGGCTGATATATGAACGCACCCCACTTTATAGACAACGCGAATATTATGAATATGCCCGCGGAATATTCGCGCTGGATACAAAATGTTATAAAACCAAGACGAAACTGCAGATGGAAAAGTAAAATGAAAGTCTGGTTTCGAAATGTCTTCGTATTTCGCAAAATATTCGTTGTGTCAATACATAAAAATAATCTAGATATTATAATATGGTATTTATTAGCCACCGAAAAGAAAAACGTCGATTCCTATTTAGTATTAGCAAACTTCGTATATTCGTTCGATGGGTATCTATATTCGTACACACATTGGATTGCGATAGGTATGACGATAACTTTTTCATTATTGATGACATGACCAATAGGAATTTATTTATTCATTTCTTATCTATTTCTATTTGTATTTTTTCTCAGTCAATAAAATGGGGTTTTCATTTACATATGAGGTGAGATAACCTCGTGCACATTTCATTTTATTTCATTTATTTTTTTCATTGTTTTAAATATTGTTATTATTCTTACAGTAAGTCTTTATTGAATTATTTCTTTGTTTGGCTAGGACATTTCAGACTGAATAAAGTAAAACTATTCCGTGTTTCGTGACATTTATATGTTTATTGCACCATCCCGTGCTCCAATGCATAAACTTATTTCACCCTAAGGTTGCCTGGCAGAAATAGCTGTTTAACAATAAGGTAGGCGACCTTATTGTGCTTATTTTTATAAATTATTATTGATTGATTGACATGGTTAATCCCAACGGCTTAACCATGTCAATCAATCATGGCCCAAGGCCAACGCCTTGGGCTACCAGCCCAAACACCTCCAGCAACCCGCACTAGAGCAGCGTGGTGGAGTATACTCCATAACGCCTCCGCTTGATAAACGGGAAGCCTGTGCACTGGGTAGTATATAAGACATTTATGTTTATATATGCGTAGTGCTTAGGTATATATAGCCGTATGTTAGAGGTTTCTAACATGGCTATGTACCCAACGACTACGCATTTGGTACTACAAAATAACTTTTGTCTTTTAACATACGAACACACATTTCATAATTACAAAACGAAGCTAACAAGCCACCGGCGCCGCGGCGACATGTCTTTTGATATCTCCAACATTTGTTTACACGTCTGTTAATTTTATCTCGTCGCGTACAGTCGCGTCCTTTATCTCTGGAAAGGTTGCCATTGATACTGGGAATTGTGAGGGCAACATTATGTAATACGTAAGGGTAGTTTTATACGGTTGTATATAGGTGGAAACCTGTTATTGGCTTAGTTTTTAAGTATGATATTTTTGCTATAGTTGTTAAGAGCTGTTGGTCTGCGTTGGTCTCCCAAATATTAAATAAATAAATAAAAAATATTGTAACAATATTATTTTATTCATAAATATAGCCCATCGTATTATGCAAATAATGAAATCAACTTTTCTAGCTAAGTATGTCAGAGGCCGCGGGTTGTCTTATTGACAAGTGGCTCTACCCACCCTGATACGGATACGAGCATTACTTTATGTACCTATGTGTGGGTATGTTATGTTATAGAAAATTAAATCAGTTTTGAAGGAGTAACTTAACTTATTTGGACATGCTGATTCCAGCAGACATAATCCTAATTATATTTTAAATTATATAACTACATGTACTTTTTTATCCACCCAAAAGGAAAGGAACGGGTAATCAACAGCACACATTAATTTTAGGCAAAATACCCATTCAAATTTTTACTTTTAGGACGTTGGCGTATAATCCGGAATTAAGTTGACAGCACGCGTCAAACGGACTGCATATAATTACGCTGTATCATTATAAAATGCATATAATTACGCTGTTTCATTATAACAGCTGTCAATCATCCGTTCCTTTTCCATGCGGCGGATAAGAAATCCTCAGCAACATTGTCAGTGGGTACTCTTTAAGCAAATTAGATACAGTCTCGGCCAGGAATCTAGTAAGTACCTTTAGTTATTAGATATTACAAATATTTGATATTCATCTGTTTCAAGAATATAGGCACGTTTATGCCGACACTCTGAAGGGAGGAGCCCTCCTGTCAACCTCCCTTCATTATTGACAATTTGAATGGGTGAGAAAAATGTCAGACCCGTGTTGTTGCCAGCGTAAATATTTGATCAGAATAGAGCATCGGACGAACAGTTGGAAATATTTGACAGTAGCAACACAAAGCCACGCTGAACCTTTATTTGTTTTGTACGTATGGGGTATTTACCTGCCTAAATAAATACTAAAGTTTCCAAGTAAATAGACCTGAAAATTTCAGATTACGTCCCTTCGATTATATGCATGTGAATTTGGCATGCATGCGTAAACGAAAAGTAAAACTTGAAAGTTCCATGTTGCTTATCATCGTAAGAAGTTGTAAACTTACTGAAAACCTGCCACTTTATAAAGGTTGTCTTATGACACTTTGTGACTGCGGCATAGAGACGTGGCCCTTGACCATGGGCATCATAAAAAAGCTCAAGATCACCCAAAGAGCGATGGAAAAAGTTAGATGCTTGGAGTTTCTCACATGATCGAACGAGGAAGAAGGAAATCCGAATTGCTTAAGGGGTACAGAATTGCTAAGCTGAAGTGGTAGTGAGCCGGGCATATCGCTCGAACGGATGGCCGATGGAGCAGTAAGGTTCTTGAGTGACGTCGACGGACCGGAAAGCGGAACATGGGAATGTTTGCTACTAGGTGGACCTATGACCTGCTAAGGGTCGCGGCAAACCGGTGGATGTGGACTGTAGAAGATCGTGGTGAGCCTTGGGGAAACCTATGTCCAGCAGTAGACAATTTCCGGCAGATGATGATGTTCATTCTGACGATAATTATCTACCAGCGTGAGTCTATACAGGGTGTGGGTTTTGTGAAAATTCCACTTGATATTAACTCTGTGTGAATAATGAGCTGAACCATCCACCTCAGTTTTGTTACACCCCGTACAAGTACTATCTATGGTAGTTAAGTAGCTATCTGTACAGCCATACGAATTCGTATGTGTGTTGAGATACGTTACGAATACTGAAGGGGATGACTCAGACCATGATTCTGAGTTGATATCAATTGAAATTTCCTGGCGGAAAATTCATGTAAACCTTAGTGTTTTTTAAATTGTTTTCAGTTCCATAATTTTGCAACGGAAAATTCCACTTGATTATCAACTTAGAATCATGGTCTGAATTATCCCTCAAAGGTTTCGTTACCATGTCACTAACACACTGTATATTATGTTAAAAATCATATTTATTTGAGTACCTGTCCTTTTATTGAACTTGTAATTGAGGCGCGTGTGATTGAGGTTATAGAATTAGCTAAGTACGTATAGTATTGACATATTGTATTGTTTACAACAGAGTTGGGTACTTTGTTGTATGTTCCTATTGTTCTGAAAGACCAATTAATCATTGTTTCATACATGATCTGAACAAGAAAAGCTTAGGATGTGCCACATTGTTTATTATCCATTGATAAACCTATACATGAACGATAGACAACTGGAATTGTAGGATGGAATTTAATAAATTATTTTCTTACGAATTGGAACTCTTCACAATTTAATGGTTAAACGTTCTACCGGGTGAGAGCCTTCAGCGCTCCCCATTTGTCCGGCCAAGTAGTTAATGCCATCTGCGGAAAATCTATGATAAGTCACGTCAAAAAAAAAACAATTCAATGGGAATAGCAAGTGCCTGTATAACACCTATTTTTCAATATAATCCCCAGTTTCCCCGGTGGGAAATAGGCGTGAGATTATGTATGTATGATCAATATAATAGTGTATCGCTCTCGTGATAAGAAGTAGATGACGTCTTGACTATTTTACGGCCTTGGGAATTTAATATAAAATAAGAAGACGTCATCAAAGATACGTAGGCGATATTGTACGCAATATACCGTTTGTACACGCCAATAAAAGCATTATATTGGCGTGGGTGAGGCTCCTGTCTAACAAGCAACAAGTATTTACAATGACGCATTTGACACCATGTATTAAGGCAATATGGTTATGTATATGGTTATGTATACAACATTTCCAATATCAAAAGAGTTAAACTAAATTCCTTAATAATTACCAGTCTGAATACTCACCGGTAATTAATATCTCCAACGACGTTTTGAGACGAAGAATTTCAATAAGAGCCCAGCTAATTGCACGAAGTATGCTCAAACAGTGTCGGCAATGAGTTGGCTGTTTCGTCGGCACATCGTTAATTCGGTTGCGGCTAGCTTAGATAGTTGTTTACTAACCAACAATGATAAATTACTCAGCAACTACCCAACTGTATCAACATCTCCGCCATCGCTAGCGACCGACAATTTACAATGTTTAGTGCAGCGTAGTGACCCGGTAGAAGAAGGATATTATATTGAGGCGGAGTAGTTATATGGTATAAGCGAGAGATAACTACGCAGCCTAACGGCCTCCGTGATCCAGTAGTTGAGCGTTGTGCTCACGATCCGGAGGTCCCGGGTTCGAATCCCGGTGGGGACAAATCACTTTGTGATCCCTAGTTTGATTAGGACATTACAGGCTGATCACCTGATTGTCCAAAAGTAAGATGATCCGTGTTTCGGAATACATATTAAGCCGTTGGTCCCGGTTATTACTTACTGATGTAAGTACGCAGTCGTTACATGAGTCATGTCAGAGGCCAATGACGGCTCAATAATAACCCTGACACTAGGGTAATCCACCTCACAACCCACACGATAGAAGAAGACTACGCAGCCGAAAATGTGCAGCTCAATATGCTTAGGTAACATTACACAACATGTCACTTCATCACGCCTTTAGCCCTGAAGGGATAAGCAGATGTATAAGTATACCCACTCCCCGCCAGCTGTGTTTAAGTCCCATGTAAGTAATAAGGAATCCTGGAAATCGCGTGATGCACCTGTTATCCAGAAAGTTAATATCATAAGCCGACAATTACGTGAAGCGTCCTGATAACACCATCATGGTGATAAAGAATCTTCCAGTTGATTAAGATATATTATGTGGCCATTAATATACGTGGTGGTTCTTTACCTATCTCACGCTCTTGGAAGTACGACTGGGATAAGACATAGTAAAAGTACCTTTTACGTTCTTCTACGTAACCTTAGTATTTCACCTTCCCTTTACACTTCAAAAAAAGTAACTGCTATTCATTCAATTAAAACCACTCGTAATAATAAATAGATATAAATGATAAAATTCCTCGAAGGTTTAACAACTTAATGCGATCATTATACGCACTTGTTGCCTCTACTTGATTTATGAGTTAATTCTCTTGAATTCAGCTATGTTTTTTTGAGGTCTCCTTTGGTTTGGCGACCAATTAGACTGGTTAGCTAGCGGTGAAAATCTATGAGTCTTGATAAGAAAAACTGACAAACCGTAGTTATTTGTGTACAACAATAATGAAACGGAATTTATGTACATATGCCAAAGGAAACCTCACATCTTTGTAAACGTTTCTGATCGTACAAATCCTGTAGGCAATATCGTAACGGAATCTGTAGACGTGTCGATCAATTTTGTCATATTAACACGTGAAATTACAAACTGATTCAAACCACCTAAGTACTCCAATAAATTGGCGTAGAAACTTCCGCATTACGAACACGACTATCAATCAAAGTTTCCGATGTAGTAACTAAATAAAGGCGGCCTGACACACCCGACAGAGCGATTACGACCCACCCGACGGCCCGACACGGTTGTCCCATCAATATCAGCGTCGACAATACTCGTCCGACCCGAAAACCATCCGACCTGACAATTAACTTCGGTTATATTTTGGAAACTTCAGTCGGAATGTTGTTACATTGTTTGGTAAAGTCAACACAATAGAATGAGTGTTGTTCTAATAATGTCAACACTGGTATTGGAGTGACTTGCATATAGCAAAGTTTGTATGTACCTGTCAGAACTTTCTTCCATACAGATTACGAACGTGACACAATGTGTAACAATAAAATAAATCATAAATTCATAATCATAACGTCACGATATAGAAACCAATTTGACGCAAGCTCGCGTCGAGCTTTTTGTACGTACGTATTACAGCCGTAATACCGTAATTCAGTCCGTCAGGTGCAGCTGCCGCCAACGACTCCAAGCGATTAACCCATTTGAGGGCTGGAACTCAACCGACCAAACAACCACGACCCCAGAAACCATCGCAAATCCTTCCAACAGCACGTCATCTTTAAGACGGGCGCGGCAATGGGAGGGATCAATTTAAGATGGGTTCCACCGTCCTAAACGGAACGTTTGCTGTAGTGCCAATACTTGAAGATTATTGATATTACACTCAAATATTCGGATAAATACTTTGAAGGTATCATGAAAGCTACGAATGTGCTAATTTTGCAGTGTCGTGTTTCAATGTACTTACCTTTGAAGTTCTGAACAATACATGAAATACGTGAAATTGATATACATGAAATTGATATTTGCGACGTAGGTATGTATAGTTGTTACAATATTGAGTTTCATTGTGAATGTTAGGGTCAAACAAAGTGAGGCCATAATACCTACATTTGAATATAGAAAATTCAAAGCTTCATTCTAGTATTTTTGTCCCATTCGTGGAATGAATTAACTTACATATTTATTAATTAACCGTCAACACATCTCGTTACTAGTAGCAATCGTAGTATAATTATAACATATACGTAGCTATATATGCTTCACGCCACTACTCCACAGAAAATATCACAGTAAGAAATAAGGTATTTCAAAAAGTCGATAGGACAACTAATTCTACATCTGACGAATTGCGAAACATTATGAGGGAAGAATTGGATAAACTACTTACCATTAAAATTGTTTACTTAAAATCCTCTCTTTGTGACAAAATACACGAAATGTCTGAAAGATTATCTAGACTAGAGATTAAACTGAGTGAAGCTATTGACAAGAACGAAGATAATAATAATAATTCTTTGCTCGACGTGGAGCCCATCGAAAATAAAATCGACATCCTTGACGAAAAGCTAAATAGAATTGAAGCTAAACTTATAGCCTCAGAATCATTACCACTACAGCAAAGTGAACTTCGTAGAGTGCATATCCCGCAGCTGCAGCAGTGTAACAATCGGCAAAATTCCGAACAAAATACCGAAAGTAGAAATATAAATTCTATGTCAAAGAATAGGATCAATAAGAGAACTCGAGATCCACCGCAGCCAGTAAAACACAGTCAACAAAAGTCCTTACAAGCACAAAATGCTACTACGCATTCACCAAAACCAGACCACCAAACCAGTGAAGCACAGCCTCATCCAAGTTGGGATGTGCCACAAACTGAGAATTCTGTAGTTGATGAGGGCGAATGGCGTACGGCTGGGAAATACAAACGTTCCTCAAAAATTCAAATTCTGCGCGGTACGGCGGATCCTGCTTCCACCCTACTTCAGGCTTCAGAAAAAGTAAAATACTTGCACCTTTGCTATGTCAAGTTGGGAACGACTGATAAGCAAGTACATGACCATCTTAAAACAATTTGTAGTGCTGATGTTTGTACAGTTGAAACGCTGCGAGCGCGGGGTAACTACGCCTCTTTCAAAATCGGAGTACCTACAAGATTTGTGGACTTAGTATTGCGGCCAACAAATTGGGCAGAAAACATTTGTTTTGGGCCTTGGCGCCAGAACTTTCGTAGCAAGAAACATTCGTAAAAAAATGCGACTCAATAATATAAAACTCTATTACCAAAATGTAAGGGGAATCAGGTCTGCCATTAAATCTTCTAGATTCAGGTTCAATCTAGAACAGTCGGCACATATTGACATTCTAGCCCTAACTGAGACTTTTTTGGATGACTCTGTCTGTGATAGCGAACTATTTCCACCAGACTTTACAGTAGTACGCAAAGATAGACTGGGGAATACAGGTTATGGCGGAGTGCTTCTCGCGTTTCGTAGACACTTTAAAGTTCAAATTCTTACTGATATTGACGGTCTCACTGAGGACAAAGAAATTTTATTTGCCAAAGTAACATGTAAATTTTCTAAATTTATTGTATGTGTAGTATATACACCTCCTAGGACTAAAGATGATAATTATGTAAGTGTATTTAATTGTATCGAAAATGCTATAACAAAGTATTCATCTGTTGACTTTTTAATATTAGGAGATTTTAATTTAAATACTGCTAGTTCTAATGTTAAGTATAACTTTGAGTTATTGACGAATTTTTGTAATGTCAAACAACATAATAATGTTTTTAATGAATATGGAGGCATGCTAGACTTGGTGCTGAGCAATTTTAATGATACTGATGTTGTTGTCACGAATGAGATCGATCCGCTTATTTGGCTGGATCGCCCGCATCCAGCCCTAGAGGTGGAACTGTCGATACCAAGCAATTATCGCTCAATCGAGCGACCTGTTTTGAACAGTGAATTAGATGAAGTCCCGGAATTTAATTTTCGTAAAGCAGATTTAAGGGTACTATATTCTGCGTTGTGGGAGGCGGATTGGTCTGGAGTGCTCTTGGAGAGTGATGTTAACATAGCCACAAATTTATTCTATGCAATACTATATCGCATTTTTGCCATTCATGTTCCATTAAGGAGAAAAAAAACATCCAATATGCGATATATCTACCCCAAATGGTACACGTTAGAAATTATAAAATACATACGTCTTAAACATTTCCATTTAAAAAGATACAAATCTGAAAAGAAAGACTTTAATAGGGAACTGTTCAAATATTACCGTGAATATGTAAAGGAGGCTCATAGCAAGTACATAAATCAGCAGCAAACGAGTATCTTGGAAGATCCTGCAAAATTTTGGCAATACGTGAAGGATCGGAAAAGTAACAGGAACCAGATGGTTACCTTCACACATAAGAACGATACAGTCACTGGGCAGGCAGCAATCGACGCCTTTGCGGAGCACTTTGGTTCCGTTTTTCTTAAGGAATCTCCTGTCCTCGATGCTGATAAGGCTAAAAGGAATGCCTCTGAGCCGAGGTCACTTGTAGCTATATGTGAGGTCAATCATATTGATCTTCGTCGTGCTGTTCGAAAGCTAAAGGTCCGATCCGCGGCTGGCCCTGACCTAGTCCCACCCTTTATTGTCAAGGATTGTTCTGCTGTATTTGAGACTCCGTTATTGCATCTGTATAATCTAGCATTAAAATCTTCAGTATACCCCATAGCTTGGAAAATCTCTAGAGTTACCCCGATACCTAAAGAAGCACGGAATCATGATGTGGCGTCTTTTAGACCGATTGCCATCTTGTCAGTGTTTGGTAAACTCTTCGAAGCCATCATTGATTTTCGTTTGAGGCGGCAAATAGAACCATTACTAAATAACTGCCAACACGGTTTCCGAGCTTCCAGATCTATTAGCACCAACCATATAAACTTTACGGATTATATTGCTTCGGAACTAGATGCTAGACAACAAATTGATACAATTTATTTCGATTTTAAGAAAGCCTTTGACTTAGTAGATAATGATGTCCTCCTGACAAAATTAGCACAATTTGGTTTTGATTCGAAACTTATAGCATTCTTTTCTAGTTATTTGCGTGATCGTTGTCAGTATGTTTCACTTGATGGCTGTCGGTCAAGGAGCTTCTATACTAGATCGGGTGTCAGTCAGGGAAGCACGCTGGGCCCTACATTGTTCCTTCTTATGATTGATGACCTTCCAAGTGTTATACGTCACTCTAGATGTTATTTATTCGCAGACGACCTTAAGCTCTGTACGAGGATAGGAGGACCTGAAGACTCTTCTGCTCTCCAAAATGACATTGACGCAGTACTTGAATGGACTCATGTGAATAATCTCCAGCTAAATGTAGCCAAGTGCAAGGTCATCACTTTCGCTAGAATTGTGCCAGAAATCTTCACCTACCACCTTGGAGAAAGGCTCATGGATCGGGCTACAGAGATAGAAGACTTAGGCTTGACTTTAAATACTCAGTTTAAATACAGTCAACACATCAAGGAGCTTTGTAAGAAGGCCAACAAAACACTTGGCTTTGTTATAAGAACAGTGTACCCATTTAATGACATCAGGGTGGCACTAGCCCTATATAATGTTTATGTCAGAAGTCGGTTGGAGTTTGGGGCTATAATTTGGGACCCCCATGAAGCAAAATATATAAACATGATTGAGAAAGTCCAAAAGAAGTTTGCTCGATTTGTCTATAAAAAGACCTTTCAATACTATCCATATCTGGTTCCCTCTATGTTCATTTACGGTATGATTGGTCTGGATAGTTTATTATTGAGGCGTAAGCTGCTGACGATTATGCATTATCATGCCGTTATAAGCGGCAAGGTAAACAATCCGACGGCAGCGTCTCGAATGAATCTGTTTGTCCCAACACCTTACCTAGCAAATCGCGCAGCACCGCCACGGCGTGCTCCGCCGATTCTCGCGCCGATCCGCGCTCGTACATGTAGTGCTGCAAACGCTCCTACAACAAGAGCTGTTTCCTTATTGAATGAAATGTTCGCGCGCCAGTCGCATGCCAACATATTTCAAAATAGTGTATCTGTGTTTCGGAAATTTACTGTCTTGTTCCTTAATGATAAATTAAGGATCGAAAGCAGTATTAAAATGTAAAATGTAATAAATACCTATCTATGTTAATGTAAAGTTTAATGCATCCTTTTTGACTAACATATAAGTGCTTTGGCGTTAGCTGTAAGCTTATATTGTGAATTGAATAAATAAATAAATAAATAAATAAATAAATAAATACTAGCATGTTCTACCACGCAGCTTCACAGTAAAAGTCACACGTCATAATATTTACCTTTAAAACCTCCAACAGGTAGTTATTTCGTTAATTAAAATGTTGCCGCCGGGCGTTTGGTCAGCCTGGATTATGAGGCGAGCACTTTAATTAAGTGCCTAAAACTACACTTCATGCGAGACCAATGCAGTATTTATCTTAACGAGAAATGAACTATAAGAAACTACTGAAACTGTTCTGTGTCCTAATACAGTATAGGCAATTCTTAGACACTCAGTGATTATTTAATCTATTATAATAATACCAATTAGTGCCTGGAGCTGTAGTTATACCAACGTGCGTTCATAGTCATGTGTCATTCCGTTCGTATGATCAAAGCAAAACTATAAGCACTTATCAATATTATAATGGTGCTAATCCCTGTAGACATCATCTAATTTTATTTTAAGTTACTTATACCTGTCACTTTCATATCCGCCGAAAAGGAAAGGGACGGGTAATCGACAGGCATAACATTTATGGAACACACGTCAATTTTGAAATGATTTTTGTTTTTATAGCACTTACCTATGCTTAGACTTGACAAGAGCTGCGGGTTTAAGTTCCGTCCGAGTCAGATATTTTTTCGATTTAAATTTTCTACTTTAAAGTGATGATGATGATCTCTCCGACCGATTTCGGCCATGGCGATCACTTCGACTCCTAGTCGGTACGACGCTAATGCGCCCGAAGACGGCTTATGTAGCTTACGTACTTACCTAATAAATAAAAACAATAATCCTCTGGAACGCTTTTTAAGCTACTGTACAGAAAATAGGGCGTACACTCGTCAAGTCACCAAGATTTTATTTATAGATACTCTCAATCTAGTAGTTCTAGAATAGGTAGGATAGGTATCTTTAAAATAAAATATCATAGTACTTATAACATTTCTAGACCAATTAGTGCCTGAAGCTGTAGTTATACCTACGTGCGTTCATGTTCGCATCGCTAACTAATTTATAGCTAAGTATTATATTCGTAGATGACTAAAACTAGACAGACCAGCAACTCGACAACAACTATTTTGAGTTCCTTATTACTCTATACGTACGAGCATTAATATGTATACACTTTGGTACCATGTCACATTAACTTTTTTGACAAATTGAACTGTAAGTCTCACTAAATGTCAAATTATGTTAGTGCGACAGAATCCTAAAGTGGGTACATTATATTGCTCATGACTGTACGTATAACTTACTTGAGCTAGTTCAAATGGAAATGTGGATTATGATACTTACTTACCTATAATATAAATGGAAATAACATTTTATAGCGCAAGCATTTAAAAAGACGTCATTTTAGATTTAGAACTTTTTTTAATCAAAACTGGATTTCTATTCAGTCAGTTAATTTTTTAGCTAATTACTTGTCCGTCTATTTTTAATATAACCTCAGAAGTTGAAGTATAAATTGAAGCAGAGTACACATTTCCTGGATTAACCGCATTAATTCAGGGAATGTTGTACATTATTCAGCTTGCGACTGCATAGTTTTGACGAGTCTCTCGGCAACGCACACTTTCGTCTTTCGGACTACAGAAGAGCCGTCTTAAAGGTTAGAGTTGGATGATTCAGTAATTTATAAAGTCATAAAAATTTAAAAATAATATTGAGACCAAAAAGTTTAGAATTCATATTTTTTTCATTTTCAAGTGTGATGCGATGTCTGCGGTAAGATTGTTAATATATAAGAAGGAATTGTGTTTTGGCGATGTAAACTGAACTTAAAAAAAGTGATTGAAATTGTAGGTAACAATGAGTTTCCGTTAAAATTAAATTTATTTGAGCTTGCGTATTTTACTCTAAAACCTAATGTTTTTAATAACATGTTCCATTATATGGTTTTAAGGCCCATAATCCTTTTAAAATCTGAACCCCAATGTTTAATTTCATATATCGTGGTTGAAAATCTGGGCCGCAGGAAGTTAATCACAAATTGTAAATGACGTTCGAAACGAAACTACCTGCTTACGTACGTGCTATCTCAAAAACGAATAGTTGGCTTCGAAGTCCACCCCTCTAGTGGTGTGAAATGCCGAAAACTCGGTTTTAGTGTTCTAACGTGGCCGCCGTCAAATCGCTCGCATTCAGCCTCCAAATTAAATTTAACTACGATCTCTGCCGCCGGTAAGGAGTCTCTAGTGTAAGTGGGCCTTAATTAAAAACTGAACAAATTCTGACCGAGACGTGTTGTATGCACCCACCCCACCTAACATTTATTTTAGGTAAGTAAGCATTTACTCTGCAGATATACTTTTATTACTTATCTAATCTTTTTAGATATTTTTTTTTGTTTTTGAATGATCAAGATCGTAAAAGACGATAGTGATGCGTCCGCGAAATTTTTAATACGTTGAGCACTAAAACTGTCGCTAAATCGCACCTCTAAATCCACCTTTGCGTCGTAAACGTTCATCGTCGTTTAAAGTAATGTAGAAAGCAAAAACTCAGTACTAAATAACACTTACGGCACATTAATTGGCACTTTCAAAGATTTAAAGATCATTTTGTAACGTAGCGATTACAAGTTGCGTTGTGATACGGGCAAGGTTGCCAGGTGGGGCAAATGAAACTCCAATCCGAAAGGTTGAAGGGAAATGAGGGTCGAAGAGGTAAGACCCAATCACGAAATTTCTTTCAACTTTTCCCCATATAGGAAGGCTCAATGTAATAAAGCTTATACGTTGTAAAATGTACCTGCCCCGCCGTCAGCTAAACGGCCTTTGTCTGCTTTTACAGGACAACAAATTGGATGGATTTTCTAGGGTATCTATTTCTAGGTGTGTCAAGGGATTTTGGTGTAAGGTGCACTTTTTAATAGATATGATATTAAGAAAAAACTAACAACCTGGTTATTAAGACTTAATTACGACAAAACGGAGGATATTATTCGTATACAAACGTAAATGAAATACATCAATTATCTTTAATCATAATCAATCAACAACATATAAATTAAAATGTTAAGCTACTAAAACACACACACTCATCCTTTCACACTATAACACACGTACACGCACTCTCACAAATATATCATCATACACACCTACACACATACATCATTCACGCAAATTAGTTTAGGTATATGCATATTTTTGTTGTTCGAGCACTTGGACTATTTCGGATATAAATTATATAGTTCCACTCAATGCTATTTTTAAAAACTGTAAAAACTGAACACTGCCTCTCAAGATACAGGTCTCCTAGTTTGAGAGACAGGGTTACCTTCTGCTTTTAAATAGCCACCAACAAAATTATATTTTATTGCTAATGTAATGTTTAAAAATATGTAAATTGTTCTTGTTGTGTGAAATAAATTTATTATTATATTATTATTATTATATTATAAGCAGGTATTCAATTCGCTTTGAACTCTTTGTCGTCCTCATTGCCAGAGAGAGTACACCTGATATGGTGATCATGGCAGCCTTTAAATATTCATTATGCAATATCAAAATTACTAAATGATTTAATTCCACGAATGAATTACGTGAATTGCTCTATTATTACATTAATTACCAATAACATCATTCCTTGCGTCAAACCGATAACATTAAGTCAATATAAGTTTACACGTTTATGTCGCGTGTGTATATTAGTTAAGGTAATTATCCCAATTCAGTGTGCTGTACCCATTAATGTAATATAATGAGCTGAGATAAGTAGTATCTCAGTACAGCCCCGGGTTATTGTTCACAATTCACGTTAATATACAAGCCATTGTAGGGGCGTGTATCCGAACGTGGGAGGAATATACTTGTTTGACATAAACGATAATGAAAGAGAGGTTATTAAGAGTAGAGTGAATGGTTATTGGTCGGCAATACAGATTTATAGATAGGTTATATATCATAAAATATTTTTGTAATAAAGTACATAAGATCACGCCTATTCATAATAGATACCTATCTCTCCTAATGTTAGTGGTAAAAGCCTAATAAATTTAAAAAAAAGAGAAAACAGGTAGTAGTTTTATTGGGCTTAGTATGTATGTGTTACCACCCTTAAGTTGTAGTTTCATAACGCTAGCTGTGTATCAATGATACCTGTATCTACACTATATGTTTATAATTACTTTCTAAAGAATTAAATAATCAAACACAATGGTTAACAATGCCAAGAAAATCTAAAATCCTACTTACCTACGTAATTTGGATTGGCTTTGATTTTCTCACTTTTATCGCTTGACCCAGTTTCAGAGTTAAAATGTTCAGTTTCAATTCAACTCCCTTTAAACAGTTCCTGTAACAAATAAACACCCTGTTTTGTGTAGCTATAGGGTGTTTTGATTTCGAACGCACGATGCTGTCACGTTTCCCGCCCAAAGTGGCAGCCGCCGAGCGGGCGCCATCTTGGCATCAGATGAAACGTGACGCCTGACGAGCGCTCGTTGACGCTTCCCTATTTAAATTCGCCCTCTTTTGTTCCTAGCTATTTTTTTATTTTATTTTAAAAAACAGGATCTAATTTATTGAAGGAGTGCTGGAGAAGCTATTGTTAGTGCATTGTAATGAACTAGACGGGTTTTGTTCTTAACGAACCGAGAGGCGAGGTAGAGTTACGGCATCATTTTTCATACGGATGTCTCGGCGAGGTAAAAAGGTATTAAAAAGGACGACTGCCTTTGACTTTTATATATTACTTACATGATATAAAGTCCAAGTAGTAAGTAGTACTGAAGTTAATTACTTGGCGTTCTTTTACGTTTTAGTACGTGACGCAGTAAGGAAAATGAAATAGCTTACCTATACGTAGGTAAGTAACATAACATAAACTGCCTATATACGTCCCACTGCTGGGCACAGGCCTCCCCTCAATCAACCGGAGGGGGTATGGAGCATACTCCACCACGCTGCTCCACTGCGGGTTGGTGGAGGTGTTTTTACGGCTAATAGCCGGGACCAACGGCTTAACGTGCCCTCCGAAGCACGGAATCATCTTACTTACGTAGGTAAGTATACATATGTAAATAATAGTGTACCTACTCTGATAATATAGTCTAAATAATAATAAAGCAAGGTTCAAGTGAGCATTATCCAACTTTGTGAAACCGTAAACCTTACACAACTTCGGAATGATCCCTAAAGAATTGTTTTACAGGTGATTTATTTACATTAGGTTCACAGGCTGCCTTGATGAATGATAAATAAAACAAACAAAATAAAGGTAAGATAAACAGGGCGTTATCCCGTCGGCTTCTCGGCTCGACTTCGATAAATCAAGAGAAAAATCGACGCGTTGGAGCTTGTATGTCAACCCTTTAGAACACCCCAATTTTGCCAGCTTACGTGCGCATTTTCATAAATAGCCGGATATAATACCCATACCTAGAAACACGGGCTTTTACTTGCCTAAGATATGGCTTTATAAAGTTTTATAAAATAACGTACCTACTTCGTGAAAAAGTATTTTTCTTTACAAAGCAAATTAATTAATAAACAGCCTGTATACCTTGCATAACGCAAGCTTCAGTTCAGCAACTTGTGTATGAAACCATTTTTCCTGTTTATTGCTTATTTATGCGTATGCCATAAAGCATACTTAGTAAATAATATAATATACAGGATGTTGGTGACATCGTATCGAATACTGACTGATGAATTAGGCCGTGATTCTGACTTAATGTCCAGTGAAATTTTCCGTCGAAAAATGACAATGGGCACTTTTGTATGAAACTTGGTCCAAGAACCTCCACTGATGAGACTTATATGTAATGAAAGCTTATGCTTTCCCTATGATTCTGGCAAAGTTCTATCAGATTCTGTCCCGGGGTTCTTTTTTTACGGCCATGTTTGTCCTGGCTAAAAATGTGATAAAATACAGTGGGAGCTAAAATCAACTCAAGATTTGTTGCTGGATAACTAAGTCTACATAAATAATTATGTATCATATTGTATATCATTTTAAAGAGGATCTTTTCCAGAATCCGAAACATAAAAAATAAATAAAAAAAAATCTTTATGTAAGCGAATTATAGTCAATTTACTTCTGCAGCGCCATTGTTTCTCGGTAGCTAAGTTCAAGTTCCATGCCTTTTACCCCTTCCAAAAGTATCTTACCGATTTTTTTTATATTGCTTCCTGAATTTGATCTGAGTGATAATAACAAGAAAAATAAATATACACCTCTCCGATAGAGACCGCCTAAGCTATTGCCTATTGCAAGAAATCGTCATCATTAGCAAGTCATTACGGTATTGCATATAAGCTTACCAGCAACTTGGAACTTGGTCCAAGAACCTCCACTGATGAGACTTGCATGTAATGATAGCTTATACTTGTCCTATGATTCTGGCAAAGTTCTATCAAACTCTGTCCTAGGGTTTTTTTACGGCCATGTTTGTCCTGAGTGTAAATACAGTAGAGGACTGCAAAATCACCTCAGCATTTGTTGTCGAAAAACTATTTAACTAAGTCTATATACATAATTATATATCATAGTGTATATCAATTTTAAAGGGGAAGGTTATCAGAATCAGAAACACAAATAAAAAAATGCATTATGTAAACGACTTTTAGCCAACTCACGTCCGTAGCACCATTTTTCTCAGCAGCTACGTACGAGTTTCGCGCCATCCAACCTTTCCAAAGAAGTCCAATCATTTTTTTCTTCTTCTGATATTGCATTCTTAACCTGACAAGTGACAACAATAAGAAAAAAAAAGATACCATTCCGATAGAGGCCGCGTAAGCTATGGACCTATTGCAAGATAACGTACTCAAAGGCTAGTCATTATAATCCAACAGACGTAACATGATTAGAATGCGGCAGGACGGAAATGTACGTAGTATGTTTTATTTCACCACAATCTTGTTTTATTAATCCAGGCTTATGGCTTGTCTTATAAACAATGCCGTATGGTACAACAAACAGAATCACTTGTCAGGTTAATCAACATCAGAAGAAGGAAAAAATGATTGGACTCCTTTGGAAAGGTTGGAAGGCGCGAAACTCGTACGTAGCTGCTGAGAAAAATGGTGCTACGGACGTGAGTTGGCTAAAAGTCGTTTACATAATGCATTTTTTTATTTGTGTTTCTGATTCTGATAACCTTCCCCTTTAAAATTGATATACACTATGATATATAATTATGTATATAGACTTAGTTAAATAGTTTTTCGACAACAAATGCTGAGGTGATTTTGCAGTCCTCTACTGTATTTACACTCAGGACAAACATGGCCGTAAAAAAACCCTAGGACAGAGTTTGATAGAACTTTGCCAGAATCATAGGACAAGTATAAGCTATCATTACATGCAAGTCTCATCAGTGGAGGTTCTTGGACCAAGTTCCAAGTTGCTGGTAAGCTTATATGCAATACCGTAATGACTTGCTAATGATGACGATTTCTTGCAATAGGCAATAGCTTAGGCGGTCTCTATCGGAGAGGTGTATATTTATTTTTCTTGTTATTATCACTCAGATCAAATTCAGGAAGCAATATAAAAAAAATCGGTAAGATACTTTTGGAAGGGGTAAAAAGCATGGAACTTGAACTTAACTACCGAGAAACAATGGCGCTGCAGAAGTAAATTGACTATAATTCGCTTACATAAAGATTTTTTTTTATTTTTTTTATGTTTCGGATTCTGGAAAAGATCCTCTTTAAAATGATATACAATATGATACATAATTATTTATGTAGACTTAGTTATCCAGCAACAAATCTTGAGTTGATTTTAGCTCCCACTTTATTTTATCACATTTTTAGCCAGGACAAACATGGCCGTAAAAAAAGAACCCCGGGATAGAATCTGATAGAACTTTGCCAGAATCATAGGGAAAGCATAAGCTTTCATTACATGTAAGTCTCATCAGTGGAGGTTCTTGGACCAGATTCGCCCATTCTCCTTTATATTATTTTATTTTTTTTATATTATTTTCAATTGTGATGAAAAATTCCACTTCATTTTAACTCAGAATCATGAGCCGAATCATCCCCCTCAGTATTCGTTACGATGTCACTAACACTCTGTGTAAGTACTTTACTGCCCATGAAAAGCTCCGACCTAACATTATCAAAAATTCCGACCTTAAATTATTGGTATATTATCCCCTTCGGTTGATTAAGGGGAGGCCTGTGCCCAGTAGTAGGACGTAACATAGGCTTTTTATGTCATATTATGTATTAATCTTTTAGTATAGTGACAATGCGTACACATTTGTTCGCGAACTTCTAAAATTACTATAGGTTATAATAATAATACCTATTATAAGTACCTACCTATTCTACCATCCTATAACAGTAGTAAGTTCTACATCAAAGTTAGGTACTATAATTACTAGGTAGGTATTATCCTGGAACGCAAAATTTTTAGGTTAGTTTAAATATATCTAACAGAATTAAGCAGCTCCATTAGTATGTAGAGTTTGTTTTCTAACTTTTATCGTTGGATTATACTGGGTCTCGATAATAATGCTGACCGTGTAGCTAGGCACATTAATATAGTTACTAAATTTAAAAAAAATGTCGGTAAGTATTTACTCTAACAATACTGACTACATGCAAAAAGTATAAGATATCTTTTCACCTCCAAACCAATCGCGATGTTGGCGGAGTTATATAAAGTAAGTAAATATCCTTCTTCAAAAATAAATGTTTACTCATGGGAAGCCGCAGGCGGAATGCTAATAATTCATAGGTAGCGTTAGATAGAAAAGATTCGATCAGCATATCCTCGACTGATACGTCTCTATGCTAATAAACGTCACAATACTAGCTGACGTACTTTGACAGATCAAATTCTCACCGCGCATTGAAGCTATTCTTCTTCTTTCGTGTCGATGCCAAGTCGATCAAATATATGTATAATAACTCATGAACCCAAAACTATATATCTTTAAAATAATCTTGGTGTAGAACTCACTGCTACTTTGCATAAAATACATATCACATTCATATTAAAACATTAATCTAAAGAACGATGTAAGTACAAGAATACCATTTAAGTAGAAAATATATAAAAAGTTTGGGAAACAAAGGAAGAAGAAGGATTTGACTCGGTGAAGAGTGCATTCAAAAAGTCTAAAACAATATCGAATGCTGTAATTTACAACAAATTAAAGATAAATATTTAATTCTACGTAGAAAGCTTAGTAAAGATTAATATTAAAACCGTCAATAGGTACGCAGCATAGACGCAATTAATATCCCGGAAATCCAGTATTTGCAGCACACAATATTAAAACGATCCATGATAATTATGTATATTTTGCGGATGCTTCGTTGTATTGTTCAATATTTACAAGCCTAGTAATTGCTAAAATTCATACTAACAGGATGAGCAAAGCCACAAGTAAACAATTATAGAAAGCGACTCCGTTGAACCGTATGGTGTGAAGTTTGAGTGTCATTCTATTGTCTCTATTTTCTCATTGCCAAACTGGAAATCAGAAATTGAATTCATTCGTCTAATTAAAAGTACGATGCAGTGTTAACATGCTCGGTATCCTCATTTACGAGATATTCTGTTTCCTGACTCGCGATGATAAGCACTATTATTTCCCTTCAAAATTGAAAGTCATCTCAGTTTGTCTGCAGAAGGGGTGAGTGGATAATAAATTACCTCCAGGCAGGTGTTGACTTACGCCGCCGTCTCTCAGGTCAGAATATTTGGGGCAGGTGAAAAATGTCACTTCCTCTTATCTTACTGTAAATTGATTACCTTTCTCAATAAAAATCAGTCAATTTCCAACCCGAAAATTGACTGGTTCTCGAACAAATTCACTTTGGAGCGTCAATTTATGCAAATGACATACTAGGCCGGGATATTACTTATTCTTTATTACGTGAAAGTGTTTTTCCGACCTCCAACGTACAAATAAAGAGTAATTACCTACCCCCAATATATATGGCCGTCATCATTTATCTTCGTTAGAGTGAGTGCTTATCTAGGCTCGATTACACGTATTTGCTCGGCAGGTCATTGTCATCCGATAGTCCTGAAGGGTGGAAGGGATAATTGGGGGCATTAGAGGCTGTGTTGCCGTCTGGGCCCGACACTGACTTACGAGAGCTCGTCGAGTCAGCTCTTTGAGTAAGTGCGACCTCTCGCCGGCCGCTAGTCATCATTTTTACAGAAATGCTATTTTAGCGCCACTCTGATTATTCTGCCTTTTTATTGATCGGACTTCTCGCCGTTTCCGAGTACCTACAATACGCCGTGAATTTTCCTTCTTGAAACAGAAGCCGTATCGACGTAAAGGCGAGGCGGTGTTTCTAACAATAGCTAATGAGATCCTGCTTTAGCCAATGTGTTTCTCCATCATAAATCAATCTGGCATTCGTGGTAAACTGGTAACATAAGGAAAGAAGGTAAAAGTTAACATAATAAGCAAAAGGCTACTAGTTGACCTATGGGAGCAAATGCATTGTGTGAAAAGGTAACAAGGTATACATCTACTTTTAGTATTGCTATTGATAAATGACTGACGATTACTAATAACTTTTTATTCCGTAAAGTAAACAGTCTGTATTATTCCCGGTTTACGAATCCGAAGCGAGACGTAGAGGAAATTACGCGTTTATTTGTTTCGCGAAACCGAAAGAATCAGAGGGGAATGCTTAGTAAAAATCCGGGCAAGCTCATTTTAGGAGCCGTATTTTTTGTGATGGCACCCGCACCGGCGGCTGTTTATCTTCCATATTTCACCTTCTTCATTTCAATTTTCTTTACAGAATATGCAAAGCCATGGTTATAAGAGCTATATCCACCTGACATTAATAGTAAATTGTTTGTAAAGTATGCGCGTAAAAAAATGTAGATACGGTTCATCATATTCGATGTTCCCCGACTGCGTTCAGTGGTGATTTGATGTACTTATTATCATTTTGTGAAAGGGATAAAGATATTTTAAAGTAAATATAGGTACGGATAGAACAACGTTAATAAAAAACTTAACTTATATGGTTTATCGAACAAAAATTACATTGTGTTACGGCGAGAATGGTTTCTGATTAATTTTTCTGAACAATTAAATCCCGAACAAGTTCGAAATCCAAAAATATTCGTTCATAAAAATTTACGCCTTACCTGAATTTCAATATGAAATATTCGTACAAATTCACCTCCATTGATCTTCAGAACAAGGAATTTGTCTCAAATCAAAGACATTCTTCGCCGTTATGGAAGAATTTTCATCAGAGAATTCTAATGCCATATAATAGCTGCATAATTTGAAATATTTGAAGGTACTTAAATGTGTTTTGAAACCTTCATAATTATCAAAGAGATATGAAAAAGTAGATCAGATATTTACAGGTATATTTATATAGCGTATGACTAAGTACAAAGCAAAACCTTACCCTATTGTTTTACTGTGGTGATGAGTTATTAATATTTTAATTGAATTCCCCGTTTCTCTGTCGTTCATTTTATTATTCCACCTTATTGGGCAAGGACCGTTGCGGTTTGTTGGTAGGTCCATTCTCTGTTCTCCCTAAGAGACACATAGCGTGAAGAGTGGGAGTATATTCAATTGTATTTACGCGCAAATAAATCAAAGAACCATTTGTGCCGACGATAAAACAAAACTTACTGTACCCCAAGAGAGTTTAACAACTTTTGTTATGGCGATTATGGGAGTGTTGATAGCACTGTTGCTCACTGATATACCTAATGTGGCAGGAAGGGCAAAAACACGCAACAGATTGAGGAAGTAGATATTTTCAATAAATAAGTTCATAGGAAAGTAACGTATAATTTTACAACCACCATATGGCGATGCCTTATACTTAACATATACCTATATATACAGATAACATTGATCAAATTTGCATGTGTTTAATAATTTTGTCATCTTTAACTTTTTAATTCAATTTTCTATTTTACTTCATAATATTGTATACTAACTACTATGTATGGAACACCTAACTGCTTGTGACTTTGCAATGAATAAATGAATATGAATTACGTCTTATAACTGTTGACTCACTATATCTACTCAGCAATGTATCTATTACTATAAATATTATCTTAAAATCAAGAAGTTATAAAACAGTTTTCAATTACAAATAGTAATTAAGAATTGTTCAAGCAGACGTTAATCAATGATCAAGAAGTTGAAATGAATGGTAGGCGTGAATAGATAGAACCCGAGCTCTACTTTGAAAGTCGTCTGCTTCCGCTTAGTTATAAAAGGAGGCATTAAAGAGGTTTTTCCCTTATCACCGTAAGGTTTGTCACATCCAGCTTACGATATCGTATCAACAGTGGCTGCAAGTTGTCTTTGATTACTTGTGGCTCTGCCCACTCCATTAGGGATTACGGGCGTGAGTATGTATGTATGTGTATGTATTGAAGACGAAAGTACAAAATGATAAGGGAAAGGGAAGAATTGGATTCGAAATAGGTGGCAAGGCAATTCTGGTATAATCTGCCGCCCCCCGTCCGCTGTGAGCGTGATGGTTAATGAGGTGCGGTGGCACGTTACACCGCGGTGAAGACATCAACGCTTCGGCCCACACGTTTAGGGATATACCTACGTTTATTTACATTTACTTTAGGTAATTTAATACATTTCTAAATTCAATTTTTCAAATTGATAAAATGCCTATACATTAGTGTCACTCTGGGTTATACTTGTGTAAATAACCTCCTTCTTTTTTGAAGTCGGTCAATAATTTACTATAATGAAGGCACTGCACTCATAATAATGATGTTATTGAAGTAAATGCATTTTAAGCAAGCCGTATCAAGCATTATTTATTGCTACTAGACATGTACACAGAAACATAATGTTTGTTTATATTATGGTTATCAGAGAGGTTAGGACGCCCAACGAATATCAATAAATGACCTAAATAAACAGATTACTAAACACAAACAGCTCAACAGATAGAAAACTTACCTAGTTTCCTAGTCGAGACGAAAACTCCGAAATATCCACTCAACAAAAATCCGTCAACCACAAGCTGTAGTATCCATGTCACAAACGTAGTGAGTGCGTTCGAAAGCACATGTAGGGAGTTGTAGACCGATCAGCTGTTCGCGAGTACGCGCGCGCAGCGGCGGTACCAGGGACCGATGAGTAGCGAGGAGTATCTGGCGGCACATGTGGCCATTCACATGGTCAGCAGGGGTAGTGATCGCGTGAGCCGGCGTCGGCTTTCCCAGCTCGACGCGGGCGGCCCCGCCGCTCTCGACGCCACACTAATCAGTAATCGTTGCCGGGAAGGGAGGCTGCGTCGCTCCCCCCGCGCCGTGCCGCCGCCCCCGCGCGTAGCTACGACAAAACCAGCAGACGAGGAACTCGGTACAAAACGACCACAAACCACCTTTTCAGGGCGCCTATTGAAGTTTCTTAAAAGGATGGCTTTTGCTTTTCAGCGGTGACTTAAGGGTGTTTTTACGATTACCTTCTTGGTGAACTGAGGTTAACGTTAATTGGTTATTCCGCGTATATCATTTATCAGTATTATTCTCGAATAAAAGGGACTTTAGGGTATGTATGGAATGTTTTATAATATCTTGATTCCGAAATAGTGACAAAGTAAATTACAAAATCAATGAAATAATAAGAAATGAATAATCTTCTTTTGAATAGATTGATGGAATCTATAAAGTAATCTACGTCATTCTATGACTTTTACTTAAAAATAAATACTTAATATGGATCAGTAGATACAATATTTATGATTCACTATCGGAATTTGAGTCACAATTTCGCAGAAACAAGCGTCATCCAATCTGCGATCTTGTGTTTCTATCGCTACTCTATGGCCGTACTACGAGGAACCGAATTTTCAGGGGTGACTAGTGATGGGCAGGGAAAGAAAAAATTGGGTGGGAAAGAAAAAATATCGGGAAAATATGGGAAAATAAAATAAACACCCGAAAAATTCCCGAATCATGGGAAAATATTTTTATTTAATTATTTTTAATCTTATTATTATTTGTATGTCGTTTCCCTGTCTCGGGTCGGGTCTGTCATGGAGTCCCGGACTTTTGGAAGGCGTGCGTGGGGCCGAAGCCAACACGTAGAGGCCCCTTAAGACAATTTACTCTAAATGTGTTGTGACACCAACCGGCGATTATCCCTGTATGCACTATGGGAGTGCACCCAAAGACAATCCCTGGTTCGTGTAGGACTATTGCAGATTATGGGAACAAAAGGAACTGGGCTATTGGGTTGGGGGTTAGTGAACCTATATACTGGGGCTATGGGGGACTATGGCGCCTGCTCGACCAATGTTAATAACAGAGATACATTGGGCAGGCGGTGACTCGTCACTCACTGGTTGGGCCACCTATCTAGCCGACGCGACTGGACGGCAAGGCAGCAACATGGCTGTGAGCATCTCAGGGTGTCAAGAGGTGTACACCGCTTTCTGCGAGGCGGTTTACCCGCCTTACCAACTCGCGACTTATGCATCTTTCACTTCCACTCTGCGAGCGTATAGCTCTAACGCCCCACTCTGGCTGGCCAATGAAGGCAAGCCAGAGGTGAGAGTCCTGCGGCCCCCGCTAAGGTCCACTCCGGCCAGCCAGTACTGTCACCATCTTTGTTGCTCTTCTTTGGACTCTCTCTAGTAGTGCAATGTCCTTCCGATAGTAAAGTCTCCATATTTGAAACCCATGTTCTAACAGCGGCCAACGAAAAAAATACGTCGAATCTGTCTAATAGTTGCTTCTCAATATTTTTTAATAACACCAAACATCTATGACCATTATTTTGACTTTTATTGGAATTTACGTTTTAGTTTAAATATGAAAAATGCCGACCAGAAAAATATCATGTTGAGAGTATCGAGTAGATGTCTGTTAACATTTTTTCTATAGCGCCAAACTTGTATGACCATTAGTTTGGCATTTAGTGTATTTTAAAAATCTTGATTTCTTATTTATTTTGTATGAAAATAAAGTGCTTTGGGTAAAAAATGCGGTACGGCGGATTACAAAGGACCTTTAGAACATTTAATAATCTGGCGCAAAACATTTTTGACCGTTATCTTGACCTTTTATTCGTCTCTCTTTCCGTTTTGGTTCAAATGGGAAAATGTCAGCCAGCGAAACAAAATAAGTCAAATCTTTTGGTAAACGACTTGAACGACGTATTTTTACTATACTACCAAATGTCGACTTTGGCTTTTATTGGACTTTTTAAAAAAAATTTTTTTTTTTACATTTTAACAATGACAACAAGCAGAGCTTTCCCAATGACTAGTTATTAGTCAGATAAATACTTTGTGTTTTTGTTTTGTGTGTTGTTAGGTGAACTTCTATATTAATACTATCTGATTTTAGATATGACGTTGGCTGTAGTTTTTGCATTCGACTCAACGTTACGCCTTAGTTTAGGTTGAATTATGGTATTGATTCACCTTGACTGTAAATGGTTACCACCCTCCAAAGATAAGCTTGCCATCTAGTGACGAAACTCGTATATTGGCATGACGTCTGAAGTATCTGTTAAGAAAAACAGGAGTCGGGTAGTTGTACTTTGCAAGTATGCCTATCACAATGTCCTGGTGCTACTCGGCCGATAACATAGTAGGTACCTCTATCACCCCACTGTTTATTCCTTGTATACACTTTTCTTTTAAAAAAAGTAGTTTCTTAAGCGTCATCAGGTAAGGTAGTGGTGAAACGCAAACCTATTTTTCAAAAGACGACCACCATATTACGCCTTTAGCAAGATAGTTCCATTATCACTAGATAAAACTTTTTTTTGATTTTTGGAAAATCGAATTAAGTTCAAAATATTGGTCATAGTCGTTTAATGCCATAGTAATAAACATTCTGACGATCTTTTAAATAACGCGCCTGTTATATTTTATTTTTATACAAAATGAATCAAAAATCAAGTTTTTTTTAAATCCAACAAAAGCCAAACTAATTAATGGTCATACACGTTTTTGTCATAGTGAATAATGTTTACAGGTATTTTCTCGATAGCTTTGACATGTGTTTTTTGCTGACCGGCACTTTTCACACAGAAACTATAACGTAAAGTCCAACAAAAGTCAAAATAATGGTCATAGACGTTTGGTGCCCTAATAATAAATGGTCAAATGGATAAGTTCTAACGGGATATACAAATATTGTTTCATGGCCGGCACTTCACATTTTCACCAAAAATGTATGAAAATTCAGTTTTTTTTAATTCGAATAAAACCGAAAATATTGACCCTACAGCTTTGGTGCCATAGTAATAAATGCTCAGACGGATAAGTTCTAAGGATATATACCATTATTGTTACTTGGCCGGCACTTTACATTTTCACCAAAAATGTATGAAAAATACAGTTTTTTAAAATCGAATAAAACCGAAGATATTGACCCTACAGCTTTGGTGCCATAGTAATAAATGCTCAATATGGATAAGATCTAACGGAATATAGCAAAATTATTTTTTGGCTGGCACTTTGACTTCTGGGCCGAAATACGATGATCTCCTTTAAGTTTTTTAAGAGTTCATACGACACTACGACAGAAGATAAATTGGGCATAAGTAGGCATACATTATATTTAAATGGTCTTTGTTGGAAATCCTTACTTTTAATACAAATATAAGCGATAAAAAATATTTTCCCTTGAAATGGGAATTTTTCGGGTTTTTTCCCTCAGAATTGGGAAAATTCCCAAAACGCGGGAATTTTCCGGGTAAGAACCCAACACTAGGGGTGACACACTCCCATTAAATATTCATTCGTGGATTGTAAATTAGTGAATTCTACGAGATAGCTGAGCCCCAAGAGGCGATAAGGCCCGAACCAGACCAACAGTTGCCTCAAATTAACCACTCGTGGGAAAATCTACTTGCGGCAGTGTGCTCGGCAAGGGAATCTGATGGTGTTAAGGCAGATTAACTTATATAACCTAAGTAATTACGTTTATCTCACCGGTAGTTATAGTTTGAGACTACTTTGCCAATGTGTGATTTCGTTTGCCAGTGTGTGTAAGTACTTCATATTAGTTAAAATGTGATTTGCTCTGAAAGGCGAAAATAATACCATTTAAGTATATTGTTCTATAAAATAATTCCAACGTTTAAAGGAAAAGTAAAAAAAAAATATGTATATACTTAACTTAATTTTCCTCAAATGAACAAAAGCCTTTTAATTATATCTACGTATACACTACCATTTTGCATTATCTTTCATTAAAATAACAAACAATCCGTATAAGCTAATAATAGCCCAGAAAAGTTATCCATTCAGGCAGCCCTTGTAGAGTCATGATAGGTGTATTTAAGGCTTTGTAGACAATCATTTTGAAATATCGTGAAGTATAGCGGCGACCCTGCGGGCGCATGCGTGGTGTAACCACGTCAAGTGCCCATCTTAGCGCGCATCTTTAAAATGCAATGACTACCGTGTTACTATCTGGACATTCAAATTGAGCCTAGCGTGACAACGATCGAATCCTCCGCTATTCTAAAACTCACTTTAAAATCACGTCTTAAAGCTTCAAATCGCGATACGAGGAAGTTTAGAGCCTCGATAGCAGTGTTCGTTGTATAATTCGGGAATGTCGTTGAATGCTGCTGTGTCTGCAGCGTTTGCACGTGTTTATATTGTTATGGATTCGAATGAGATATGTTAGCACTTCTCAGATCGTAGAGATAGAAGCCCGATACAGTCACGTACAACTAAACGACTAGGTTAAAGGAAAATTTACACCTGCTTGCGTAGTTCGGACTAATTCAAAATTCACGGATGTGTTTTCGTTAACATAATTCTAAAATTTTGGCTTACTGCCCAGAGAAAGAGAAGTTTATCGTTTCAAACTCTCAACTCAACCTAGTTTTAAAAGTTAGAGGCGGAAATAACAAAAAAAAATTCATCAAAAAAAATCTGTGTGGGGTATATTATATTTGTGTAATTGTACAGGCAGTTAATAATACCTTTTCCAAATAGTGTCTGTTTGTCGACAACGTAGCGGAAAGCTATAAACCTTTTAGTTCCACATTTAAAAATTTAAAACACTAAATCGGGTCAGTGGCTACCGTTAGGCCACTAAAAATAAAAACTCTGGCTTAGTCTAGCATCAAAATTTCAGAGTTGAATTTTTTCCGGCGGGGTTGAGGGGTTGGCGGACGAGAGGGAGGGAGGGAGGTTGTACATTGTTGTCACAGGTGAGTGCAGGTCGCGGTGGCAGGCTGAGGAACCGTATAGGGGTGTAGCGTGTGATGTGAGCCCTATTCATTTAGGCACGTCGCGCTTAATGACGGATATTTTTGGGGCTGAATAGAGTTATGTCTAGTTAGTAAAAACATGTAGTAAAAATAAAAATAGGCTTCAAACAATGGTTTCATAAAGTTCAAGTGGGCGTGGAGCTATATTTGTTCGTAAATATTGAAATACACTATACTTCGGTACTTAAAGCTTTTCCAAGCGTTTATTTTCTCTCATGGGGATAGCGATTTCAAAAAGAAAATCACAAATAACAGGCTAAATAAATAAACTTATGTAATTTTAAATAAAAACGTATTCTGTTAGGTATGCGTTACTTTATAATTGTCTACGTATATTCTCGTATTCTGACTGGGTACACAAAACACTTGCAATAAATGAAAGGACTGAAAAAGTACATGATTTCCATGAGTAAATAAATAATTAATGAAAGGTGTTGCAATTATTTGAAAACATATTTACTCTATCTACTTTACGTGTACTTACATAATATGTTATTACCAAACAGAGGTTAATAGGTGTCTATTGTCTATTCATCATCCAGCAGCCTGGCCCCATGTGGGTAAGTGGAACAATACTTTAAAATTTCCCGCATTGTAACCGCAACCTAAACAAATAGTACTTATATATAGTAGGAACTTGTTAGACTGTGTACTTAGTGTATTATAAGTAAAAACATACTTAACATAACATAAGCTCATGACCACCTCATGACTATATCCCGAATGGAATAGTTCATCCATCGAAAGATGAACTATAGCTATAGGTTAGGTATTTATTAAACTGTGCTAAACTGAGTGAAGCCGCAAATGTCCTATACAAAATGATAAACTCTGTCTATTTGGGGGAAGGGGAGCGAGGCGGGAAGGGTGCCCAGGGTGCCCCAGCAGTGGAATCTCGTAGGCTCTTCTTCTTCTTATCGTGTGGGTTGTGAGGTGGAATACCAGCCTCATCAACCCTGGTGTCAGGGTTATGATTGAGCCGCCAAAGGCCCCTGACATGGCTCATGTAACGATTACTCACTTACATCAGTAAATAGTAACCGGGACCAACTGCTTAACGTGCCTTCCGAAGCACGGATCATCTTACTTTCGGACAATCAGGTGATCAGCCTGTAATGTCCTAACCAAATTAGGGATCACTAAGAGTTTTTTGTGAAATATCCCACCGGGATTCGAACCCAACCGCCTCCGGATCGCGAGTCCAACGCTCAACCACTGGACCACAGAGGCTCTAATTAGATTAGATTCAGGAAAAGGGCCGATAGTCTGGTCCCATGCGGTCCAGCATTTCCATCTGACAACGAATATCACGATTGGCTGCTGGTTCTCAATCAATCGACCAAAAATCCTTGATTGCAAAAATTAAAACCATAAAAACTTACACTGGGTAACGCAAAAGTTTGGCCTTATTGTTCTATAGAAATTGCTTCCGTGGAACCAGTTTCTAAATAAACGAGGGTGGCATGTTTTTTGATGTGTTACGTTGACCATATATGTGTACGTACACATTGTAGATTTGTATAGGATAGCATTGAATTCACTACTATGTTATTAAAAAGAAATGCAAATAAAGAATATTTAATATTCAAAGTAAATGGCTCTGGAAGTCAGCTCAAGGGGGCGTTGTAACAAAACGCTTGAATCATGTCTGTCCGGCTAAATTACGTTTGTATGCCGCAACGCACTGGGTCAGCACCCTTCCTATACCGTAGAGGGAAGCGTGAACTATTTCTACGCTCATATTAAACTTACATTATAAGCTTCACTTATACATAATATGCTTAGGTACTTACGCACTCGTGCCTGGCTAGCCTGGACTGAAAGCGAATAAAACGCATTGGAAATGTATTGTATCTCTACTAAAATGATGAATCAGTGGCTATGCCCAGCCCGTTAGAGATTATTAGTATGAGAACATAAGCTCACGACTTTTTGATTGGGGTATTTAGAAGTACATCTATCGCAAGATAAACTAAGTACCCACACCTCACCGAGCTTGCTGTTACTTTATTGCACCAAAATAAAAAATAAATTTTACCAAAGAGACCATACCTGTAAGTACTAGCTGTAGTCTCGCGTGTTTAAAAATCTGAAAATGCGTTATTTAGGAAGATTTGTAACGAAAACGTATTAAGTAGCAGAAAATGTTATTTTATTGATGGCGTGGTCTAGTGGTTGTGCCCTACATATATAATTTTAAGTCCTTCGAGTAGCTCGATGTGGGTGTCGTGGTCAGATCGTAACATTGATCATTTCATGATGTGTTCGACCATTTCATGAAATGGTATTTTTTCATGAACGATATTTATTTTATGGCACGAAAAAGTTACACCATTTTATTATACTTACTGAAATTTCTAAACTAACATAGATAGACTATCAAAACTAGTCTAGTTTTGCTATAGCTAAAATATTTATGGTTGACTTGGTCATAAACAGTGGTTAGAGCGTTCAGCTTCCAATCTGGAGATCTGGGCGATTTCCGATGGGCACATTGACGAAATCTTTTGTGAGATTGTCCTTTGTTTGGTTAGGATAAAGAACACAACCCACACGATTAAACAAAAAAAAAGAGAAAGAAGAAAAAATAATAAACATTTTATTATTCTTAAATAGCCGCCTAAAAAAACAAAAGCCAAGTGGCGGCAAAAGATCCCGAGGACTGGAAATCTGTTATTCGAGCCATACTTCCCAACAGGGGATAAAATGATTAGAAGAAGAAAAAGAAGAAATAGCCGCCTATCCAGATCGTAAGTTGCTTAATAATGGTTTATTTGTTTGTTGTTTCCAATCGAAAAAGTATCTAGACTCTGCGTCAGCTTTTTAAAATTCAATTCTACCTGATCTACGCAAAGACCTGAGAAACCGGAGGAAACTTCTAAAATGATGGTCCGTTACTTTAAATGTTTTAGGGTTTACTCAAACTAAACAACGCGAAAACGATTGTAATATTTTTCTAGTTCTGGGTCTTATAAGTTTCGTAACGTAACGTAAAAATATATCATATTTTATGCGGAAAATGTTGCATCAAGACAATTAATTGTAAGATTTTTTGTTCTGACCGTATTAGTCATCAACTCATACAAATGTGTCAAATAGAGTTAACAAAAACCTAACTACCTATTTCTAAGTCGATTTTAAGTCTAATCGTTTGGGGACACCCTTAGAGCGACACATTTTCTAAATAGGATTAGTTTGTCCATTCCAAAAACAAACTTTCCGCTGTTCAATAAAATATCAAGTTAGCTAATGTAACCTAAATAATTGACATAGGTAGGTAGTAAAATAAGTAAGTAAAACGCAAGTTTGGATAATTCAGTTTCGGATAAGGTAAAGAATCAATTTTGATGTTACAAAAGTCGCAAGTTATTTTGGAAGATTATAATTGGATAGGTAGATACTTACGGATATACTTCCTGATCTCCTTCGTAAAGGTCAAGTTAATAAAATTTATAAGGGAGTTTTAAATAGACGAGGACCGATTTAGATAATTATATTCCCTTACGAAATAATTATAAAAGCATATAATTTGTCAAATATACAGAAACATACGTAACTTCGTCACATCCAACTAGGCGCTTAAGTGTTCTGAGTCTGACCTGGTCCAAACGAACCCATTACACTAGCGGCATTGCCCCGTTGCACAGCCACTGATAGGCGTTGGATCAGGTAAGACGCAGACCTAGGGTTACCCCCTCTGACGTTGGGTCTTCGGCCGATCTTCTTGATCAATTCCCTCGCCTCACTACTCCAAGGACCTGCAGTCTCAGCCACGGGCACAAACACGTATGCAGCCCTTCTCCTTTCCTTTCCCTTAACTATCTATTCTACTTATATATTTTATCTTTTGTGTGTGACTTCCGTGTATTAGGTAAATTCGGGAAACTTCAGAGAACATTATTCGATAGCATATGCCTTACAAAAATGGGAGAAATTGTTGTCTAAGTGTGACATGTTCTGGATATTGGTCCATTTCCAAGTCTCTCTCTCTATTTAAGAGCTGCGCTCTTGTCGGTGGAATGATCGGTTGGTCATTTCCAAGTAAATCAAGTTAATTAAAATGACCCTAGAGTAGTAGTAGATGTTAAAATGTAAGTAGGCATATACGGGGTGTCATTGACATCGTAACGAATACTGAGGGGGATGATTCAGACCGTGGTTCTGAGTTGATATGAAGTGGAATTTCCCGTCGCAAAATACATGTTCTTTTTTTAATTTTTTAAACTATTTTCAATTCTATACTTTTGCGATAGAAAAATCCACTCAAAATAATGACCTGATTCCACTTGAATCATTCCTCAAAGTTATCGTTACGATGTCACTAACACCTTGTATATTATTTTTAATTTTGACATATACACAAACACTTGTTGACCAAGAAAAATGGTCTAGTCGAGAGCGACCGACGACAACGTTATAATTTCTCCATCATTTTCCCCATTAGCTAGCAGATGTATCTGCTAGTTCACTCAGGGCAACAATCCATCACAGTACACCCTCGTCCGAAATGATTAGGGTAACAAATGATAGAGAAACACTAACGTTTCCTAATGAGATTGTTCTTTCACTAGTGAACTATTGCATGAGGTTACCTACTTTTAATTTGAAAGTTTTGACACCAATGTACCTACCTAAAGATAAAATATGTAAGTAAAAAAATAATTATAATACGTATGTAAGTACGTAGTCGTTACATGAGTCATGGCAGGGACCCATTGCGGCACAATAGTAACCCTGACACCAAGGTTGATGGGGTTGGTAATACACCTCACAACCCACACCATAGAAGAAGAAGGGAAGATACGTACTATTATTTAAATGTTCAATAATGACTTGTGGTGAGAAGTCGCAAGACAAGCATGTATATGCTTCAAGTACCTATGTGTATAATACTTTAAGTGCGTTTACAGATCAGCGACAATAATGTTTTAGGCAGAATTTTAAATCCTTGTTTAAGACATAACAAAACTGAGTTTTCAAAAGGAAAGATGAAGCACAGATAAAAGCTGCAACAAGAAAATTCTTTTCACCAGTGTGGACATTAAAAAGCCATTAAAGCTAATAAAAAAAAATACCTGCACATAAAACAAATGACGAGCCAAGCAGTGGGAAAGAGCAGTCGTTTGCATACCGTAGTATATATTCAAATCTGACTTTATACATACATAGGTAATTTGCAAAACCCGACAAGATGTCGACAGCCACTGGCTATTATTATTTAATTTAGAATCAGTATAATTTTGTATTCAAGAATACTTAATTATATTCGGTTTCCTTCTTTCATAACAAATGTTCATTGTTAAGCGGCAATTTTTTGTTAAGTACTTAGTAAAATGATGACGGTTTCTAGATTGAAATAGAGTATATTAGGTTACATCGACCGAATAATAGTCTTCGCAAAAAATAACATAACCGGAGGAGTACAAGAAACATCTAAGGTATAACACGAAACAAGCTAGTAAGTATTTTAGTACCATCTTTATTGGTTCTTGAAATGAAATCAAGAACATAATAATTATCTACTGGACAATCTTAAGAGAAGTTCTGAGTAAAGTAGCTTTACATCAGATAGTAAGACGTATTTCATTTCCGTAATCATAAGTTCGTAGTTTTTCTGGCAACGTTATATACACTTTTTACGTACTTGGAGGCAAAGATAATTTCTTCTGACTACTATACGAATTAATTATGATAATACCAAGAATTGAGTAGTTGCCTAGGTCAAAGATAAATTATGAAATTCTGATTGCCTACTAAAGAAAGATAGATCTAAAGGTCACAAAAAACGTTTTCTATTTACTTAACTTATTTATGAATTTTAATAAGAGCGCCCTTTTTTCACGTTTTGTCACAGATCGCTTTTTCATACAAATTCCATAGCAATTTTGTGTTTTGACGTTTAGTAAAAAGTAATTGGGTCGCGTACTAGGTTCAAGATAAATTATGAAATTCTGTTTAAGTACTAAATAAAGACAGATCTAAAAGTAACGAAAAACATTTCATTTTTCTATTTAAGTTATTTATGTATTTTAATCAAGAAACCGTAGTACCTAATAAATCCGACATTTTGTCACGGTTTTCTATGTCGTACGTCACAGTGTGATTTTTAATACAAATTCCATAATTTTCGTGTTTTGACGTTTAGTAAAAAGTAACTGATTTGACTAGTTATGACCTAGACCCTATTATGAAATGATATGAGAATAAATAAAATTGTCTTAGCTTACTTTATGCACTATGGCAAGCTGTTTTCAAATGCATTAGAAGAATTTGCTACGAATATGTGTTCGCGGTATGATTAAAGTTCTAAACTAAACGTGTGCGTCAAGCTAGCGGCCTCAAAAAAAAAATGGGCACGAAAAAATAATTTGACCATACCAAAAAATAGTACTCTTATTGAAAAAAATAGTACCTGTTGTAAAAAAATTAGTACCTTCACGGTTCTGGATTTATAGCCATGTTTTATTGCACTTGCTAGCTTGACGGTGAGCGAAATTTGGCGAGAGTTAACGACAAGGTCTTTCGCTTTGATTTAAACGCCAAAAAATAGTACCGAAATAGTACTCACCCCCTGCAAAATACCGAAATGAGTACTTCAACGGTTCCAAAGTTATAAAGGCAGTTCTTTGATCCCGCTAGCTTGACGTTTTGAAAATACCTATTATCTGGGGAATGCTTGCATACTTCAGTTTGTAACTAATGTCAATAAACTCGTATGAAATAGTACTCCCTACCATCATAATTTGGACCTGATTCTCTTTGTAGAAATATGTCAAAAAGTCATTATAACCTATGTCATACATTTATCAAGACAAGTACAGTCGCGCACAAAATTATTACACATGGTCAAGAATGTTGTCAGATTTTAGTATTTTTCCCCATTTTTGGGTAAAAATTGGTGAAGTGCCAGGGTTGTCAGATGAAAGTAATATCATTGTTCAAACTCTTTGAGTTATTCTACAAATACTGCAAATTGTTTATTAACAAACACTTCGATCCGTAACAAATTCAACATGAAGGTATAAATTATAAAATAAAACAGTAGATTAAAAATGTATTATGATGTATTAAAATCACAGATTGTTTTCGATAAGAACTAGACCCATGCAGCCATTTCCTATTAAAATTAGTGCATATGGGTGTATGCAATAGGAATTTTTTGTAATAGCAGCACTCTGAAGTGCAAAGAAATCGTAGGGTAGACCTCCAAAATGGCAATACTTACGAATAAATTGTGAGGTTATGTAATTGTCTACGTGACTGTATCAACAACAAATGTATGGCATAGGTTATGATGATTTTTTAACATTTCTACAAAGAGAATCGGATCAAAATTATGATGGTAGGGAGTACTATTTCATACGAGTTTATTGACATTAGTTACATACTGAAGTATGCAAGCGTTCCCCAGATAATAGGTATTTTCAAAACGTCAAGCTAGCGGGATCAAAGAACTGCCTTTATAACTTTGGAACCGTTGAAGTACTACTTTCGGTATTTTGCAGGGGGTGAGTACTATTTCGGTACTATTTTTTGGCGTTTAAATCAAAGCGAAAGACCTTGTCGTTAACTCTCGCCAAATTTCGCTCACCGTCAAGCTAGCAAGTGCAATAAAACATGGCTATAAATCCAGAACCGTGATGGTACTAATTTTTTTACAACAGGTACTATTTTTTTCAATAAGAGTACTATTTTTTGGTATGGTCAAATTATTTTTTCGTGCCCATTTTTTTTTTGAGGCCGCTAGCTTGACGCACACAACTAAACGCTGATATTCACTTAATCACTTTGTTAGGCATTTTCAGACTTAGAATGGAGTAAGTAGCACTTGCTACCTCACATATTCATAGAAAATTCTTCTAACGTAATTATGTAGTAACTTACATACCCTTGTATTATTCACGCATTATCTACGTCCAACTTCTTCGTCTATCGCGTGGTTTGTGAGGGGGATTACCAACCTCATCAACCCTGGCGTCAGGATTATTATTGAGCCGCCAAAGGCTCACATGACTCATGTAACGACTTCTTACTTACGTCATTAAGTAGTAACCGGGGCTTAACATGCCTTCCGAAACACGGAACATCTTACTTTTGGCCAATCAGGTGATCAGACTGTAATGTCCTAACCAAACTAGGGAATGCAAGGTATTTTTGGGGTATATCCCCACCGGGATTCGAAGGACCTCCGGATCGTGAGCCCAACGCTCAGCCACTGGACTACGGAGGTCGTTAACCCGCTATTGGGCACAGATACCTGATATTATACCTACAAACTAAAATCTACTTAATTCCTTTAAGCTCTTGGACACGATTATATAAATCGATGCATCACAGAACATGCATGTAACATTTATTTCAGTTCGTGAAGTAACGCAGAAACTTTCAAAATTATAGCGCATATTATTGTTTACAACATAGTAGGTAGATAGAGTAGGCAATTATAGGGAAAGTGTATATAACTAGGTGATGTAGAAACAGGCACCCTTCATAAATGATTTCTTCGACAGTAAACATCGGAAGTGGTTTTGGCAATGGCCTGTGGTCGTTACACATTATTATTGGCTCCGATTTATGGGAGACCCTCACCAGACTAGCGACGTTATCCCCTATTAACACAAATGACGCAATCGGAACTGTAGATTTAACATGACTCAATTATGTGAATTATATAACAGATCAAAGATCAATAGCATAGATGTCGAATGACACACAACATGGTGTGTAGCTAAGATTATTGGTTTATTAGGATAGAATAACTATTTTTATACAAATGATTTTCGATATCATTATCATAGATTTGCGTTTTAGAATCTTAGCGAATTAAACTAATATAGGTCTTTTCAAAACTCTAACAATAAAGATACTTAGGTACTAAATTATATCCTGCAGTAGTACATTTTACAGTGTTGTGCGAATTATAGCTCCCTTGGAAATCGAAGTTTACGAGTGTGGAACCCGTTTAACGGTCTGGCGGGGTCTCGGTTATGAGTTCGCCCGTTTAAGCCAGTTTTATATAAGGCAGGCTGCCAATTGACGGAGATAGCTGCAAAACTAGCGCAGCTGAGCAATTAAGAGCCACCTACGATGTGCAGGGCAAACCGGGGTGACCCGTTTTTCATTCGGCACATCCACTAAAGAATTATTGTATTTGCTGTAGAAAGATCCCATATTGGGCGTTTGGTCCCATATTGATAGATGCAGAGCTGACATGACACCCAATAAGGCTTTTAATAAACGACGTTAGAAGTTTTTAAAATATAAGTAAGTAGAAGAAGTTTTTAATGAGTTTAATATTAAAAATCCTAGGAATACTACGCGCATTCATGTTGACCATCAGCGATGAGACGCTTTAAACGGACCATTTACATTTTTTATGCTATAATTATAATTTATTTATAAATATAATTCTTGTTGGAAATTGGCGTGAGTTTATGATTTTCTGTATTAAATACTTTTAATACGAACTTACACATAATAAAACTTATAAATCTAAACTAAAGTTCTGTACTTAATCTGTTTGAAATAGGCGCTAACGTGGCGCCCAACATGGGACTTACAAATCCCTTTCGTTTTCCTCAATATGACTATAATAATATGACATATCGTAATTGTAGAAAATTTACAGAAACTCATCGTTGGTAATCTTTCATATTGTTTTGATGTCGTATTTTGAACTCATTCAGTCGTTTCAAAGAGTCTTTACTTGCTCCTACGAAAAAATTAAAAAGTTATTCATATTCATGGATCAGAGGTTCGACATTATCGAGTGTACTTAAATGATTAATTTTATTTACCGATGATATGTCTCCTCTAATAATAAAATAAAGTTAAAGATTATTTACTAAAGGTATCATTAGGGTACCGAACTTCGAAGGAACTGGTAGGAGACAGAAAAATATGAACACATAATTACACTATTACTTATACGGTAAGTATTATAATGATCAAGTGATGGAATGAAAGGGATGGTTTTACCCAGCAGTAGGACAATATTTACGTGTAAAATAAGACATGACCAATTTACTACATTGAGTTTCCTGCTTTTCCAAAATACGAGTAACTTGTCACTTCACTGTCGCGTACAAACAGTAGATACTATCTAGATACCATGATCAATTACTACACTACTTTAAGGCTAGAACTTAATACGTATTACCACCAAGTCTGAAACCATATAGTCGCAGTGTAGAATAAAGAGTCATTCGAATACAATAACAGAGCAGCTAGCAGAATGGTATCGATTTTAGGAGATATTTTGGACGTTGCTAAAACGAGAATCTGAACTGAGCTAGGTCACTCGACTGCACTGCGTTTGCATTTATAATCCTGCACACTGTGGTATACTGACGGAAGCTACACAGGGGCGATACCAGGAGCATTTTGGGGCGAGAATGTTTGTACCTAAAGTTAGAAGAAGTTAGTTTATATGCGCGTTTTCATTCACTCAACGATCACTCGCGGTATCACCTTCGTATAGATAGCTTGAATGTAGTTTAAACCTGACACCTAATTAGGTAGGTAGATCTACTATGGCAAGCGCGACATGCGCTGTTGGCATGTCTGTCTTTCTGTGTACATTTACCATTGATTAATTTCTTAAATGCTCACAAAGGTGTATGTAGGTGATTTGTAAGAAATCTTCTGCCACGGGTAAAAGCTCGTCGTTATTGTTTATAGACAAGAGGTTGCTAGATTCTTTGGTATTGTGGTTTTATTATAAAGTCCATGCAGCATGACGAGTGAAGGTGGAGGCTCGGACAGGAGTAGGTAGTAGTAGTAAGACAGAAGTCGAACAGTAAACAGTTAATGAAGTGGCACTTCACAAATAGGAACTTAACGATAATATATAGAATACAATATAAAGAAAATAAGATGCAATGGACACGTAGATCACAGTTAAAGATGGCGGGCACGGCCACAGTTAAACTATATACGTATAGATGTTACTCTTGATGTAATGTGTCAGAGTAGAATAAAAGGAATTGTGGATTTTTTTTATTTAAAATGATTGGCGGTAAAAAGAGAGGCCAGTATGTGCAGAGTTTGCACTCTGCTACATCCAGATACCTACCCGACACAATACCTGAGTATACTCTACATTCTCCCACGATCGATTCAAAAACATAGTTCACTTATTCTTTTAAGTATAAACATAAATACTAGAGAGTTCTAGTAGTAGCAGTAGCTCAGTAGCTGGCTCAGTGTTGCTAGCAAAATAGTGATATTGATTTCAAGAGATATTTTTAGATGTCGTTGAAATGAATATCTGAATAGACCTTGGTCACCCGGATCACTACGTTTGCATTTCTATTCTTCATACTTTGGTGAACTGGCGAAATGTATCGAGAATGAACCGAATTTTATCTCGTACGTGCTAAGGTAATCATGAAAATATACGCATAAGGCAGCTTTGTTTTCTGTGCTTAGTGATTATACCTACATAGGTAAGTAGATGTAGGTACCTTAAGTCATATCATAGGAGAAACTTCTTCAAAATGTCATCTTATTCTATTTTTGAATAGGTATAATCGTTTCATTCTTCTTTTGATTCTTAAAGGTGAGTACATCCTTAGAAGTCCAAAGAAAACGCAAATACCTATTACGCGCTTGAAATTCCTTAATATTTGCTGAAACAACAGCATGACTGAGAAGTTGTCTAGCAGAATAATTAAAAATACCATGGGAGGTCTGTATCCTCGGGGCAGAGGGCATGGAAGACAATGCTTACACTTTGCAATTAGCTGCAACCCTCGCGACTCATACAAATACGGGATCGAGATAAATAGCGGGTAATCTTGCGAGATGAAGCTCCGTTGGGATACCTAGTTCTAATGCATAATGAAGTAGGTATATACTAAGTATTAAACTACAAGTAAGTAGATGTGCGTTATTTATAAAAACAACCTAGAAATTATACGTAGTGATACTTACATACAGAGTGTTAGTGACATCGTAACGAATACTAAGGGGGACGGTTCAGACTATGATTCTGAGTTAATATCAAGTGGAATTTTCATGGAAATTCATGATTTTTTTAGTTTTTTAAATTATTTTCAATTCTATACTTTTGCGATCGAAAATTTCACTTGATATTAACTCAGAATAATGAGCTGAATCAGGCCTCTCAGTATTCGTTACGATGTCACTTACACTTCGTACAAGTACATACAGGTATACAATTAGGTATGGGTGTTAGTGACACTGCAACGAATACTGATAGATAGATGGTTCAGACCATGATTCTGAGTTGATATCAAGTGGAATTTCTCGTGGGAAAATTCATGAAAATGTTTGTGTTTTTTAAATTATTTTCCGGTCTATACTTTTGCAACGGAAAATTCCACTTGATATCAAGTCACATTTATGGCCTGAATCATCCCTCAAAGTTTTCGTTACGATGTTACTAACAGTACGAGTATACTTAGGTTGTTTTTTTCTAATAATCACTTTGGTTATCGGAAACTTCAGAAACGAATCAACAGCTCTATCCACTCCCATAGATTTTATAGATTAAGTAACGCCGAGAGTATGGGTAAGTAGGGTAGGTACCTAACTTGGTTAAAATGGTTGCAAGCATCTTCTTCTATGGTGTGGGTTGTGAGGTGAATTACCAACCTCATCGACCCTGGTGTTATGGGGATCATTGAGCCGCCAAAGGCTCTGACATGTTTCATGTAACGACTACTTACTTACATCAGTAAGTAGTATCCGGAACCAACGGCATTACGTGCCTTTCGAAGCACGGAGTTCATCTTACTTAAGGACAATCTGGTGATCAGTCTATAACGTTCTAACCAAACTAGGAATCTCAAAGTGATTTTGTGATATGCTCCATCGGGATTCGAACCTGGGATTTCCGGATCGTGAGCCAAACGCTCATCCACTGGAGGCCATCTACACCTGTGACTTATCAGAAGGAATTAATCAAAATCTTTAAACAATATCCAGTGTAATCGCTGTAAGAGGGGCGATAACAAAATGGCCCCTGTCTTGAGCAGTTACCTACATTAACTTTTTCTCCAAATTGGGTTGGAATTGGTCACCATCCCACCTAATGCGATATGACAATGGCGATGCTGTCGATATTCGAACGTGCTCTCGTAGGAAATGCCTATTATATTCCCCCCTCTTGTCTTGCTTGAGTAATTCTGATGGAAAACAGTCGTTCGGTAGGTACTTACCTACTATATCACTAGGAAACTAATTGATAGAATGTTGACGAAATCAACTCTCGCCTAAAACGTTCATGATTTCTAAAGAAACACTATTCCATAAGCAACTGCTGTAGAGCCGAAAGCCCCAATGTCCTTTAAAACCCAAACCACATTGTTTAACTAATTTGTATGGAAATCTGGGCTTTACGAAGATACTTAAGTAAGCAGGATCGATTTTATTGTTTCACTTAAGCCCTCTTCGCTAGCATCTTGTTCATTCATGACATTTCCCTGATATGCTTACCTACTTACTTAAATTAACAAAAAGTGTAAGTACCTACCTAATTCCTTACCCGTTTCTCTACCTAAATTAACTGTTATAAGATGAAAACCCTTATAAACATTTAATCAGTGCATAACTTTTGCCGCTTCTCTAGTTTCTAAGTATGTATTACTTTGCTGTTCGCGAGAAGAGAAACCTCGTATCCGCAAGTATCTAAGCACTAACTAATACTAAACTACTAGCACTACATACTAACATGAAGTTAATAAGTAAACTCATTTCCTATTAGGAAACTGCGCTTGTTCGTGGTTCTTATGCTTTGAAGAGTTGTGGACAGCGGCGTAGCAGTAGCTAGGGAGGGATGGTGGCACTCTGCCCCATGTGCCACCAGATTAGAAGTGACACCCGTAAAATTAAACCTTACACTAACTGTCATAACGGTTTTCAACGATACATCACAACTTGGTAATGCTTATGCTTATACATTGTTTTAGTTTTACGCGGTTATTATCATAATTTAAACACATAATAACGGGTTCTTACCGCATTTAAATCAGGGATATGAGACATCAGTCATCCCGTGATCATGGCACTTAGGTACAACAGTGTCGAAATATCAGGAGTCTCATATCGCTGATTTAAACGCGGTAAGAACCCTTTATTATGTGTTTTAATTTTGGTAATGCTTGCTTGGTAATCGTCTTTGTGATCCCCAGTTTGGTTAGGACATTACAGGCTGATCACCTGATTGACTGAAAGTAAGATGATCGGTGCACGTTACGGGCACGTTAAATCGGTGGTCCCGGTTACTACTTACTGATGTAAGTGAGTAATCGTTACCATGAGCCATGTCAGGGGCTTTGGCGGCTCAATAATAACCGTGACACCAGGGTTGATGAGGTTGGTAATTCAGCTCACAACCCACACGATAGAAGAAGATGCTTGCAACCATTTTAACCAAGTTAGGTACCTACCCTACTTACCCATACTCTCAGCGTTACTTAATACATAAGCCACGACTATATTCCCAATTGCGGTAGTCAGAGGTATAACCATTACAAAATGAACTAAGTAAGTACCCACGCCTCACCGAGCGTTGTGTTAGACCAACGTGATAGTTGGTGAGCCGGACGGCCATCTATAATGGTCAAGTCTACTGTGTTGGTGCAAAGTGCACTTAAGATAAATTAATAACTCTTTGGTGCAAGTCCGGTACCAGGGTTCGAACCGGTAGAGTTCCCCGCTTGAGAAGAAGGCATTACGTCTAGCCAGAAAAAACACTACTTAATCAGGTTCTTGTGACTGCATACATCGAATAATCGAATATCGCAAGTAATACCAATCCGTGCAGAATTTATAACACTTGACAATGCCAGAAAAAAGCAACAGAATATATAAAAATAACATATCAAAAAAGAATAGGTACTTAACAATACCAAGGAGTCCGTCGTTAACACAAGTTAATTAGGTACCTACTCATTCTCGGGGTGTATTGTTATACCAACGTGATAGTTGGTGAGCCGGACCGCCATCTATAATGGTCAAGCCAACTGTGTTGGTGCAAAGTGCACTTAATATAAACTAATAACTCATTGGTGCAAGTCCGGTACCGCCGCGGCGCTCCCCGCTTGTGAAGAAGGCGTTACGTCTAGCTAGAAACATCACTATCTAAGCAGGTTAATTAGGTACCTACTCATTCTCGGGGTGTCACCTCGATATCCGCACCGGGTGCCACCCTCCCTAGCTGCTCCACTGGTTGTGGATTTGTTACGCCTTACTGTCAACGGTTCCAACTTATACCCACTTCATAGTTGAAAAGTGTCTTCGTTAGAGCAATTACCGTTCCTTTACTTAATTGTTCAAAGTATTCCGTTCTAGGAGTTTTTATTCTTGTGATATTTTAGTTAAAAAATAATTCTGAAAGGATGGAGGGAGACTGGAATAAAAATGAGTAGGTACCTACCTATACTTATAAAATCGATCAACAGTTCAAAATAGTAGATAAGTGAACTCTATATTAAGTATAAAAGGTAAGATGTCAATTACTATTTAGATACCTAAGTGTTAGTTCTGCCTGTAAGTAGGCCTTTTCCCTTAATTCCCAATTATTATCTTACCTAGTTAGGTACTATTTAACGATGCTCACGTTTCACTCGGTAGGTACAAATTATCTAAGTAGGTACTTAGGTACTTAAGTTTGTAAGATTGCTAAGAGATACATTTCTACAAGATTTTTCTCGCCGACAACATAGCAAATAAAAAAGAAGAAACTTATTTTAATTGCCTCCCTACTGAAATCCCTCTTTTTAATCTAAATATTTAATTAAAGCTCAATTTCTTAGCAAAGAGCTTGAGGAGATAGGTAAACATACACACTTAAAGTAAATAAGTGTTTAGTTGCCGGGACCGATCGCTTAATGTGCCCCCGAAACATGAATCATCTTTTTCGGAAAATCAGGTGATCAGTTTGTTTGCAACATCCTACCAAACTAGGGATGAGGAAGTGATTTTTATGATTCGAACCCGGGAAGTCCGTCAACACCACCACACACATCGTGAGGAAACGCACATAATTGTGAGGTTTTTTTCCCCTTCGCAGGTTGGAATGACGGAGTCGCTTCTATAAAAAACCGGACCTGTCAAATCTTCAGGTTAGTTAACGGCCTCCGTGGTCCAGTGGTTGAGCGTTGGGCTCACGATCCGGAGGTCCTGGGTTCGAATCCCGGTGGGGACAAATCACAAAAATCACTTTGTGATCCCTGGTTTGGTTAGGACACTACAGGCTGATCACCTGATTGTCCGAAAGTAAGACAATCCGTGCTTCGGAAGGCACGTTAAGCTGTTGGTCTCGGTTACTACTTACTGATGTATGCACGTAGTCGTTACATGAGACATGTCAGGGGCCTTGGCGGCTCAATAGTACACACACGATAGTAGCAGAAAAACGGGATAATGCTTGGGAGATGATGAACCCGGGACGTCCGTTCGGATCGTGATCTCAACGCCCAACTACCGAACTATGGAAGCCATTGGGGACGTTGTTGATTGAGTGACTGAGTCTGTAGGAGTTCTATAGTAAGTGTCTCGTTTTCCTAGATTACTTATCACTGGTAAGTATTATTACGACTAACGCTTTGTGTAGTTTTCCCCGTCAGTATATAAAAAAAACTACAATATGTACCGTGTATTCTTTGGCGGTGCTTTGTAAGCTTTTCTAATTAGTGTCTTATAAAGAAAACGCGAGAGGTGTGGGACGCGTGGCATCGGCTGGCGTATCGGAAATTGGCCCTTTTGTGCGAATCTGACGCGTGGGGCGCTCGCAGACTAATTAGCAGGCTTTATAAAACATGTCATGTGAACCACCTGCCAGTTCGCTGTTGTGCCAGGGCTGGAAAAATCTTAGAAAAATGTAGCCTAAGTAGTAATGCTACGTTAGTAAATGACGTAGTGACGAAGTGATAAAGTGACGTAGTGATGAAGTGACGTAGTGATGAAGTGACGCTTGCTTTTAGCTTACCTATATATACGGAGCTGGGAAGTATGTAGCGTATTGCCAACCATCGCTGTCGACGCCTCCAGGAGTATTGTACTTAGTCGATCATCCATTCTGATATCTGAAAAATTATTTTTTTATTTTTTTTATTATCTAGTTGTTAAAGTTCCTTCCATTCATAATCAGTAAATAGGGTCTGGTAGTGTCGTGAACGCATGTATACTTTTCAAGAGAAGGTGATGTAACTTTATAATAGAATTAATTTAGGGTATAACATGCGTCACGATACAACGAAATATGGATGCCTGAATCTTACCATTATCTGCCTGCTTATGTTGTCCACACTCGCGGAACTTTAGCGCACCACCTGTAGTTGAAAATGATATTATGACACCACTGTTGCCACTGAGTAATTTGAGACCAACTTAGGGAATTGTTAGAGTTAAAAGGGAACATATGTTGATTACAATACATATGAGGTGGTAAGATAATTCATTGTCGAAACTGGTAGTCGGTCAGTAGCGTCTCATTTACTAGATTTAGAAAGTTCTCAGCAAGTGTAGCATTCGGGAAGTCTCATAGCATAAACTATTACCGGAGTCCGGGGTGATTCAACTGTTTCCGGAGATCGGGGTGATTCAACTCTTGCCGGATATACCAGGCAATTCATCTGTTCCGGAGTCCGGGGTGATACAACTATTTCCGGAGACCGGGGTGATTCAACTCTTGCCGGATTTACCAGGCTATTCATATGTTCCGGAGACCGGGGTGATACAACTATTTCCGGAGACCGGGGTGATTCAACTCTTGCCGAATTTACCAGGCTATTCATATGTTCCGGAGACCGGGGTGATACAACTATTTCCGGAGACCGGGGTGATTCAACTCTTGCCGGATTTACCAGGCTATTCATATGTTCCGGAGACCGGGGTGATACAACTATTTCCGGAGACCGGGGTGATTCAACTCTTGCCGGATTTACCAGGCTATTCATATGTTCCGGAGACCGGGGTGATTCAACTCATGCTGGATAAACCAGACCATTCAACTATTACCGGAGTCCGGGGTGATACAACTCATGCTGGATAAACCAGGCCATTCATCTATTACCGGAGTCCGGGGTGATACAACTCATGCTGGATAAACCAAGCCATTCATCTATTACCGGAGTCCGGGGTGATACAACTCATGCTGGATAAACCAGGCCATTCATCTACTACCGGAGTCCGGGGTGATACAACTCATGCTGGATAAACCAGGCCATTCATCTATTATCGGAGTCCGGGGTGATTCAACTGTTACTTGACGATTGAGGGCAAGCCAAGGATATTACCTCTTTACATTGATATTATAGACGGAAAGAAAGAAACGTTCATTATATAGGGACGCCACAGCAACAAGTATAAAACCAAACCCGGAATAACACATAACTTACTATCTGTACACGTAATAAAACATTTATACAAGAGAGTACAAATAAATAGACAGTAGACGTTAAGATAACAATTTGTACACGAACTGCTAGTCAACAATGGCGGTAGCGTCCTTTACAATTGAGCGTATGGACTGGTCAACAATGGCGGTGGCGTCCTTTACAATTGAGCGTATGGACTGGTCAACAATGGCGGTGGCGTCCTTGGTAAAAGGGCCTCATTCCACTACTTAGAAATTATTCTAGGAAATAAAGTATACTTAGCTTTAGGGGGAACAGCCCATGTGGTTTCTTGCTTCGTGGGATGCGTCTGGCACTGGCACTGGCACGTTTGTCACTAACGAACGAATGTACGGAACTGAAGATGCCGTTAAGATTCATTGACCATAAACTAGATAGATCGCTACTTCCGGATAGGGTTGCCAGTGATGAATATTGGTTGTCAAACGTTATCGCGGCGCTCGGCGCTCGCGACACTCCCGACGGCCGACAAAAGGTAGGGATTACGCCCACTGCCGGATCTTCTCACGGACTTTGACGGCGGCGTCCCTTTGCTGCCTCGATGGAGTAGATGCGCCAGTGTTATCATTCAGTCTTTGATCTGTCATCTGTTTCAAAATGATTAGGCGAGGTAAGTCTCTCTAGAGGGCACTCTTCATTAATACTTTCTGTATAGTGTACATATTCCTTATCCTTTTCATTAATAAAAGGCATGTCGTCTAACTGATCGGCTTCGATATCCGTGTCTATGTTTTGAGAATTTTGGAGAACTTCTCTCACCTTCTTGATTTCCCGATGATTCGGCAGCTTCTTCGCCTGTCATATCTTCTGTTTCGAGTGGATATAAATGAGCCAAAGAACGAGTGAATAATTTATTTCCTACCTTAACGTGAGCAACACAAAACATATTGTCGGTTCCTTTATCAAGAGATATGATTTTGCCTACTGTTCAGGCCTGCCTATTTTCATTAACTTCTTTAATGTGTATTATTTGACCCACTGACGGTTTAAGTTCGAATGTACACCTAGATTGTTTGGGAAAGCTAGAATATCTTTCTCTCAGACTCCAAAGGTATCGGTTAATGAACAATCTTTAAACTCTTCCAGTACGCAGATACCCTTTTTTTAACTTTGTACTAGATCGCTCTTCGTCTGTGTTTCGAGAGGTAGGATTCCATCACTTTGGTGTCGGTAACGATGGTTCTACCCACGGCTATAAAATCAAACGTTTAAGTAGGTGCTCCCTATCTTCATCGACATAGGTTAACGGTCGAGAGTTGAGTACCGCTTCCATTTTCTTAAATACGGCATTAAGTTGACTGTCCGTAAGATGTTTCTGGAATGTCGTTCTCATGCAGACTTTGACCATACTCACAAATCTCTCATGGAAGCCTCCGAACCATAGCACTAATTGCGGGATAAGATGCCACTTGATTTTATTTTCCGTACAATATTGTTGTATCATAAATTTTGATATTAGTATAAAATTTGTAGCGTTGTCTGAAGTTATTACTGTGGCTACGTTTCTAGTAGCTAGAAATCTTCTTAGAGAAAGGAGTTTTTCTTCCGCTGTCAAATCTCTTACCTCCTCCAAATGTGTGGTCCGTATGGCAAAACAGGTAAATAGGTAAATCCATGTCTTCTCAGTTCCTAAATAATCTATTCCTCTGAAGGTAAATGGTACCGTGTAGTTGACGCTTTTAGGAGGTAAGGCCGGTGTGGGCGGTAATTTGAACGGTCCACCGCGTTGTTTAATGCATTGACTACATTTATTTATAACCTTAAGAACTCGCAACTTTCCTTGAAGTATCCAAAAGTTTTGACGAATGATGCTGAGAGTGTGAGCGGCTCCAACTTCTCATAATGATGGTATTTGTATATGAGCTCTTAGTACGAGTAGGTAGTAAAATTGGATATCGTTTGTTGTACGTCTAATTAGCGTATTGAAAACAATCTTTACATCTCGGTAGTCCATCTTCATCTGTAAAGAGGCCCAAGTTTCTCTTTAATTCGTCTCTTTTCTTGCACGATGCCGATGTCTTCGTGTGTCCATCCTTTAGGTCCAGTTATTAAACTGTCGTTTTATGTCTTGTTTTTCAAATCCAATACTTGAGATATTGGCTTCATTCTGTACCTCTTTTTCGCTAGGTTCAACTTCGATTGGAGTATTCGCCAGACACCCTCTAATCAAAAGTGACACTTGATGGACTAGCAGGCCACTCCACTGGGTCTTTTGACATAAACTTGGGCCCTGTTAACCATTTTTCCAGTTCCTTCCTTGGTTGTGCAGGTCTGGTGGCCACGTCAGCTGGATACAGGTCAGTTGGAACATATCCCACTTTTAGTTCTTTGTTTTTTCTCATATCATGTATTCTCTTGGATACGAACGGTGTTAGAAGTTTTATTATCTCACTTTGTAGTATTTTATTCACGTACCCGATTAAACGATGACCTATAAAAGATTCAATAAGTTCAAATTTCGGGATTTTCAGATCATTATGATCCTTAATTGGAATCAGTCTTAAATTCCCTGTAACCAAGTTTCTCTGGTTGTCCTGTATAATGTAGACAACTCTTTTGCTGAAGGTTCTCCATATATATAGGGGAACACTGATGTTCTTTAAGTTCAAAACTTGTATCTCGGTCGATCTTTCCGCTACATCTCCGGTCAAAGGGTGGTCCCATTTTAATTTAAGTTTTCATAAGTCTTGTAGAAGAAACTTCGCTGACAATGTAGAAGGTGCCGCGTAGCCACAAGAATCATACACTGACGCAACGCACTGTAGAACTCCTCTCTTTGTATTGGAGTATTCAAGCTCCCTTAGTCGTAGATGAAGTGTATCAGATTCCAAACTCTAGGCTAGCCCGAGTATCTTAACGATTTTATCTTGACAACTGTCTGGAACCTGCTTTATGAATTCATGTGAATTGAAGCTCCACTCTCTCAAATTTATTGACATACTTGATACTTTTGTTTTGTATTATGATACAAGTCTATAGCCACATCCACAGTGTTTGTTCCTGTCACAAAATTGTCCACATGGATATCATGAACCGCACGCTGTACGTTTTCCAAGCCAGATTTAAATAGATGATATTTTATTGTTGTATTCGGTAAGAACGGGCAGTTAAACACACCGAATGGGACTCTAAGGTGTATTAAATTATCCTTATCTGCTGGTTTGTGTATGTCCTTAATCCAAAAGAATCTGGTTGTGTTGTAAGCCCACTTGTAGAAATGCCTTTTCTACATCTGCACGTATACTTATTTTATGAGATCAACAATATCACTGTCAGCTCTTCCAGCATTAAGGGACCACAGAAGGGACACTGATTTAAGCTCTTATTATACTTAATTTTGGACGACGCGTCACGCGCTAACGAACTTCTTCTCCGGTACAATCTCTATTATGCCCATTTTCCTTTGTTTCTTGATTAACTGGTCATATAAACTCAGCGTGTTAACTTCTAATAACCTTGATAATATTAAGAGTCGTCCTAGTGCTAAACCGAAGTTATAAACCAGTCTGGAGGGCATTCTATCCATGGCCACGAGACTTGGTTTCTACAGTCTTCAAATCGGGTTGTCTCATTGAAGTGACGCACAGCTTCTTCCTCTCTGCTCTCCTTTGGAGAGTCGACGATGCCAATTGTTCCTAAAGCCACTCTTTCAGGTATACGTATTCTAATGGTAGATCAGGTTTATTTCTACATACTTCCAGGTTAGTTTGACAATAGGTAATTATTTTCAAGTTATCAACTGGCCCTATTTCAGTCTACCGCATTATGTTCCGCTTTGCAGAAAATACATGACATCCTGAACCCTTTTCTAGATGGTTCAAATGATAATGACCTGTCTTAATTACTGTCAGAGGTCCTCTTCAGACTTCGGTTCCTCGTGGTGGAATTGTAATTATTTCTCTGTCCATAATTGTTACTTGTGAATCTATAATTATCTCTTCCTCTTCCAAATCTATGGTTATTAAATCCCTCGCTAACATGCAGTGTCTCTGTGGTACAGTTACCTGATGTACTCTCGTCAGCATGTGAAATGAACCTATCTTCTTCGGCAGATATCTATCTCCCAAGCTCTCTCATGTTTTCTGGCACCGAATCATCCTGAATTTTTTTTTTTTTTTTTTCTCAGTCCGTAGATTACTTCTTCAGGGAACTTACCCAGTATCACAAACCGGAGGTATGAGCTGTGAGTATCATCTTCACCTAAGGATTTCAGTATTCTGAGTATCTATTTCATTTAGAACATTTCGGCAACTGCTAGTGGTACTATCTTCAGGCTTGATTTTGTTCAAAGCACAGTAGAGGGCATCCTTGCCAAATCTACACGTCCGTATCGTTCCTTCGATGTGTTGACAGCTATGCCGTAGTTTCTGTTGGTTATCCCCAGACTTTCGCTTCTTGACTTCTCCTTTAACAGAAGAGCTGAGATACATGAATTTGTCGACATTACCAAGCCGTCTGCTTTCAACTAGGGAGGCGAATTGATCCCATAACTGGTCCCAAGTCAGGGTGTCGCCGTGGTACTTCGATAAATCCAGCTTAGGTAATTTCCCCGAGACAGGCATAGCAGTTTCCTTCGATGAGATTCTGGCTCTTCCGAGTCTCACCTGCAGCTCACATAAACTTTCTTCCGCTTCCAACTGTATGGTACAGGGTACAGATTCTAGCGACCTTGTGGGAATCAGATTGATCGACAAATCTAAAGTAGTTGTTCATTTCGGCCTTTATTTAAGCCACTTTCCAACTCTGAAATGACGATCTCTACTTTAAGAACACGCTCGTCCGTAGGGGAATCAGGAAGAATATTAATTATCTCCCTCGCCTTAGTTGACAGATTTTCTAAATAGTTAGCACTAAACTGAATCACAATCTTCAAGCTTTCCTGCATGTCGATTGACAGATACAGATCTGTAATATACACGCCCAAAATAGTATAATAAATGTCCCCGGAAGAGATACTATAGAAAGTTAAGTGTTGATTATTATAGTACTTCTTAACAGCCTTACATAGTATCGTAAGTGCAGCATTTAGACAGGCTTCATATTATTATGTTAGTATATAAACTCTATTCCATAAGCTTAAATTTTCAAAGGTTTCTTTTTTTTTTTTTAAACAATTACTCCTTACTAAAATTAAAGAATGTAAATCAGTAATAAAGTTAATGTTAATGTTTAAGGAGGCATTTAATTCTGTGTACCTTTTTTGTGGATTACAAGTGTCTTCAACACGATTCAACACTGACTCTGTTGATAACTATAACTGTATGTATCTGTCTAGTCACAATTACGATAAACTATTGTAGTGTTAAAATTTTCAAATATTGTATCAAGTTCAAGTTGTTTTGCAATTAATTAATTTAACTATAATAATAATAAGTAACTTATTCAAACTTGATAACTCATTTATCTCAAAGAAAGCAAAAGTCCACAAGAGGGTTGATAGCCTTAAAAACTGTAAATGTATTTGGTAATTTATTTGTATTATCCCTTGATTCTTACAAATTTATGTCATTAAAGTTCTATGTAAGACGTTAATTTCAAACTGTATAGCTATATTTGCTTTAAATTTATATTAAATTCAAAAAAATAAAGAGTATGAAATTAAACGGTGAACAGAAAGTAAGTGGGATTGTGAAGTCAACACAGAAATATATCTTTTCTATACCTACAGTGAAGCAGGTGTCTAATTATTGTACAAGTCCCAGATATATAAATAATAGAAGTAAGAATGCATGTTTGTGAACGACTGGAATGAAGTTAAAACTTTTAACTGAATAGTCATTGAATCGTTTACTTAAGCATACAGTTGAATTTTATTTTAAATAATGCATTGTTATAACTAAGGTTGCATTGTTATAAAATAGAAAGGGTGTTTAAAATATCACATGACCGAGTTTTAATAAGAGCACGAATTATTAAGTCAGCCTGTTATCGACAGCGTTGATGGTCCGAACCATTTCTAAATAAGATCCTAACTATTTTTAATTCGTTCATTTAAAATTAACTTATTTGTTTTATAAATATTAATATTTTATAGGGTAATTGGAAATTGACAAATAATGTACCCTTATATTTCAATACTTAACTTGTCATGATGCTGAGTGAATGAAACCTAGTTCTGGTAAAAATTTGTATGTTAAAAAATTATGTGATAAAGTAAAAGACGATATTATAATGAAAAGTGGTCATCTCATTGAAATTCCGATGTGATCATAAATCGTGTGCAAAAATACCTGTGCCTAAATCATATAACCTTTAATTATTTTATTTTTATCAATTGTGATTTAACAATATATGATAATGATATTGCTTTACCGCTATTCGTTATTAGGGGCAGGATTTCCAGAGGAATTATAGACAAAACACGAATTGAACAAATTAAAACAAATTACAAATGGACAAATTGAACATAAAATTATAATATTCAGTAAACATAATATATAAAGATAGCGCTAGCATTTAGTTCTTAGATTTTGCAAAATATAAACGAACAGGCAACACCAGCAAACTTATCACATAACATTTTTCACGTCACATATCGCTCTAACTCTTTCAGCGAAATTACTAACGAGGTTTAGTAAGACGTCTCAGACCTGCTTGATGCGTGAGACAGCTCAGCTGAAATAAATATAGATATTTGTACTTACAGTGAAGTTGACGGGATCTTGCCTCAGATAACACAAGGCAGACGTTGCGCTGGCCACGTAGGGAAGCAGGTAGTCTAGGTTGTGACTATTGGTCTATAGGACCGAACAATTCAAACAATACAAAGGCTAAAAAAAGAACAGAGTGTGAGTTTCTTTTTACTCGTATCTTAATTTCGGAAGGTTATTTATCAACAGGATTAATTCTAACTGAAAAAAGACGTTACGAAATGTGATTCCACATGATTTGAATCAAGAACGTGGGTAGTCATGGATGCTATGCGTTGTGACGCTCCGCAATGATGTTTTAATACTTGTGCTAAGTTACTGATGTATCCTTAAATTGAACATATTATGTAGAAAATGTTATCTAAAGCAATCAAGAACTTACCCTGCAGTAATATGAAAAGTTTTTGAATTTTCAGCCGCTCGTACTCTCTTAGATAACAAAATGGCCGAATGATTAAGTTATAGATTACTTCGAATAGTCTCCCATGACGTTAGCAACAAGATAAACAACTACCGGTGATCATGATTGCGTCATAGTAAAATGAACTTTCAACTGATGGAATAAGGCGCATATTATTCTAATCTCATTATAAGAAATAAGATGTTAAAACAAACCAAACGACGCTATACTCTCGCTGCGTTTTACTCCCAATTTAGTTAAATTAATCCCTAAATTAATAAAACCCAGTAAAGGCAATTTAATACCTCGTTAAAGATTCTGCCACAATAATGATACGAACAATTGACTAACCGAACATGAATTAGTATGACGAGTAATTCCATTTAGTAGAAAGAAGTGGAAAATTAAAATTGTAGATATCAAGATCTCCCGTAGCATAAACCATTATAATATAAAATATTATGTTCTCTTTTATTTATTCTGTGACTCCTGTAGCAATTTTTGTATCTGAAATTTATTTCCTGAAAGATCAATGTCAGCGACAGCTCCATAGACCAAAGAACTATACTCCAGGCTTGTATTTCCTTCGCCCGCACTTCAGGGACACAGGCACGAACACCCACGAATGAAAACAAGGACCCACATCCGGGGCAGCTGAACAACAAACAACACGTACTCTTTCTACTAATATTAATGCGATGTAGAATAATTGCAAATTGACGGTCCCTTTCGAACCCAAAGATAACTCTAAGAAACACATCGCTTAATTTTAGCCCATATATCAAACACAATTTTTGGCAAAGATTCAGTGATCCCAGCATCTCCACCATGTCGTGAACGCATGTATACTTTTCAAGAGAAGGTGATGTAACTTTATAATAGAATTAATTTAGGGTATAACATGCGTCACGATACAACGAAATATGGATGCCTGAATCTTACCATTATCTGCCTGCTTATGTTGTCCACACTCGCGGAACTTTAGCGCACCACCTGTAGTTGAAAATGATATTATGACACCACTGTTGCCACTGAGTAATTTGAGACCAACTTAGGGAATTGTTAGAGTTAAAAGGGAACATATGTTGATTACAATACATATGAGGTGGTAAGATAATTCATTGTCGAAACTGGTAGTCGGTCAGTAGCGTCTCATTTACTAGATTTAGAAAGTTCTCAGCAAGTGTAGCATTCGGGAAGTCTCATAGCATAAACTATTACCGGAGTCCGGGGTGATTCAACTGTTTCCGGAGATCGGGGTGATTCAACTCTTGCCGGATATACCAGGCAATTCATCTGTTCCGGAGTCCGGGGTGATACAACTATTTCCGGAGACCGGGGTGATTCAACTCTTGCCGGATTTACCAGGCTATTCATATGTTCCGGAGACCGGGGTGATACAACTATTTCCGGAGACCGGGGTGATTCAACTCTTGCCGAATTTACCAGGCTATTCATATGTTCCGGAGACCGGGGTGATACAACTATTTCCGGAGACCGGGGTGATTCAACTCTTGCCGGATTTACCAGGCTATTCATATGTTCCGGAGACCGGGGTGATACAACTATTTCCGGAGACCGGGGTGATTCAACTCTTGCCGGATTTACCAGGCTATTCATATGTTCCGGAGACCGGGGTGATTCAACTCATGCTGGATAAACCAGACCATTCAACTATTACCGGAGTCCGGGGTGATACAACTCATGCTGGATAAACCAGGCCATTCATCTATTACCGGAGTCCGGGGTGATACAACTCATGCTGGATAAACCAAGCCATTCATCTATTACCGGAGTCCGGGGTGATACAACTCATGCTGGATAAACCAGGCCATTCATCTACTACCGGAGTCCGGGGTGATACAACTCATGCTGGATAAACCAGGCCATTCATCTATTATCGGAGTCCGGGGTGATTCAACTGTTACTTGACGATTGAGGGCAAGCCAAGAATATTACCTCTTTACATTGATATTATAGACGGAAAGAAAGAAACGTTCATTATATAGGGACGCCACAGCAACAAGTATAAAACCAAACCCGGAATAACACATAACTTACTATCTGTACACGTAATAAAACATTTATACAAGAGAGTACAAATAAATAGACAGTAGACGTTAAGATAACAATTTGTACACGAACTGCTAGTCAACAATGGCGGTAGCGTCCTTTACAATTGAGCGTATGGACTGGTCAACAATGGCGGTGGCGTCCTTTACAATTGAGCGTATGGACTGGTCAACAATGGCGGTGGCGTCCTTGGTAAAAGGGCCTCATTCCACTACTTAGAAATTATTCTAGGAAATAAAGTATACTTAGCTTTAGGGGGAACAGCCCATGTGGTTTCTTGCTTCGTGGGATGCGTCTGGCACTGGCACTGGCACGTTTGTCACTAACGAACGAATGTACGGAACTGAAGATGCCGTTAAGATTCATTGACCATAAACTAGATAGATCGCTACTTCCGGATAGGGTTGCCAGTGATGAATATTGGTTGTCAAACGTTATCGCGGCGCTCGGCGCTCGCGACAGGTAGCTTACCTTATTAACGAGGAGTTTTGGATTAGGTACTCGTAACCTTCATTAAAGTAAGAAGGTTATCTTATTAGTTACTATCCACGATGCAATAGTATAAGTTTTGGCAAGTACCTACCTAATTGCTACATGAGCAATAAAGCCGCCTGTTGTGCTTTTCTGTATATGTTGTACTTCTCTCTGCATTTTGTGTCCATTGTGCTTCATAAAGTATTTTATCTATCTATCTACCTACCTATTAGCAAGTTCTGTTTTTATAATCTCTTATCTATTATGACGACACCCGTAAGTAAGGTAGGTAGGTACCTATACGCGGGCTGGTGCAAATTGTCTTGACTTGAAACTTTGCGCACCCAAACATAGACTATAGGCGTACAAAGCCTTGGCGCTTTTTAAGCTTGGATAATTCTTTTCGGATTCAGTTAAGTACCTAAGAGGAAAGTATTTTTAAATACCCACAGTACCTACCTAGTTTTAAAAATAAAGGCAGCCCTATCTTCTAAATTCCACCGTGTGTGGTTCGAGTGCTTGCTGGAGGCATTAATTAGAGACGAATGAAAAGCGCAACGTTGACAGATACCTACCTCGTAAATAAGACCCCGAGAACTGAATAGCAACCGTACGTTTACTAACATTTAGTACGTAGTAGTTTGTACCAATTAAACAGGCATCCTAAGGCTACGTTCACACGGCGACTATTCGATTCTACTATTTCACGTATTCCACACGGCCGATGAATAAGTATGTCTCGACCACGTGATTTTCCTGCATAGAATCCACAATATTTTTATGAATCCAGAATCCACAATATATATTGCCACTGCTAAATTTGATAAAATCTCATAAGTACATCATACAGGAAATATGTTGCCGTGTGAACGTAGCCTTAGTAAACAACATTCCTGTACACATACTAATAAATAAGAAGAAACTAGCTTCGAGTTTCCGAGTCTTCAGAAAAAGCGCATTTTTCTGTTAAAGAAAACCATGCATTTACCTAGGTACCTTACATAAAGTAAGTATGTGTGTATGGAGACAACTAGAAAATACTTCAAAAAAACAAATCAACTCCAATATTTCACCTACTGAAAATTAATTTGAACCATGTTCTCCACCACAGTGTATCATTAAAAAATAAAATATACGCTTACCCAATCTTTGTCAGGAGACCTAGATATATATAAGGTTGCAATAAACAAACTTTAGCGATTGATACATCGATCGATGTATATTTGATGGCATTGATGTATAATGTGTTACTATAGATGCTGATACCTACGCGTAAAATAATTTACCTTTAGTTTGATAATTTTATCAAGGAAAAGAAAACATGGTGTTTTATTTTTCAAGTCTATATTTGGTAAGAAGCTGGAATGCAACGATTTAAATGCACAAACTTTACATGGTGTCCAGCTAACAATCTATAGTACAAAATTACAACTATGATAGACTATAACCATTACAATCTCTTTTACTGGTATGCCTAATGTAGAATTAAAAAACACAATGGGTAAAATTATTTTGCCAATTACAGAAGTCTTCATTTATTGTTAATTCATAGTATCCTTAATTAAATATACTTCAAGTTGGAAGTATCCTTAACATTTTAATAAAATTATAAATTCATAATTACACTTAATTAGTATTAATCATGATGTTCATTATTGCAATACAACTAGGTAAGTAAATACTGGCAGTTGATTATGTCATGGTACCAAAAACAGGGTTGTGTCTGCAAATGCTTGGACCATATTCCATGTACGCTTGCTTAGTGTGGCACACTTGGTAGAACTCTGGAGTGGAGCCCAGCATGCTGCCTCCAAACCAGACGGCATACCGCTGCATGTTGTGGGATATGACTTGCACATCAATTGGTTTCGGTGTAATACGGCCCTCCGACAACATGGTAGAGAGCTTCAGTCTGGCATCTACAGTGCGTTTAATGTCCCGCTGCAGTCTCCTCCCAAAGTCACGGAACATGGTTGAGCCTCCAGACAACACAATATTGCCATACAAACCTCTTCTCACATCAATGGGGCAAGACTGGATCACTTCATCTACCATCTCATTCAGAGGCACAGTGAAATCAGCATTGGAAAACTCAGGATGGAAGAATATCTCTGGCCCCAAGAATCTCTCGTAACCAACATCCACTGTAAATGGGTTCTTCGTTATAGCATTGATGCCAGTGTATTTTTTCATCCATTTGGCAGGATCTGAATCATATTTAGCAAACTCCTTTGCAATATCAGGACAAATGTAACTGTATCGCTCTTTGATTGCCTTGGCAGTTTCTAAACTCTGCTCAGGTGGGATACCTACCTCTCTCTCACGAAGCAGTGATTGGATAAAAGAGGTAATGTTTCTTCCAGCAATTGGGATATGTTTGATACAAGAGCCAATAACATAACCTTCAGCAACAGGCACAATATGAGTCACACCATCACCACTGTCAACCACAATGCCAGTAAATGTGCGTTCAGCAGACGTGCGAGACTTCCATGATGCGGCCAATGCGAGCACCGCTTGAACGGCGATGTAAAGACCTGGCACATTGAATGACTCAAACATAATTTCAGCCAAGTACTCTCGGTTCTCTGGCGTGTTCAGAGGGGGCTCTGTGAGCAAGAAATGATGATCTTCTGGCTCCGCTCTTAGATATTTGAAAATGCATTGTTCAATGTATCGCTCCATTAAATCCCAGTCTTCAACGAGGCCATGACGCACAGGATATTTCACCGAATATCCGGTCGCATCGAAAGCTTCATCTCCTATAAAGAAATCTAAATCTTCCACAGCTTTAGTCATACGTCGGGTGCTCTGGTCACCGACTTTAGCAGTCTCCTTTATCGCAATAGCCGATGGAATGATAAATTGGGGCTCCTTGTTGCCGGCGAAGCCCAACTTGGTGTAGCCCGTGCCGACATCAATGACACATGCAGGCAGATGATCACCCATGGTTTCGTCTTATTAGGCACCAGTAATGTATCACTAAAACGAGTATTATTGTAATATTTAGGAATTTATGGGTGTGGTGATTTCACTTTTTTCTGTATTTATCACTATTTTTTGACGTTAACTTGACGTGTGAGGATAAATGTCAAAAAGCGGAAGATGATGAATGCTACGTTTCATTACTCGCATTTTTTTAGCGACATGATAGTTTGTGTTAATTTATCTAAAAAAAGTTTGTTCATAATATTAAATATATTCGGTCAAGCAAGAGTTGCACTCGCGCATCAAGAGGGAGGGAACTTTTTATAAATAATGGGTAAATTATTATTTCACGTAATACCCGCGCCGAGAAAAACCAGTGTGAAAGCACCTTTACAATAAATTTATTTTCGATTTTTATGCATTTTGAACAATTTTGAATCAGATTTTGTGAGGTACATTGAAGTTACCTACCTAACTACAATCCTTTACTAAATTATATTACATAACCATACCTATCTTACCTACGTTCACCCTCAGAACAATAACTAAAGCATAGAAGGAAGGCTAAAATAGCAACAGAACTCTATAATTCTGCTCTACTTTATCTTACGGAACCGGCGTAATGTTAGACAAAGACGCATATACAAAAATTGTTTCGTAATTTCGTAGGTTGTCACAAGTTTTTCATTGCCTAGTGTTGGGTTTCACTTTAGTAATATGTCGATAAAATTAAATTTACTTACAATTAATGTCGATAATTTTTTTTACAAGATTTCTTTTTGTAGGACGCAATTATCTTCTTCTTGATGAACGGAGACTCTGTCTCTGATAGATAAGTATCTAACCATTTTTGGATTATATTGTCTGGTTTATATTAGTTTGGAGCTGCAGCTCACATTCAGGAAGGAAAGAAAATAGCCAACTGTTATCGTTTCATCGGTAAGTATTTTGTAATATTCGAATTTATTTATGTTGTCATCCGCCGTGCACTGGTGTTGATCGACGTGCCGTGCAAATTGGAACCGCCGGATCTAAGCCGCACAGACGGTAAGAGGCCCGATGGGCTCACGCTCATACCCTAGGAGAGGGGGCGTGCTTTGTGGGACGCGACCTGCGCTTGCAGGTTTGCAGCAACGCACCTGCCCCGTACTACTCGAAACGCAGGGCTGGCTGCCGAGTGGCCCGCTAGCCAAAAACTGGCGAAATATGGGAATTTAACGCGGACCCACAATTTTGTCCCTTTTGCCATCGAGACTTCGGGTGTGTGGTGCTCGGCCGTAATTACCATTTCATCTGTCTGATCTATAATGTTCAATGTAGGAATAGCATCGTCCACTTCGAATTAGGAACACACATAAATGAATCCGCAGTAAAATGTTTCGAGCAAATACGGCTGTACTTATTTGGAATCCAATTTCGTCTATTAATGCGAATTATCCATTCTTTCTCTTTGTTATCGTCTACAGAAAATCTAAAAATTAAAAGTATCGATAATTTTAGTACATCACTATGGACAATCAACATAACCTCAAATCAATTCCGTATTCATCGATGAAACGTATAATATAATGGATATCTCAAATATTTTATGCTACAAATCTATTCAGCAAAACATATTACTTTCCTAAAATTGTTCAGCAGTTCACATTTCACTAGAAAATTACAAAAAACTTACCGATGAAACGACAGAAGTTGTTGGCTATTTTCTTTTCTTCCTGAATGTGAGCTGCAGCCCCATACCACACAAGACATAATGTCACAGAGTCGAGACACTCAATTATTTGATATAAATAAAAGTTTCTTTCCATTTATTTGGAAAAATATTGTTAAATTATCACTTAAAACAATCTGAACACAAGACACTCGTAAACAAAGTTGACGCGACCGTGTCAAATAGTTCGGTAAATATAAGTAAAATCTTCTTATGTATGTTACTATGTATTTGGCCGAGTTAAAATGAGTCCAATAGGTCCAAATGACATTTCATGTTGTGACAACCTCGGAAAAAATGAAGCAAAGAGCGAATCATTTGTCCTTTTCTCACTCATAGTTTGTGTCGTAAGCTAGAAGAGAGCCGGTTTATAGTTTCTGAATTCTTATTTTAGCCTTCCTTCTATGCTTTAGTTATTGTTCTGAGCGTTCACCTTTAACGTACACCCCACAGAATACTTTGTACATCCGGTATTACAGGGTTATTAAAATAAAGGGCGGCTAACTTTATTTGTGTAATTTCTTCCGATTAATTGAGGTAAACTGAATTTGACATGAGGTACATTCCTATCGCACACATAATATTATTATTCATAGCCGCAATAGTACACTCGCCATTCTGACCCACTATTATTCTTTCGTGTGAAATCATTCCAAGTCGTAGTCTAAGAGTCAGTCTTTTTATAGTCCAAGAGTTCGTTTTATTACGTTTCGGTAATTTTAGACCTTGCTGGGTAGGTATAATAGTCATTGGAAATAAAATAAAATTACAAAAGTATAAAGCATGTATTCATATTTATTGTGACCTGATACTAATGCTATATTTACACAATTTACATTACAGGAATGTAACTGGAACACGCAAAAACTCTCAAAAGCGTTAATAATGTAGAGATGACCATTAATTAGTATAGGAGAGTTGATATTCATTCCCATTTAAAAATGGTTTCACTGAGTGATTCCAATAAGAACGATCCATAACAATTTTGTTATATTTAACATTTACAATGAAAATACTCATATTTGAAGCTTTTGTAATTGCACTGTATTTGAATTGGAACATGACATGATGAATATTCATGATGAGTTTTTGTTACAATCGAGATAAAGTATAAAGATGTAGGTACTAATGTTGACCACCAGACTGGACCAAATAACATCAGCCTAAGCCCCATAATGGTGCTAATCTCCTTCAATTTTATATTCTACCGACGAAAGACTTAATTACCTATACCGAATTAATGTTTTTGATTACTATAAAAGAATACATTAATTTTAATATAAAGCTTGGTAAAATAATTTCTTTACATACAGATAATCGTTAGAATAAATATTTCAAAAAGGAAGTTTACATTAATGTAATGTGGATATTGACTTTGTTTTCAGTATAATCTTTCTGTTTAAACAAGAACTGAGACACGGAGAAGATTTTTCTATTTAAATATTAAAAAATATGTATAATTTTCTTACACTAAAATTTCCTTAATTAGAACATAACATTGTTGTACCTATGTTGAGTACAAATCCCATTAATTACAACATCTAAAACTTTTTAAATAACAAAAGGTATGAAGTTAAAGATGTGGAAAATAACATTATTAATTAAATAGATGTAAGTAGTTCAAATGACTCTAGAATAATATTTCAAAAACTTTTCTATTGTTAGTTTAGAAACAAAACTAAGAATCAAATAAAACCTTTTTAACACATAAAATAAATCATTTATCAGTATCAATACTTTCAGACTTATGTTTAACATAGACATAACCACAACATGCCTTACGATACATACAATCTGCTAATGTTAGATCGTTCTTATGGCTTCTAGATCTCTCACCACATCGCATAATCGTTGTCGTCCATGTCAAAGATTGTGAAGAAGCCAAGAATAGTGAGATACACAATCACATTGCCAGCCAGAGTAAGGTAGCATGCACCCAGCAGAATCTGGAATAATAAAACAATACATAAGTTAGCACAAAGGTGGCAGTAGCATTATCTAAGCAAATTCAAATAAGATGAAGTTGGGTCTCAATTGTTCCAGCTAAACCTGCTGCCCAACTTCACGTCTTTGGAGTCAGTTGACATCACATTAGATCAGAGTAGTTATTTTTATTAGTTTTGAATATGTAAATGGATATTAAATAAGTTTGGACTATTCTAGATTTAAAATTAGACTTTTAATGAATTATGAAAGTAAAATACAAATAGATGAATGATTCGACTTTTGGTATAGCTCATAAATGTAAAATTTATACTGTAACTAATCCCTAATGATCGCTGGTTATGAAGCAATAAAAAAAATATGCTGGATGCAGTTTCGGTTCGGATAGTTTTTTTTTATTTTGGATAGATTCGGTTATGGAGCTCTGTAATATCCCAGGTAGATAAATTGGTGTTTCAGTAATAATAAGCACATCATGTGGATCGTGAATCAATTGCTACATTAGCTTGTTAAAAGAACTGTCTTTTATTTAACTGTTATATTAGCAAGTTCTTAAATGATCTTAAATTAGCCCTTAATATTTTTTCCAACGCCATTGCCGTAGCTAAATACTGGGAGGAAACTATCTAAGTTAACATCTTTTTTGCCATCGACACAAAAACAAGAAGAATATTTTTTCCATAATATCTTATCACATCTTGTTAAGAACATCACATACCACTCCTGCACGGGTGAGGACTATGGGCAGTGCAAATGAACTGACGATGAAGCCCATGGTGATGAAGATAGCTGTCTCCATGCAGGGTGAGTTGCTGCCGCCAGTGGTGTCAGTGTGGCGGCGAGCAATCATCGTCGGTATCGGACACAGCATGTAGAACAGTACTACGAAGAATGGCCACCATTGCCTGGAAAGTACAGCATATTATACAAATAAATAAAATTGGTCATTGAATTTCATTTTTAACTAAATGGCCATAAGGTGGAAATATGATTGGCCACCTGATACGACACGATTCATTTATAACAAACATTATAGAAGGAAAAATTGAAGGGAAGAGAGGAAGGGGTAGACCTAGGATAACATTTATGAAACAAATAAAAGAGAAGGTGCAGGTCGTGTCGTATCGGGAGGTGAAGGTTTTGGCGGGAAGAAGAGAGGAATGGCGGTTACTCCACCGACAAGAGCGCAGCTCTTAAATAGAGAGAGAGAGGGGCCATAAGCTGTAAGGAGTAAGGGGGAGCGCGTGCCGATTGTCTATCTTGCTCACATTTATGTGGTAAGGTGGCACAGAATATATTATATATATTTTTTATATATGAATGAGATTTGTGTAGGGAGTGTCTAGTCTGTGACATAATTCAAGACCACTTTGCTTTAGGAAACTACAGTTAGTATAGTAGGTATTCAAATGATACAGTGGTACACATAAAAGAATCATGGATTCTGCTAGGGCACAGCAAAGTAAACTTTAAAGTACAAATATTAACAATGAAAATTATTCTATAATAACATTTATTTTTACTATAACTATGAGGGACTTGTACTTAACTATAGGATTGCAATGAGTATACTCAATAGTCACACACAGCTTACTAGAGGTATAAAAATATAAGTTACTATTAAAACTCGACTACGGAAAAATCAGGCTCTAAAATGTATGAAACATGAGAATGACCACAGTTATCACCTAAACATCATTATCCGTAAGAATTTCGGAGCGTACCTATTTTCTTGCTTCATACTTTTTAGAGCATGTATTTTTCCATAGTCATGTTTTACTTTTTAAACATATATTTTTTATTATATTATTCTGAGATCTTGTTTATTATGATACATATTTTATGGAAGATATGGAGATAAAACCTATCCGGAACATATCTGAGCAATCATGTTATCAATTCAACATAATTATCAATAAAAACAGGAATACCCACAAGCAAAAGCTAGTAATATGTACATATTTGAAATCTGCAAATTAAGCCCATTCATTTGATACCCAACACACTACCATTACAAAAAAAATTGTCATGTTCAGTTTATGACCTCCAGATGGTACTACGTTGAATTTAGAGTGATGTCACATAGTCTGTAACCACCGGACAATCAAGACGCTTCTAGTGACACTTCATTTGTTAAATTAGGACAGGTGGTTTCGAAGTTAGATTGGAATAAACATGCATACACAGATACATACAAACATAGCAGTCAAACAAATAACCCTCATTTTTGCTGTCCGATAAAAGTAGAGTAATTGAGTTGCTTACTTGTTAAAACTTGGTAAGGCACATGCTAGTATAACAAATGTCATCCCAATAGATCCAGCAAAAGCCAGCGAGATGAGGCTGCAAAATACAAAAAAAAGGTAAAAATTTACAAAACATAATTTTGAGATTTGCACCTATTATTCATTTTCGTTACTACTACTAACCACACAAGAATTTTACGCTCATTTAACATATTTTAGTTCAAAATAATAAATTGTTAATATTAAATCTGGATGGTCTCTTTGTACACATAGATTCTCACATCAGTTTTTATGTAACTTTGTTTAAGTTTAAAGCTAGGTTTTGGTACCTACTAAGAATTTCAAAAAGAACGTATGGAAAATTCTCTAATTCCATTATAGGCTTTTATAAGTGACGCCCAAAGATTAAGGCTAACAAATGTTGTAACATTTTAATAGTGTTAAAATACTGGGTAACATTGTAATGACTTACCCTTTATATTAACATCGATCAGCAGACATGAAAGAAAAAAGTGCATATCGTTAGATTATAATATAAAATGAAATCTGTTTGTAAATAAATGAGTCATTGTATGGACGACAAAATGAATGCAATGACTTTCTTGGTACTTTTAATACACAGTACATTTAAACTTTTTTTATCCATTATTATTTTACCTTTGATCCCAGCCATTATTTATAACGTTCGTGCACTAAGTTAAAATATCACTACAGTAACTTAAGCTGTATTACTGTGAATCAACTTAACAATCACAAAACTCTAAATTCACAAAATATGACGTCTGTTCTGTGCCTGCCCGTGACATAATTTTTTTTTGTTGATTTTCCCCTTTTCCCCGATGGACAAGGCAAAGGGAACTATGCCCATTCAGCCATGTCTAATTAGTGTTGGGTTCTTACCCGGAAAATTCCCGCGTTTTGGGAATTTTCCCAATTCTGAGGGAAAAAACCCGAAAAATTCCCATTTCAAGGGAAAATATTTTTTATCGCATATATTTGTATTAAAAGTAAGGATTTCCAACAAAGACCATTTAAATATAATGTATGCCTACTTATGCCCAATTTATCTTCTGTCGTAGTGTCGTATGAACTCTTAAAAAACTTAAAGGAGATCATCGGATTTCGGCCCAGAAGTCAAAGTGCCGGCCAAAAAATAATTTTGCTATATTCCGTTAGATCTTATCCTTATGAGCATTTATTACTATGGCACCAAAGCTGTAGGGTCAATATCTTCGGTTTTATTCGATTTTAAAAAACTGTATATTTCATACATTTTTGGTGAAAATGTAAAGTGCCGGCCAAGTAACAATAATGGTATTATCCTTAGAACTTATCCGTCTGAGCATTTATTACTATGGCACCAAAGCTGTAGGTTCAATATTTTCGGTTTTATTCGAATTAAAAAAAAACGGAATTATCATACATTTTTGGTGAAAATGTGAAGTGCCGGCCATGAAACAATATTTGTATATCCCGTTAGAACTTATCCATTTGACCATTTATTATTAGGGCACCAAACGTCTATGACCATTATTTTGACTTTTGTTGGACTTTACGTTATAGTTTCTGTGTGAAAAGTGCCGGTCAGCAAAAAACACATGTCAAAGCTATCGAGAAGATACCTGTAAACATTATTCACTATGACAAAAACGTGTATGACCATTAATTAGTTTGGCTTTTGTTGGATTTAAAAAAAAACTTGATTTTTGATTCATTTTGTATAAAAATAAAATATAACCGACGCGTTATTTAAAAGATCGTCAGAATGTTTATTACTATGGCATTAAACGACTATGACCAATATTTTGAACTTAATTCGATTTTCCAAAAATCAAAAAAAGTTTTATCTAGTGATAATGGAACTATCTTGCTAAAGGCGTAATATGGTGGTCGTCTTTTGAAAAATAGGTTTGCGTTTGACCACTACCTTACCTGATGGTGATACACGCTTAAGAAACTACTTTTTTTAAAGAAAAGTGTATACAAGGAATAAACAGTGGGGTGATAGAGGTACCTACTATGTTATCGGCCGAGTAGCTCCAGGACATTGTAATAGGCATACATGCAAAGTACAACTACCCGACTCCTGTTTTCCCTAACAGATACTTCAGACGTCATGCCAATATACGAGTTTCGTCACTAGATGGCAAGCTTATCTTTGGAGGGTGGTAACCATTTACGGTCAAGGTGAATCAATACCATAATTCAACCTAAACTTAGGCCGTAACGTTGAGTCGAATGCAAAAACTACAGCCAACGTCATATCTAAAATCAGATAGTATTAATATAGAAGTTCACCTAACAACACACAAAACAAAAACACAAAGTATTTATCTGAATAATAACTAGTCATTGGGAAAGCTCTGCTTGTTGTCATTGTTAAAATGTATAAAAAAAAGTTTTTTTTTAAAAGTCCAATAAAAGCCAAAGTCGACATTTGGTAGTATAGTAAAAATACGTCGTTCAAGTCGTTTACCAAAAGATTTGACTTTTGTTTCGCTGGCTGACATTTTCCCATTTGAACCAAAACGGAAAGAGAGACGAATAAAAAGTCAAGATAACGGTCAAAAATATTTTGCGCCAGATTATTAAATGTTCTAAAGGTCCTTTGTAATCCGCCGTACCGCATTTTTTACCCAAAGCACTTTATTTTCATACAAAATAAATAAGAAATCAAGATTTTTAAAATAGACTAAAAGCCAAACTAATGGTTATACAAGTTTGGCGCTATAGAAAAAAATGTTAACAGACATCTACTCGATACTCTCAACATGATATTTTTGCTGGTCGGCATTTTTCATATTTAAACAAAAACGTAAATTCCAATAAAAGTCAAAATAATGGTCATAGATGTTTGGTGTTATTAAAAAATATTGAGAAGCAACTATTAGACAGATTCGACGTATTTTTTTCGATGGCCGGCATTTTAACATATTAACCAAAACTGAAAGTCCAAATAATGGTCATAGAAGTTTGGCGCCATACTAATAAATGTTCTAACGGTCCTTTGTAATACGCCTGTATACCTCTTTTTCCCAACGGACATAATATTATTTTTTACAAAATGTATGAAAAGTCGAAATTTTTAAAATCCAATTAAAGCCAAACTAATGGTCATACACGTCTGGTGTCATAGTAAAAAATGTTCAGAACAATCTATTCGAAAGGTTTGACACATTTTTTTTCTCTGACCGGCACTTTCAAATTTGGGCCGGCCAAAGTATGGAAAGCCGATGATCTCCTTTGTAATATATTTTGAATGGAATGGTCGATTTTAATAATTCCATGCAAAGATATCTACATATTATAGGATATATAGGATGCTTTTGGCACGAGAGAATGTCATCATCGAGGAGCAACATGGTTTTGTGTAAGAAATTGGGAGGCACGAATACCTACAGATATTATTTACTTGGACTATGAAAAAGCTTTTGATCGAGTTCCTGTCACACCATTGATTGCTAAATTAGAGCCCTTTGGAATCAGAGGCAATGTCGTGAAGTGGACTTCCTGTCAAATCGCACATTCTCTGTGCGCATCGGAGAATCATACTCTGTTCCCAGAAAAGTCCTCAGCGGTGTGCCGCAGGGATCGGTGTTAGGACCTATTTTATTCAGTATCTACCTTACAGATCTTAAACATGGTATCATGTCTGATATATCACTCTTTGCAGATGACACGACAATAACGGGGAATCCACTTATTAGCCATAATATAATCCAAGATGATCTTGATAGGGTAATTGCTTGGACCCGAGATTGGCTAATCACATTAAACGTAGACAAATGCACTGTGTTGCATGTTGGCAGTAACCACCCCACGTTGAGTTACACCATTGACTCAAAACCTCTCGAGTGTGTTAAAAAACAAAAGGACCTTGGCATAACGATAACACATAATCTAAAGTGGGACGATCACATTATTGGAATCACTAAGAAGGATAACTCCCTCTTATACATAATTAGAAAAGCTTTTTATCATATAGATACGGAATTGTTTCTTAGGCTTTACAAAACTTACTTACGTCAGACCGCTGTTATCGGAAGGACATTGCACTACTAGAGAGAGTCCAAAGAAGAGCAACAAAGAAGGTGACAGTACTGGCTGGCCGGAGTGGACCTTAGCGGGGGCCGCAGGACTCTCACCTCTGGCTTGCCTTCATTGGCCAGCCAGAGTGGGGCGTTAGAGCTATACGCTCGCAGGGTGGAAGTGAAAGATGCATAAGTCGCGAGTTGGTAAGGCGGGTAAACCGCCTCGCAGAAACCGCACACCCTGACACCCTGAGATGCTCACAACTATGTTGCTGCCTTGCCGTCCAGTCGCGTCGGCTAGATAGGTGGCCCAACCAGTGAGTGACGAGTCACCGCCTGCCCAATGTATCTCTGTTATTAACATTGGTCGAGCAGGCGCCATAGTCCCCCATAGCCCCAGTATCCCGGTTCACTAACCCCCAACCCAATAGCCCAGTTAATTTTGTTCCCATAATCTGCCATAGTCCTACGCGAACCAGGGATTGTCTTTGGGTGCACTCCCATAGTGCATACAGGGATAATCGCCGGTTGGTGTCACAACACATTTAGAGTAAATTGTCTTAAGGGGCCTCTACGTGTTGGCTTCGACCCCACGCACGCCTTCCAAAAGTCCGGGACTCCATGACAGACCCGACCCGAGACATGGAAACGACATACAAATAATAATAAGATTAAAAATAATTAAATAAAAAATATTTTCCCATGATTCGGGAATTTTTCGGGTGTTTATTTTATTTTCCCATATTTTCCCGATATTTTTTCTTTCCCACCCAATTTTTTCTTTCCCTGCCCATCACTATGTCTAATGTATTTTTTGATGATGATGATTTTTTTTTTTTTTTTTGGTTTGGTTTTCCCCGAAGGGTAAGGCAAAGGGAACTATGCCCATACAGCCATGTCTGACGTATTTTTTTTCTTGATGATTAATGAAATGGTGAAAGGTGATGAATGATGATGATGAAACCTAAGCCCCCACCCTCGGAGTAGACTCCTACTCCGAACCCCAAACGAATTAACTCAAAAGTCCGCATAAACTTTTGAGCTATGAAGCGGCTTCCTAGCACGAAGCGAAAATAGGCAGATACACTTTGTTTATTGAATACTCCAATGTAATAACACTCGCGAATGTCTTCCGACTAACTTAATGCGATCATTAACCACAAAACACCACTTCGTATTAATTATTTAGATTATTCAATGAAGAAAGCAACTGTCCCGTTCCCGTTTCCCGCTAAAAAGCCTTGATGATGATGATTAATGAAATGTTGAATGATGAAACCTAAGCTTCCACTCTCGGAGCAGACTCCTACTTCAAATCCCAAACAAATTAACTCAAAGTCCGCATAAACTTTCGAGTTTCTTTAGGTACACTTTGTTTATTCAACATTTCGATATAATAACACTATCGCGAAAGTTTTCCGACTAATTTAATGCGATCATTAACCACAAAACATCACTACGTATTAATTATTTAGATTATTTAATGAAGAAAGCAACCTTCCCGTTCCCGCCAAAAAGTCGCCTGTGACGTAAACACTGAACAAATTATAAAAATGTTTAGTCGATAGTAGCTAGAACTTTTGAGTTCTTTCTAATATATGTATATTATTATTTAATTGAGAGAAATTGCATTTATTGCATTGTATACCAATCGCACACCTCTTGTGGTGTGAAACCTTTGTAACCAGGCCAAAAACACTACAAAAAATAAAAAAGTATTCGTCTGTCAGTGTCGCTAGCCGATTTCGAAAATAATTACCTCTATTTCTTTAATAAATATTTCTTATTAACTTTAAAACTTCGAAGTATAAAGATAGTAATATATCATGGATGATGATGCTGAAACTTATAAGCTTTGGCGCATTCGTAAAACTGTTATGCAGGTAAGATATTTATAGGTTATATTTTCTGTTGTTATTGTTTAATTTTTAAAGTAAATACAGTTCTAGGAAATATTTAAATAACAGTAAAACTACAAATAGTCATGTACACTCAACAAATAACTAGAGTTTTTTTCTACGAAACTAACCAAAAACTACCTTTACTAAAACTAACCTATAATGAAACATTACAACGACTTTATAACATTTTCAGTTATGCCACGATCGTGGGTACTTAGTAACCCAGGATGAATTGGATCAAACCTTGGAGCAGTTCAAAGAGCAATTTGGAGACAAACCCAGGTATGTGCCTATGTCCAAAGTCATCATCACTTACCAGCATGTAATTTTGCTGTCTCTGATAATGTAGCGTCTATTATATTTTTCTTGATTGTCTCGTCGAGTATCTGCATTTTAAAAACTTTGTACAAAAGTAATAAAAACACTCAAAAAAACATTTAATTTTGTTGTAAACAAATATGTGTCAATGTTGACAGAACATGTGTTTTTTGAGAATTTTTCTTCATCCAAACCTCTTTTGTATTGAAAAAAGGTTGGCGCCCTTTGACAAATACTGGTATAGTAATAAATAGGTATATTTTATGCCATTTATCAAATTGAAAACTAAACTTGTTTATTTTTAATTTATGCTTATTTAAAGGCCATTTTTAAGTGTGTATGAAACAGTAATAAAATAGAACAAAGATTGTATTTTTTATGTTTTGGACACTGTCCTGCCCTGTTCTGTCCTACGAATGTCCTGCCACTTACTTTTTAAAATAAAAATATAAAGCTTGTTTCAAATACTAAAATTATTTATTTTTGTTTTCAGTGAAAAGCGTCCTGCAAGAAGTGACTTGATAGTGTTGGTGGCTCACAATGATGATCCAACAGATCAGATGTTTGTTTTCTTTCCTGATGAAGCAAAAATTGGCATTAAGACAATTAAAACATATTGTACAAGGATGCAAGAGGAAAATATACATAGGGCCATAGTTGTGGTACAAGCAGGTGAGTTACCTTTGTATAGCTTTTATTTTAAAAAGTACTTTGAAAAATCTTTTCTATCTAGGTAGAGGTTTTGGATTTTACAATATTGAGCTTGGGAGGAAATCTCCTGTTGGCCTACAAAATATGATTTATTTTTCAAGACTGAGTGGAAAAGATCTTTACAAATAGTTCATCTATTATTGTTATTTTTTTTATGGACTTGTTTCTGGAACTCTATATTTAGGTCTATTCTATGTAAGTAATTTAGAATTTGTTTCTTTCCATCACCACCAATAAAGACTTTACTATTTTTATTGTCAGGTATGACACCATCAGCCAAGCAGTCGTTAGTGGACATGGCACCAAAGTACATCCTAGAGCAGTTCTTGGAATCGGAGCTGCTTATCAACATTACAGAGCATGAACTGGTGCCCGAACACATTGTGTTAACACCCGATGAAAAGCAAGAACTGCTTGCTAGATAGTATCCTTTTACAACTGGTTTTTTACCTCTTCTATCACGTGGATTGTGAGGTGGTCAACCAACATGATCAACCCTGGTCTCAGGGTTATTATTGATCCGCTAAAGGCATGACTCATGTGATGACTGCTTACTTACATCAGCAGGCAGTAATAGCTGGTAACTAGTCTCATATTAAAGTTACTAAACACAAGATATACAAAACTTGACTATACCAACATCCCCACTGCACAAAGTCCACAGAACTACCTTCTATAAAGCTATCTTGATATTTATTTAATTCATATACAATACAATATCATCATCATCATCATTGGCCACACGTTGTAGTTGTCACGTTTTGCTGCAAGATCTTGTGACTCATGAAGCAAGTAGCAGCACGGTATCTTTTGCCGCATTTTACACAAATAAAACGTGAGTCGGAGGGAGGAACAGTGGGGTGAAAGCGAAGTCAGGCTTCGTCTTGACACATCCAGCAGACAAATCGTGGCGCCACTCTTGTCTTATACAAGCGCGAGTCTCCCAACTGCTAGTGTCTTAAAACTTTCCATTTTTGCTTACACAAGTCTTTGAATCTTAAGCATGACTTCACACGGCATTCGATGAACATGTCCTAGCCAACACATACAACATACATTACAATAGAATAGAAATACACATTAGCATATAATATACTTTATATTTTTACATGTATGTTATCCCTTTCTAAATTATATTAATTCTTATTTATTACTAGATTAGTTTGATCTCTTTTATACTCTCTATTCAGAACCTTCGTTGGGCCAATGCGATTCGCACTTGGTCGGTTTTTCAATTCTAAGAAATTACAGACACTTTCATAGTGATCATTGAAAGTTACTATTATTCATCCTACAATTCATTATGGCAATATTGTATTATATGCCACTTTGTCATGCTGTAGAAAGTTAAGTAAAATTAGGTACTTACTATGATTAAGAGATGTCTGTAAATGATATTGAACTTCGAGATTAAACTGACTCATTGCGTCCACTTAATTCTAAATATCAGTCACCTATATTTTTATGTTCAGCACAAATATCTCAGTCTTCGACTAAAAGATACAGCGTCAGCCTATTACATCTATTGGTTACAGACGACCGCGATATTTATTTCGTCTACATAGATAACGTGTACCATACCGCGGGGTAGTAATATCCACACGAAATTAAATCGGCTCTATTATGTGAAGTAATTTTCTTAACTGCCAACACAGCAAGCTGAAAGAAAACATGTTGATGAGAATACAAGCCGGCGACCCTGTGGCTAGATACTTCGGACTGAAGCGAGGACAGGTATGTTCACAATACTTTAATGATATCTATTTTAGCATTAGGTTGCACGGGAAGCAAGAGTTGAAACGTATTGAAACACAAGTTAAGCCAGCCGTAATGTATGGTCTTCTTCTCCCTTCTTCTAATCCTATTATAATTTGCTGGGATGCAGGGCTCGAATACCAGATTTCCACTCCTCGCGATCTTTTGTAGCCTCTGTAGCTTGCTCTCATGACATGCCGAGAGTTTTATAGTTAGTTAGTTTTCATTTATACAGGGTGTTAGTGACATCGTAACGAATACTGAGGGGGATGATTCAGACCATGATTCTGAGTTAATATCAAGTGGAATTTTCCGTCGCAAAATTCATGATTTGTTTTAGTTTTTTTTTTAATTATCTTCAATTCTATACTTTTGCGATTGAAAATTCTTTTTGATATTAACTCAGAATAATGAGGTAAATCAGCCCCTTCAGTATTCGTTACGATGTCACTTACACCCCTTACCAGTACATACAGGTAGCCATACAAGTAGGTATGGGTGTTAGTGACACCGTAACGAATACTGAGGGGGATGATTCAGACCATGATTCTGAGTTGATATTAAGTGGAATTTCCAGCCAGAAAATTTATGATTTTTTTATGTTTTTTTAAATTATTTTCCGTTCCATACTTTTGCGACGGAAAATTCCACTTGATATCAACTCAGAATCATGGCCTGAATCATCCCTCAAAGTTTTCGTTACGATGTCACTAACACCCTGTATAATAATAGGTCACAAAATTATAAATATACTAGCTTTTGCCCGCGACTTCGTCCGCGTGGCGTGTTATAAAAGAGAGATCTTTATGTGTGTGGGAGTGCATATCACAAGCATCTAACTTATGCAGTTTAGATTTTTTCATACAATTTTTTTTCCCGCTAACTCCCGTTTCCGTGGGAATTTTGCAATATCCCGTTGCAACTAAGCTTTAAGTTAACTAAGGTACCTGCATGCCAAATTTCAAGCGTCTAACTTAAGCGGTTTAGATTTTTCATACAAAAGGATTTTCCCGCTAATTCCCGTTCCCGTGGGAATTCCGGGAATTCCTTTCTTAGTGCACCTCTACGGTACCTAAGCTACGTCCCTTCTAAATTTTAAGTACCTACGTTTAGCCGTTTAGGCTGTGCGTTGATATGTCAGTCAGTCAGTTTCTCCTTTTATATATTTAGATGAAATAAAACTACTTTTTTTGACGTGACTTGTAAATTTGCCGCGATTTTAGATATGGATAGATGGGATATTCTTCGAGCCGATGGATTGCCCATCTTTATTTATTGGTTTTAATATTTATTTTGTACGTTTTTCTTGTATCATTGAACACGCGATAAGTGATCGATTGACCGGCTAATCATATGTTAGGTGTTGTGGTAACATTTTATAGTTGTGTATTTTTTATTACGTATGAACCAGTGGTTAGCGTCGGTTATTAAAATACTTCATATTTTTTTGTGCTTCTTTTTATTAGCTGTGAAGAGCTATATTTGTAATCAGTATCGGATGTTAATAAACTTTTCCTGTAGGATATAACGCGTTATAGGTATTCATGCGTATGATTGTAATGTTATTAATCTATCTTTTAAAAATACTCGTAATTGTAGTGTATTATAATTATTTACGGTCGGAAAATGTTTTTAAACTTATCCTTAGTAGTTTTACCAAACTAAGGGCTCTGAATAGGTTAGATAAATTAAAACACCTCTCTTATATTATCTATTTTATTCACCTTTTATTAATAGGACGGCCTCTGTGGTCCAGTGGTTGAGCGCTGGACTCACGATCCGGAGGGTTCGAATCCCGGTGAGGACATATCACAAAAATCACTTTGTGATCCCTAGTTTGGTTAGGACATCACCTGATTGTCCGAAAGTGTTTTTTTAGTGCTTCGGAAGGCACGTTAAGCCGTTGGTCCCGGTTACTATTTACTGATGTAAGTCAGTACTCGTTACATGAGCCTTGTCAGGGACCTTTGGCGGCTCAATCATAACCCTGAGGTTGGTATTCCACCTCACAACCATAAGAAGAAGAAAAAGAATCGGACTATAACTCTATCTTTGAATCAGATGCTTAACAAAACGTTCTAAATCCAAATAGGTAATATATGCTTCTATAACATTCGAATTCCAAAACTGCTAAGACTTTTATAAACTAGTTTTTAATTATATTTTTATAGGCGGAAAGCCAGACATCTGATTAAAACGTGTAGAATGGCACTTCTACACAAATTATGTCGGTCAGTTGAATGATGCCAGATATGCGCCATGTCACGACGGTGCAAGGTTCAACGGAACGTGGTGTCTACAAGTTAAATCTAGAAAAAATAAAGATGCTATGTCATGTATGAAACCTGCGATAGCTCACGATACACAGAGAAATCGCAAACCTACACCTCGTACGTTTTACATGACATAATTGCGAATATGAAACATTCAATTACGAAAATGAGAGTTTTGCAAATCAATCACTTTTTACTATGATTGTGTGTTCAGTTCTATCTATGTTAACGTGTAACCCACTACTGTCCGTCATTGCAACCAAATTATAGGTGTAGTTTCGTTTTGATGAGGTCCGGATGTGAGAAAAAAATTTTAAAATCAGGATCCACATAATATCAGCGTCGTGGTTCACGCCGTGATTTGTGCTGAGAGGCCCTTTTATCTCAGTACGTCCACCACCTTATGATCATTTTCGACGAACTTGTCTTGCTCTTTTGTAATTTCTTTGTGAAAATTTGATATGATGTTATTGCCTTATTTTTGTGTGTGGCGCCCTTTTTTAATAAACTATGTCTATTTTATTCTAAAATGAGTAATCTAACTAAAAGACAAGTCTATTCTGTTCAGCTAATTGTTATTAACAGTAGCCAAAAGACGTAAACGAAAGTGACACTGAGAGGCCGTTGCGGCGACTATTGTAGAAAATTATACCTATTTTTTTATGCATTTTTATCTACACAGCTTATATCTTGCTGCTCAGCTACTGTCTCCTCTCTTTTATGCCATTTTTTCCGGCCCTATATAAGTATCATCCATTGCTTTAATGCTATAATGCTCGCGTTTAAAAGTCGAATTATGGTTTAAAAAATCTTTCGTGGTAAAATTTTCTCGTTTCATGGAGAAGTTACGGGGGTGAGGCCTTTGTGGAGTCTTTTTGTTAACGTAGCTGGCGACGTGACGAGTGGGTATACAATTGTTAGTGACATCGTAACGAATACTGAGGGGGATGATTCAGGTCATGATTCTGAGTTGATATGTAGGGCAATTTTCCGTCGTTACTAACACCCTGTATACTATGCAAGTCTGTCTACCCTTTCGGGGATACAATAGTAATCCCTAGCATTATCATGTTAAATTTATGACCATAAAATTATCACAATATTTACGGTTTCCCTTTAATTTTGTTTCAGGTGGTGAAAATCATCCGATCTTCAGAAACGGCCGGGCGATACATTTCGTATAGATTAGTATGCTAAGAATAGGTTTAGATATAAAACAATAAAATTCCACTTTCATTAAACAACTCTTTTAATTTTACAAGACATTATTAATTGTTTTAAATATATTAGAAATAAAGTTATGTTGGGAAAACGTTTGAAGTGTACGAATAAAATAAATTGGTAAGTACCCTACTGTTCAGTTATTCTCATAATGTGTTTTAAATATATTTATATCGTAGGTATTAACCGAGTTAGTAACAGTACTAAAAATAAAAATGGAATCGGAGACTGTGCCTATTTTTACGAATTTAAATAAAGCTCTAATAAATTATTCATTAGGGAATTCCCTTAATTTATTCACATAACTTAAATGATTTTCGAACTTCTGTCAAATGTGACCATGCTCTTATTGAAGTATAATATTATCTCCGTCTTCAGTATCTCTCAATTATCAAAATTGGTACTGTAGGCATATGTATACGCTCATTGATTTAAAAGATGTATTGCTGTTACAGTTTCCTGTTCTCCTCATCCATAACACTTTGCGAAATGACGTAAATTCAAAAATGTTACATTGACCTTCAACAATTTTATCCATGATAATTACGTTGAATAAGTGATTCTGATTTCTGATATACGTCAAGGCACCCACAGTACATAAAAGCACTATTTACCTAATAACACACTTCTTCCAGTTGTAGGGCACATTTACAGAATCATGTAAAATAAAACATGTTTATTAGGTAAATAGTGTTTATAAAATATACTATGCCTACAGTACGATACCAGATAGCAAGATTCGTAGACAGCTACCAAAATAAAAATGCCACGAAATCTACACTAAAACAATAATCAGCTGTTACTTGATCTGGTAAGTCTATTTTTCAGTTATTAAAACTAATAATATTTTTATCAGTCGCTTTTGCTACGCCACATTTTTTCGGTCACAGCGGAATTTTAAAACTTTTGAAGACAAAAAATCTATATTCCTCCGAATCGAGTACATAGAGACGAATGTCTAGCAATGATGTTGATTCGAAATTCTATTTTTAACTTATTTGAGACTTATAAGTTATAAGTCCTACGAATTGACATTCATATCGATTATCTATTGTTTTAACCCCGACTGGAAATGCGCATATCCTAGACTAAAAATCGGAAATCTACATTGATTCAGTATCGCACGTAACTCTAGTTTCGCATGTACAAAAACAATATACATATTGTTTCCCGTCCAAATAAAGTAACAGGTTACGTCTGATGGTGACCGTTACTTGCCAGCATAACAATCGCAATTAAAATCCACCATCGAATGTGAACTTTCGTAAATACCATAATAATCGTCATATGCAATGCAATGGAGGCACGCGATTAGGCTGTGTGCTCACTTGTAATTCGCACGAGACTTTCAGGTTTCATTTGAAACTGATGGTTAGGCCGTTTTCACCTTATCATTGGATTTTTGTTTAAACTAATAAAGCTTAATTTTTACGGTAATTTAATGTGGTATTAAAAATATTTTCCGTCGGACTTAGTATGAAATTCGAAAACAGTTACGGTTAGGTATGACTGCTGAAAGTTGCAACGAATAAGTATTTCTAACAAGATTAGCATTGTAAATTATTTTGCAACATATTATCAGAAAATTAGGTTCGACGATAAAAAGCTACCTGTGTACGTGTTGGTAACAACATCTCTTTCATTATTCTGAGTAAGTGTAATTGGAACATATAGCTCCCGTAACTGTTTACACCAGTATTGCAGTTAGTGACAGCACATTCATGCAGATGCACCATAATCCCGGCGTAATACAACATGCTCATGATCACTTCGTTTCTTCGAAGTATTACGAGAAAATGTTCTATTCAGTACGGGGCTTTACTCATCAACACGCGACGTGCGCGGGCGGCGGCGTCGCGGCGGCCGGCTTCACACCGCGCATGCTTCGTACATACAACGCACGTCGCACCATATGTACCTCATACCTCTACCACCGAGCGCGCAAACTTCAACACCGGTCATTATCAACATTATCACTTCCGTAATTCGACTCTTTATTGACACGATGATCTTAACACTCAGTGCGAATATTAACTTTAATTTCCAAAGATAATGGAAAAGTGCGAATTTTATACCTTCCAATAATGAGATGTTTTTCGGGACTCATTAAGGGTCAAAGACTTGGACTGTCTAAGGACGCCGCGGGTGCAAAGTTTAATTAACTCCGTTTGTTTATAGTATTGGTGACATTCAAATTCGCTTGAAAATTTTCGACTTTCCGAGGAATGCATCGGGGACATCTAGCGGCTTACGGTGAGTACTACTTATCTTACTGGTAAAATATTATATGATTATCATAAATACTAGGTTATTGTATATTTTCGAAGATTCTCGTGGATTTTCACTTTCGCGGTTTTCGAGGTTAACTGGCGGTGGGCGGTTTTCTTGCAGCCGTTTGTTATTATGATGTAGATTTAATTTACTTTTAGTTTCGTTGCGGTTGATCAGTAAATAATGTGGTAGGCGGCCCTTTGAAAGTTTTATAGCATTTCCCTTTTTACGAGTGTAGTTTTAAAGTTAATACTTTAGAAATTTTGTAACACTTTGTCGTAGTGCTTCTATGCTGTTCTGGGAGCAAATAAAAAAACATAGAACACGTTCAGCTGCTTGTCTTCCCGGGCATGTCGTAAAAACCGACAGAGGGATTGTGTCCTCTAACATGATGGACTAATGTTATGGGCGATAGGCTGATCCCTTATCACCATAAGGTTCATCATATCCAGCTTACGACATCGTATCAACAGTGGCTGCAAGTTGTCTTTGATTACTTGTGGCTCTGCCCACCCCATTAGGGATTACGGGCGTGAGTTTATGTATGTATGTATGTTGTCGTAGTATGTTTACCATTCTTTCGAAATTGATTTATAAAGCAAATCTGTTAATGGCTTTTTACCTCTCTAAGTCATTGATGGATCTGTTTTCAGTTGCTGTGCGACCTATTTATGAATCTAATCTTTTATGTTTCTAAAGTGAAAAGTAAGTAAAGCAAGGTACTTTTCAAATTTATCAACCATTAGTTTATCTAGTTTGAGTATGTACCAACTTAGACTACTTCCTAAATCCGAATATACCTACTATAATTGATTCGGTACGAAGGCACGATAGGTACAATAATAATAGGTAGTAATTTTTGTGAAAGAATAAAAAGTTGATGCAAATCATAGTGGCCCCGATTCCTGAAGACACTTAATTTTATTTTAAGTTATACCCGTCATTTCCTTATCCGCTGAAAAGCGAGAGACGGATGATTGTCAACTGTTAATTTTAAAATGAATGATTGAATGAATGAATTGAAATTGGCGAATTAAATAACCATCGCTGATATGCAACCCGTGTGCTGCGAACTCAATTCTGTCGGGTTATTATTGGCCAATAAGTACAATTTTGGGAGGGTTCAAAATTTCTGCGTAAAATGTACGTGTGTTCCATAAATTTTATGCCTGTTGATTACCCGTCCCTTTCCTTTTCGGCGGATAAGAAAATGTCAGGTACTTATAACTTAAAATAAAATTAGATGTGTACTGGAATCTCCACATTTGTATGACTTCGTCTATTATATATTAATTTATAGCGAAAGCTGAAAATAACCACCTGTATTGTAAAAATATGTAATATAACGAAGTATATATCAACATATTTTTATGTACATATTAACATATACTTCGTTATATATCATAAAGGATTATTTATTTATTTTAAGTATTAACGAACATTACATTATTTACATTACATTACATTAGAGTCATATTCACACAAATATGTATTTCTAGTAAAAAAATACCTACTGATAAAATTTCAACTGGGTTCGACATTCGATGAAATATAGTTCCTAAATAATTAATTACTCTCATCTCGTATAAAATTAGCCACATCCATATCAAATGCTTGTTTGCTTAAACACATTCCAGTGACCTGGTTATCGGCAGTAAATAATAAATTCCATCATTATTTATAAAATCGTGTTTTCGTAAAATATCACCTTAATAAGTTTCTTGCTACTTTTTTCCTTCTATTAGATAAATCATTTTATCTATTAAAGATAATATATTTCACGTTAAGTCTATCAGTAAGTAAATAAGAAAAATACACATAACAATTTATTTTCAATTCCATGGTCTAAATGACATTATCGCAGTAAAAACAAAACAAAAACGTGTTTCCGTAAAATATCACTTTAATAAGTTTCTTGCTACTTTTTTCCTTCTATTAGATAAATCATTTTATCTATTAAAGATATATTTCACGTTGTCTACCAGTAAATAAGAAAAATACACATAATAATTTATTTTCAATTCCATGGTCTAAATAATAAAACTAGTTAATAAAACGCAGTAATAAAACTAATTATTGTTTTTATTTTTCCGTGTAGGTACATCGTCATAGATTAGATCGTTTTCTATTGTGTGATAGAAAGAAGTTTGTCAGACGCATAATCGACGACGAAAGAGACTATATTAAAGTTTTCTGTACTAATTTTTTTTTGGTATAATTAAACCTAGTAGCATGTGAGTCCAAAAATATTTAGAATAAATTTTCACTTTATCATAAAAATATTTTTGACCATCTGTTTTGACTTTTGAAATTCTACATAGGTACCGAAATTGATGATACATGTAAATCTAATGAACCCGCCCATAAAATACTTATTAGCTGCTTAGCACGGGTCGGTCACGAGGTTCGGATGTAGAAAGTGAATATTCGTAATAGAACTCTTAACAGGGGCAGATTTTGGGACCCACGATTTCCATTGCATTGGGCCCCAGACAGGTGTTAGATTCATATTATTTTTCGTTCAATCGAATTTCAAGAAAAGTATATAAAAGTATAAAGAGACACGATCTTATTTACTTTATTGTTTTCTGTAGTAGCTTTTAGAACAAAAAAAAACATTTGCCGAAAGCCGGTAACAGAGGCTCTATCCTAAAACCGTACCTGTATTTAACTTTAAATATTAATAAAATCAGACCGGTTTAGCTAATTACGATGCAGAGAGAAGATTATAGAAATCCGATGCCGTCTGCAATTTGCTGTAATTAATCATTGATCAATTAACTGCTGCATTATGATTTGAGTGAAACATTGGTATGGCGGTTAATTATTTTGTTTTTCAAAAGTCAAAAATTTAATTTTTCATAATTAGGTAAGTATTATTTTAGATGACAGTAAACGCGTTAAAAATGGTTTTGCTTTTCAAGTAAAAGAGGGAAGACACGTCATTTTTTGCATTTTTGTATTTAAATTGCACTGCGAAAGTAAACGATATTGCTAGTGGCTAGACTATAATTATGGTGATCTTTGATTAGCTTTGATAGTGTCAATGTGTGAGATCGATAAAATTAGCAATAACATGTTTTTGTTTAATCAGAAAAGTACCGCATCTGTATTTAGATAGCCTACTAAGATACTGAATTATATATTGGGATTTGTGCCCAGATAATGGCAATGGGTTCGCCCCCTATTTTATGGGGCTTAAACATAGTTGGCGTGGAGTGGGTGTATATACTATACTCCTCTACCTACCCCTTTGGGGATACAGGCATGATGCTATGTTATGTTATTAAGTGACTTGTCAGTGCAAGGCACAGTCTCTCCATGTCACCTATCAAGGCGTTAGTTACCTAAAGTACTTTCACAGCTATTTATTATTTATCTACAATGAAACCCTAATTCTAAACAGTCCACTCCGATATTTTACGTACGGATGACTGAAATCTAAAAATCTTGCTCATTTAATTTTCAATGCTTAGTCCATTGTGTTGTGTAAGTACATGAGCTTGACGTTGTTCAGCTAAACTCTTACAAAACAGATCATAAATAAAGAGGTACAAGAGAAAATAAACCCAAGAGTTTAAGATGCAGAAATACATTTGTAACATTCTTAACGTAGCCATATATATATAATTACGTGTTATTCGCAAAAGGAAAGGAATGCCGTCTCTGTTACAATAGTAGGCAATACCGAGCGTTACATATTTGGCACATACCGGTGTGTTCATCTGTGACTTAGCCGTAACTACTTTTGTGCGTGATGGTAAATGCGCAGGCAATTTTCGTCACTTATTTAACGCAATCGATCATAGTTCCTTTTAATTTAGTTTCTATGTTCTGAGTGTAAAACACAGAATTGTTCCTCTCTAGAACATTTTCTCCGTGCACATTCTAGATAAATCTAATGTTAGACTGACAAATTGATTCGGCGGTCTGACACATTAATTACGTGTCATTTGGATAATTTTAAATAGAAATAAAATATTTGATGTTTATTTTTTTATAAGGATAATGACCAAGGTTTTTACAAACAAAAGATTGCGGTGATGCTAATATTACGGTCATCGTTGGTTTTCTGAAAACATAATAGTATTATACTTATACGTCCTCCTGCTCAATCAACGCAGCTTCAGTGCGAGTTTCTGTCGGTAAATCATTATTGTTTTGATAACCTCAGTCTGATTATCATAACACTTATTTTTATAATTGAATAACTTTAGTGATCAATCCAAGTGGCGTATGTGTTTTTAGTCCATTAAAAAGACTTTATAAAGTATAACACTTGAATCATCTCTGCACATTCGCGTCCGAAGATAGAGTAATCTCATGTTCGATAATGTGACACCACGCGATGAGACAGGATTGCACGTAATTGTAAATAAATTGTCGGCATTTGGTCAGTTCTTATATGAGAAGGTGAAGATAAAGATGATTTTTTTATGTCCGAGTAACATCTGTGAGTTATCTATCATCTTCGAAGATCATCAACACGCGCGACATGAAATCACTTGAGACGCAATTTAAAAATATCACTATTTTTGTAGAGAAAATTTAACGAAAATGTGTACGGAATAGGACAACAATGTGATAAACTTTTTAATTGAAGGATTGTTTTTAACTTACTTACCTTAAGTAAGCACCTATTAGGTAAAGTCCTTACTTTACCTATGCAATGCTGTTTTAATACTAGCTAATTTAAAGTTCGATATCTTCCGTTTGCTAGAAATTTAAAGTTTTTCTAAATTTTCTATTTATGAAAGCAGTAATTTCGAAGGTAAAGTATTATAATTTTAATTTCAACAAGGGAAACATCCTATTAGACCAGCTGAGTGTATTACATATTTTCTTATGTCTTTTAATCTGTAAGGAATTTCTATCTTTTAGGTCTTCCTTTACGATATCTGTTCTAAACCGTACTAACTATATTTTTCACCTATTCGCGCACGCCGCCATGTTGAATTATCTGACCCTTACCCTGTGCCATACTTCAAGCGACAGTGCTGACAGTGGCTACTTCTAGAACTGACAAGTTAAGTCATTTGTCAATGATAAGTGCTAAGGCGTGGAGATACAAATGTTTCTGAAGATTAAGTCCATCTCCTGTAGAGTGAAAATGGCGGCTGCGTTGACACGATGACACATTAATTGCGCGGAACCGGCGGCTCGCCGCGCATGCGCGTGTATCGTCACACGCTATTTACTGACATCTAGTGTGCCGTTCCCGGGAATATTCCCACTTGCAAAACTTATGTAAAAAGAGCTTTATTATCTAACTTTTAGGCAGACAAGACCAGAGTACAAGAACGAACAATTTGAAAAAGAAAAAGGCATCCAGTGTCCTGGCTATTAAAGAGTTTTTTACGACAGGGACTTTCCCGGTGACGGCACATCGCTACTGACACCCCACAGACGACGAAGATTATTGGACTAATCCATCTGGGCTGGACATTTAAAAAGCCACTTTGAACATTTTATCTAAAAAAATCTGCTATTTGACATTTGCTTGAAGTAATCATAATCATAATAACGCAAGTCGTCATTTTGGTAGTCTCGCCTCATTTTGTCAGTTTTCTACGGAACGAAGAATTGCGTCAAACAAAATGTCAAACAGCAGAATTGTATTCTTTTAAACATTAATACAAACACTTCGTTTTCCATATTTTGTGGTGGTTATTTTAATTTTGTAATTGGAGCTTTATACGGTTATACATATTTGTTAAGTTCATGTTAATGACCGTGAAATTACATTCTAGCAAATTGGTGCTTCATCCATAATCTTGTTTTAACATCAAACAGTGTTTTTAAAAATGGTTGTGTTTGTAACAGATAAATAATGCGTAACTAAATAATACTGAGATAAATGAAATACACATGGGACTTAAACGTATCTTGCGAAGAGTGGGTGTGATAATGTCATAAAACTCATAAATTTTGCGACGGTAAGTTTCTCTTGATATCAACTCAGAATCATGGTCTGTATCGTTCCTCAAAGTTTTCATTACGATGTCACTAACACCCTGTACATCTCTTCCTACCACTCATGATGCTAAGTTGTGTTGTTGTTAGGTATGTATAAACATACCTACCTATGATAACATCATCTCAGGTATGTTTAGCATTATCCTGATTTTCACAGGGTCCGCTTACCTAACCTGAAGATTTGACAGATCCGGTCTTTTACAGAAGCGACTGCCTGTTTGACCTTCCAACCCGCGAAGGGAAAATCAGCCCAATACAGATTATGTCACATACCTCCGAAAGGTATGTTTATAAGCAATCTAATTTAATTAATAAGTTTGGGGTGTGAAGCTGTAAACAATCTAACTAAAACGACTACGTGATTCCTCAGTGAACATCCACGTGCTCTGAATGGTAAACATTATATACAAACGAGGTGTTCCGTTTTGTCGCAAACCGTACATGGAACGAGTTTGTTTCCTATTTCATGCAAATCCAAACCATTTCCGAATGAATTGAGTAATCAATGAAGCATCTAACGCAGACGGCTCGTGGGGAACTGGTAGGGTTGGCAGGGAGAGAAACATGAGTGGATATTTAGCCTGACAGATATTTCGTTCCAAAACAGAAACGGGAAGAGCGTAACTATGTTTAATTTAAGGAAAAGTGCCCGAAATGGCAATAAGCTCGCCCATTATTACATTGGACTTAAAACATAACTAGTGAGGAGTGGATGTACTGATATACCTCTACCTACCACTTCCGGGATACAGGCGTGATGTTACGTAATATTAGTTGTCAAGGAAAAGTAAATAAGTTCAACAAGTTTTGACTCCAAAAGCAGAACATTTACTAACGTGACTTCATTTTGCATTTTCCTACTTAGTGTTGAAACTACACAATATTATACACATTTTACGTACATTATTTATTATAAATACATACATTATACATAATAGTAATAATTGTACAGTGATGAGAGCTTTGGTTAAGGTTTCTTTTAAAAAGATAACAAAGCGAGGTTGACAAATTATAGTTTGCCGTGGGTGGTATTCACTACTTGGCCGGACAGGTGGGGGGATGCTGAGGGTTCTTTCGCGTCCATTACAAAATTTAGGACCTCAGGCAAAACTCGCTGGCAGCCCTGGGAGGCGCATAAACACACGCGCACGCGCACTACTCTCGTTTTTTTCGCGTTTTGCCGTGAGCATCAGGAATTCAATATCGGTAAATTGCTTCCTAGCAATGGCTGGGATACATCGAAAGAGAAAATTATCGTCGTAAAACGAAGGTAAAACCACACCGAATGGATATTAAACATATTTGAATTTTACTGCCTTTTTCAACCTACTAATTGGATGGGCTCCATCGTGGTGTAATGGCCAATTTGATATGGAAGAGATACTTAAGCCACGGTTTTATGTTTTTACATTTATTGTACGAATTGTAAACTTAATTTAATTAAAAAAAGATTACTAACTTTGGAATTTGTATTTTTTTAAATGTTTAAATAATATTTATGCAAAGTCTGTGGTAGTGTGGGTCTCAAAAAGTTTCAATGAAACAAAAATATTGCCTTTAATGAACGCAGTAAACTTTTTCGAGGCGTTGTCGAAACGGTAAATGTTGTAACTCAGTTAATCATATTTATGAAACGACAGCATAATAACTAGATATCTTCTGTTATATAGAAAAGAATCGATCGGCCTAATCTCAACTGATACACACTTTGGTACCATGTCACATTAACTTTTTTGACAAATTGAACTGAAAGTCTCACTAAATGTTATGTTAGTGCGACAGAGTCCTAAAGTGGGTACATTATATTGCTCATGACTGTACATCACTATAACGTAACAACACTGGCTTTCGGACTTTGACAGATCTAATTAGTACCGCGAATTGGGTACCTAGTTTGCTAGGTAAAAGATAAATTATGAAATTCTGATTACTAAATTAAGACAGATCTAAAACTAACGGAAAACACTTTTTTTTTCTATTTAATTTATTTATGAATTTTAATAAAGAAAAATGTTTCTCTATGACGTCACGGGATGCTTTTACATACAAATTCCATTGTAATTTCGTGTTTTGTCCTTTATTAAAAAGTAACTGATTTGACTAGTTGGAAACTACCCTACTGAAGCTATTGTAAAATGTGATCTATAAAATATATTGTACTGAACTGGTAGTTCTGTCTAATAGTACGGTCACGAGTACTAATTTGTATACACTTTGAAGCCATGTCACATTAACTTTTTTGACAAATTAAACCGTAAGTCTCATTAAATATCAAATATCATAGCAGGGTTCTAAAGTGGGCCCATGTTATTACTCATGACTGTACCTATACTATACTCAATAACGAACGACACGAAACGTACGACAAAATATCTATCCTGGTCTGTCATATTCTGTGATATTTCGACAATCATTTTATGTTCTTTTGATAAACGGTAACATCTGTGTAAGAAACGACACACAACGCTATGACACGTCAATGCGTAATCACTTTACTACGGCGCGTGGCGATAACAAGCTCGTGGTACAAAAGACATCAACGCGCACCGCGATATAATAATTTTCTTCTCTGTAATAATCTCACTACGTATTTTGCCACTAGCACAAACAAATCGATATACGTAATCAATCATTTAACACATTTATGTATATGCTACTGCTTACATAAATGGGCATAATATGCGTTTAACTGCTAGCCCATTACGCAGAGACGGTTATAAATTCAGAAAAAAATGTTTCGTAACTTAACATGTGTTTAGTGCCTTATTCAACCGGATGATATTGGCTCATATTGAACTAGTTTGAAATGTAAGGCTCTATGTGCAGTAAAATACAATTTCACTTTTTAATTTGTAATCTGTTACTTGTTTTTAATCTGTTACTATTTATTTCTCATTGTTTTCACATGTGTGTAATAAGGTATTTTGATACTTTATGTTAGTTTATTTTCATTAAAAAAAAACATTATGTCTACATGAGCTTTATAAAGCTCATTGTATGTAGATGCGGCATTGGGAGTGATGAATATTAAGTTTAAATGTTCATTCATTACTCATTAGCAATTACATTTTAATATAAAATCTCTTTACAAAGTTCGTTTCTACATTCGTCTAATCAGTTTCATTCTTAACTTTCAATACCCGTTAATCGAAAACATCGCAAAATAATATCCACAATCATAAATAACGGTACTTCTTCTTTTGGAATCCATAATACATTGTTAAGCGGATTCAAAATTTTGCATCTTTATTTATGTGACACGAAGGTTTTTATTCAGTGAGCTCTGAAAGTGATCATAATGCAATATCTCAATATACACTTAATAAATATTTTATCTGTAGCCTAAGTTATGTTCCACTGCTGGGCAAAGGCCCCTGCACTTTCCAGCCATTACTGTCTTGGGCATCGTACCTCTGGAGTGGAATGAACGGGACATCTCTGTCGTATGCATCCGGAAAAGTGGACTAGTGATATCTGCCTGGATCCCACAAGGTCGTCGACCTCGAGGTAGACTAAACTTAATAATAATGGAATACAGATATACCTTAAAAACTGATTGTTTTGTTTTAAGTGGTTATTGTGAAATCGTTTATACTCAAAATAAATTGACTGACAGATTGACAGTATTTAAATTCTTCCACTAGATCTGAGATATGGGAGAAGATTAATAGTCTTTGTCTTTTTTTTTCTCTTTGGAAATAAATATTATTAATATTAATAACAATTATAAGTACATTCATAACGACCTCCGTGGTCCAGTGGTTGAGCGTTGGGCTCACGATCCGGAGGTCCTGGGTTCGATTCCCGGTGGGGACATATCACAAAAATTACTTTGTGGTTCCTAGTTTGGTTAGGACATTGCAGGCTGATCACCTGATTGTCCGAAAGTAAGATGATCCGTGCTTCGGAAGGCGCGTTAAGCCGTTGGTCCCGGTTACTACATACTGATGTAAGTAGTCATTACATGAGCCATGTCAAGGGCCTATAGCGGCTCAATAGTAACCCTGACACCAGACACACGGTAGAAGAAGAAGAAGTACATACGTCAAATCGCCATTTACGTATTTCTAACTGTAATTCTTATTATCTAAATTTTATACCTACTATGCGTACTATTTATACTCATCGTAAAAAAGTATGACTTCGATATCTAAGTATTATTTCTTCTATAACACTTCTTGCTGTCACAGAGTCCATCATATGTGATTTATTGCGAGATGAATAGCTGAGCACAAAGCTGAGCACAAAAATAATTACTTTCATTGAAAATTTGTAAATCATTGAACATAATGACTGGACTGAACTGTAGTTTTTTGAGCTTCCAGATATGCGTAGGTGTCATGTTTATGTTCTACATTTCGATTCTGCTACATACTTACATGTTCACGCACGTAACCTCAAACAGGGTCGGCAGAGCCACAAATAATCAGAAGACTACTTATTTTTAATATAATTAAAATAAATGCTTCTTTTGTTTTTGTGAATTTTGTGCTCAAATGTCTTTGTATAAAACTCTTCATGGAATTTAAAGTAGGTACTTTGTATTTAATGTATTTAAAAATAATGTATTCTAATTTCGTTATCTAATGTTCATGGAATTATATGTATATTGTAATAATATTCAGTCATCCAAAATGCAAATAAGTACCTATTATTATTTCGACTCAGGATTCAAAATGAAACAATAGGCCGTTCACTATTATTGAAAGAATTATGTCACTGCCATTATCAATTTGTTTTTTGAAATGTCCCAATGCTATGTAACTGAAATTTTACGGATTTGTTATTATTTTTAACGCCATATCTATGTATTATACGTTTACGCTATTATGTTAAACGTACTTTTCACCTGTTACCTTTATTTTAAAAGTCTAGTAAATAAACTTTTTACAGCACGACAACCACAATATTCGGTAAATAACCATAATGGGAGGTAAGACTGTCCCGGAAAGTTATCAGAGCGTCCCGCGGCGTCTAATGATGGCCACGACGTGATTGAGCGGAGACATCGGGCTTTAGATGGAGATCAGATTAGAGCAGACGCGACGGTATGTAACAATACGCCATGCAACGCCACGACACCCTTCTTTATGTCACGAAACGGAAAATTCCCTGAATTGCTACCAATAATTAGTACTAGTAGCAACATTGAGATTATTTTGCTCAACTTTGTAGTAAACATAACGGGTACAGGCGTCGTGGTAGACTTCGAAAGAGATAGCGCGACGACTTGGACGCTTGCCGGTCGGAATACGCACAGGACCGCGAAAATTGGAAAGAGGAAGGGGAGGCGTTTCCCCAGTAGTGGGATCTTGTAGGCTAGATTAGAAGAAGTAAGTAAGTTAGAAGTTACATTTTATAGTTTCAATATTCCTATTTTATCTTCTTCTTTTACTAACTAGTTTAGTAACGAGTATAAGTATACGTCACGCTTAACACTAATAGTGGAAATAGGGAAATAAAATCATAGGTACTATGCTTACTGATACTAATACTGCTATAAAGTTGGGAAAAGTAATCCTAATATTCTTACTAGTCGTAAAGGAATTTATGCTGCGCGGCGCTTTCTTAGCGTAATAGATACCTGCACGCTGCATGCTAATTGCCAATTTATAGAACTATTGAGATGAAACGCGTCGATAAACATCTAATTAAACTTACCTACACAATTACGCATCTGATGAGACCTGAATACTTATATGTTGAACATTGTTCAAACAATGGGTTTTCACATAGTAAAATAACAATATTATACCTAATATCAATTAGGTATTAGCTTATTAGTAGGTAATTAGATAACGTACTTTACTTCGTATACAGCAGCTAGATTTTAACTTAATGCGAACAAAAACCTATGCATTATATGTATCCTTGTAAAGAGTAGAAATAAAAAATATCCTGTCTGTTCCAATTTACTCTTTGCCTGCAACATCCCGACCACATTTTAATGCCAGTAATAGAGAGCTATGGTTTGTCGATCGCCGCGTCTGTTATTTCCACAATAGAGACATTCCAGATTCGTGCCCAAATCACTACGTGTTAACTTACAGCAATTTTATTACCGCCTCCCCATTCAATATGACACCTTTTGGTTATATCTGAATCAGAGCACAATTTTGTAAAACAAAGCACTATCAATTGTGATATTATCAGTTTTACCGTTCTTCCGTTGAGAATGTCTGGCATTTTTAATTTTATTTATCGTTACTTACATCAAAATAACGTTACAGAATAAACTTAGGGCTTAGGTCAGACTTAATGCTAAGCTTTTCGTGTATGTAAGTACATATCCGAAGTTTTATTATTATTATTTATTTATTTTAAACTTATACAAACTTATAAACTAAAAACAATAAATCACATCAATAAACCCCAAAGGGGTTTGTACTGATGAACATGGCGCTTTAAAATTACTACAATTTACTTAAACTAAAATTATAATATGTTTCTTTCGCTACAAGAAAATACGAAGCCAAATAATGTGAAGTAAACTTTTTTATTATTATTTATTTATTAAGTAAGGTGTCAATCAGTATATGACAAAATGTATATTTGGAATGCTAATATATTATGCTAATTAATTACAATTATTCAATTCCTGTACACTGTAAAAAAGAGCTCATAAACTTGTCATAGAAAGGTATAATTAACCAATTACCTATGAATATTACACTTCACTACTTTGTATTCACAAATCACTTTTTTAAGACACATTAACTCATTGATGTGGCAAAAAAAAAACGGTAAAAATGTCTAATAAATTACGTTAAAAATGCTACAAATTTACGCATAATTGCCTTAACCCCATTCGGACTTGTTTGCTCACTTTTTTGTTGATGCCACTAAGTTTGAACACTACTGTTTCATACCTAGTTGCATAATTTTAAAACCAGACTTATTAAAATACTATTAGAATTCGCGTTGTATAGAAGACGTACATTAAACATACATACATAAACAGTTTGTATTGTAGACGGGTTCCTTATATACATTGGGGGCTCGAGATTGTAGGTAAGACTGTACTAACAACTCTGAGAGATCGCGTCCCATCTAAAACATGATGGATGAAATTAATAGCAAATTATAAAAAATATAAAGGCTGGTCAACTGTTCAGTAAAGTTTAACATGATACCTATATCCCAATACGCTAATTACATGGAAGATTGTAAGTTGTGATCTGGAGACTTGGACATTTATCTGCTTACCCGTGTCGCACCCAGACTCCATACATTTTTTTTTATCTTACCGTGTGCCGCCTTACCGTGTAAGTGCGAGCGAGACATACTACCCGCGCACGCGCCACAGTACACCTTAGCGGCTAACGGTTATTTTACACGAATGTAAGACCCAGAGGGGGTGTGGTAAATGTAGCTCGGCGCCCGATACGAATTAGTGCGGGGCGGAGAGTTAACGTTCCATACGTATGTAGGTTTTCTTCATTCTATGCCAGTGTAAAGACAACGAGCGTGAGAATAGATATTTTTTTTAGTAAAAGTAGATACTTGTGTGTCTTAGGGGACATAAATTTAGTGTTATTAAAATATCGTTACACTGTAAGTTAGGGGTAATTTGTGACCGTTGGTCTGTTCCGTAAATCAACACTTTCACTATTTGTTTCATAACATAACCCCGTATAATTGCAGCGCGGATGTTATGAGTCCATGACTGTTTGACGGATGGACGTGTAGCAAACAATATTCCGCGTAACATGCTATGAACATTAGTATGTCGGTTTCTCTTACAATTTTTAATGTAAAACTATGTTCGTCTTGACCTTTTCAGCTTAGAATGGGTTAAGTTATATTATGAGCCGATGTCGACAAGTCTTTACTAAGGGGCACTATCAAGAGGTATTTTCATAACTGTATAAAATCGAGACATTATAGGGAAAGTTTCTGCATAACATGAATACATTAGGTAATTTTACTAACTTAACACCAGTGTTTCGTAAGGCAGACATTACAAATCAGGAGAAAATCCCCTTTGAACTCTTTTATATTAAAGTAACAAGTCTATACTAATAAGTATAATTAAAGTGATAGTGTGATATTCTTTGGCTTGTTTATCAGATGGTAAATCTTGTGTTAAAACTAGTATTTAATTTAATTTACCGAGCATAAATCCATCGGAACACTTCATAAACGCCTGGAGGGCGATTAATCATTCTGAGACTCTTTGAGTGTAATGTTATCTTACATCGAACACCTTGTAAGGTCGTAATATGATAAGTGAAAAAAGATTGACATAGATAAGAGTGCTCTATCATGAGGGACACCGGCCACCCCCACTGTGATAGGTCTGTAGAATGTAGCGTACATAAATATATAGATATATACACAACAATATACACATATCATTTTTGTTTCGTGTCATTGATGTTTAATATCATCATATTGGCGCGTTATTTTGAAAATGATAGCGTCACTATGTCACTGAATCACTTTAGCAAACCTTTCTGTATTTCCGTATCTAATTAAATAGATAACGTTCACGGTTATGCATTGATGGTCTATTGTTAGTTTTAGATCAGCACAGGTTAAATATCTTAAGGTATATGTATATATGTGTGTATAAGTATGTATATATACAATGGGTGACGGGATAACAAAGCATCACGCCTGTATCCCCTAAAGAGTAGGCAGAGCAGTACCATACACCTGTATAATACACCTACCTCTCGCTAGCTATGTTTAAGTCACAAATAGGGCGCGAGCAACAGTCGTGAAAAGTAGATAATTATTCCACATTCAGCCACTTATGTTATATGTATGTATATATGTTAAACATAGGGGGTAGGTTGCATATCAAAAATAAGCTTAAAACTAAAACGAATAATTAGATAGCGCATTCGACAATAGTCAGGTGAGGACTTCAATCTCTGGATTAGCACATGTCCCAGAAGGTTTGCTGCTGTGCGTGTGTGTAAGAAGGCAACGTGTATGAAGAGAATAATCCAAATGATGTAAACGTTCAATAAATATACTTTCAGAATAAGTAAGAACACAATAGCAGTCTAACAATACTCAGTCATATTTTTATTACATACAATTACAAAAGAGGAAGAGTCTCTTGACCTACTGCACTAGTGTAGTAGATTATGTGATCCACCATTTCAAAAAGTTAACCGAATTTTTACATACTAACATATTTTTTATACCCGTCATTTTCTTATCCACCGAAAACAGACGGGTAATCGGCAGGCATAAAATTTATGGAACACACGTCAATTTTACATTGGCCAATAACCCAACAGAATTAAGTTGACAGCACACGTCCAACGAGTCGCATATCACTATTTTATAGATGCCTATTTTATTCACCCGGTTTATTCACTCATTTACTCATTCATTTTAAAATTGACAATTGTCAATCATCCGCATTTTTCCTTTTCAACGGATAAGAAAATGACAGGTATAATTTAAAAGAAAATTAGGAGGTATCAGTAGGAATCGGGGCCATTGACTTATTAAAATTATTCACAAGAAAGTAAGCGACTCGGATACTTTAATTATAATCGAAAGATTTTCTAAATTTTCTCGGAAGATCGAAACGAGTCTTTTGAAAATTAGAATAATTTTGTAAAGATTTCTATCGTGGGTATTTTATGTGTCATGGCGAAGTTTATTTTCCAAAACTGTTGAACTCGAGAACTTCGTTTAAAACCAGTTTTAATGGCGTTACAAATAATCACGAATGTTTAGTGTGGGACATTTCTGTAATGATTGTCACTTTTGTATAATTTGTCTAATTCTAGTTAGACAAAGGCGTAATTATAAGACTAGGCCACCGGGCATCGCAAATGAGTTTTTGTTGGAAAAACAAAACAGGAAAACACACGATACACTCCCACGGTGATTACTATTATGATAATAGATATGTAGGTAAATCATGAAAAAGGAAAAATAAAGAAATTATCAATTTGGATTATGTCTGATTTTTCAGGCAAAAGTTTATTCAACTTCGTTATTACGTACGTAAATATCTTTAGCTATCTTTGATTTTCCAGTACAGAGACACGAAGAGATATTTTTCCTACCACCTTCTAAAAATTATAGAACAATTTAAAAAAAAAACATTTCCATAAAATGATCTAATTGGATCTCATTTCCATCATCACATCACAAAATTTCCTCGAACGGCAAAAAACATAATTTATGAGACGAATAAATTAAGATCAGTATATCAAAAGAATATTTTATTGATGTGCGATAACAGTTTATTTAATTTATTCAGGTCATTTAGTTGTAAATAATATCATTTGCACATTTTGAACAAACATAATATAATATTCCTTTTTTCCTTATAACTTAAATTTCGAAAAAAGTGTAAACGGCTGTACATTATCACGATCAAGTGAGCATGAAAATAAAATATTACCTGTCTTGGTAGCGAAAGGGAGGTTTTCTATGGTCACAAAAACTTAGACGCTTTGTGTTAGTTTGTGTTAAGTCCGGAACATATTCCACGGTTACGCAGAATTCTTCTAAAATTGATAGGTAGGTATATTTTTATGTAACAAACTCGCCCCGGATCCTGCAGAGACCTCTTAATTTTAAGTTACCCGTAATTTTGTAATCTCCTAAAAAGTGGAAGGGGGGGGGGGGGTAGACGGGATGATTGATAACAGTTAATTTGAAAACGAATGAGAGAATTACCCGGGCGAATAAAATAGGCATCTCTCTGATATTAAACCTGTTTGACATGAGCTGTCAACTCAGTTCTGTCGGGTTTTTAGCCAATAAGTATAACAATTTGGGTGGGTTTTTAAATTTCTGCTTAAAATTGTCGTATGTACCATAAAATGTATGCCTGTCTATTGTCCGTCCCTTTCCTTTTAAGAAAATGACTAAGTATAATTTAAATTAAAATTAGACGGCGAGTACTGAATCCGACACCATTATACACATAATTCTTTAAATATTTCACAAACCTACCTTCGACAAATGCATGGAGTTAATTATAAAATTACAGTTTAAATTCATGAATAATATAGCAATTTTGCGCCGATTTTATGATTTGAAAAATAGAAAATGGAGAATGGAAAATAAATTCGAAAATAAACGAATACCAAATGGTTTTTGGTATTAGAACGGAATAACTTGATTTTATTTTTACCTTTTAACTTCATTTTAAAATAGGGGGCAAGTATGGTAAGCATGCGAAAAAGTTATTTCATTATCCCGTAATGCCATAAATGATGTAGGTATTATATTATGTACATTTGAGTACATTTTTATTTCTAGAAAGTTCAAAAGCTTTAGCTAGACAGAACCCTAAACTGACTTCAAACAAAATACACTAGGGGAAAGAACACAGCAAAAACCAATGTTACGCAACGTATGTCGATGCCTTCTTACAATGAATTATTAATAAACAACTATAATAGTTTGCGTAATTATAAGATCAATGATCTCTTCATTTACTTGCACGATACGAAGAAACGATTACAAAGAAAATGTATAACATTCGATCTCTAGACAGAAGTTACGTGGGTTTTATGAGTTTCTATAGAAACAATAGATTACTTCATAACATAAGCTCACGATATTCCTAATTGTGATAGTCAGAGGTACATCCATCACAACATAGATTAAGTACGCACGCTTTCTGTTAAACAACGTGATAAGTAAGTGGTGAGCCGATACTTTCCTGCAAAGGTTATTTATTTGATTACGAACATTTCCTGCATCTTCTAATCATCGTTGTAGAGAATGAAGGAAGCACTACATAAAAGTGAGCGTGTCTTGTTGCCATCGTGAAATTATTTTTATTATTCATTGTGTACGTATAATGACCTAAGACATCAATGTCGATTTTCAATATTAAAACTTCTAGGCGGTATGGCGGGTTAAATGCTAAGACAAGAGATAATCTATATTGTGGATTCGTAGTGAAGCGTCGTGAACGTAGATAGAGCACTAATATGCCTGAAGATAAATACACTATTTGTCTATGTGTATTTATCTTTTATTTATTTTTATACGTACAAGTATCCCCATGCTGCACTATCCCGCTATATTACATAATTTATTAAATATCTCCTATACTTAAAGGTTGCCTGGAAGAGATTGCTACTTAGCAATAAAGCCGCCTATTGTACTAATTCTATTTCTCTTTTGTTTTTAATTTTGTTTTTTTTTCCTGTTTGTGCAAGTATTTGTTATGTTATGTTATGCCTGGAAGAAATCGCTTTAAGCGATAATAAAACTGCCAATATCCATGTACCTTCTTCTATCCTTTGAATTAAGAGGTGGATTATCAACCCCATCAACCCTGGTGTCAGGGTCACTATTGAGCCGCCAAAGGCCCCTAACATGGCTCATGTAATGTCATGTAACATGTACCTATAGAACAGTTTTATTGTAATTTTTTCCTTGTTTTGGCGCAATAAAGTATTTGTATTAACACTATTAGTAATTTAGTATTAATCCGTCAACAGATGGCTTCTTATTTAATTTTCATTAAACTCAATATGAAAGAAAGAAAGAAAGAAACATTTATTAATATGATCTATTTGACAAGCCTTTAAACAAAATACAAAACAAAAGAGAAAAAGAAAGAAAAAAGAAGAGAAATAGTAGTATTAATAAGTAATAAATAAACACAACCACATTATAAATTACTTATAATCTTATCTACCAATTGTGACCGGGGTCTACACTGGAAACGAGCGTTCGTTTGTAAGCAAAACTCTTCGTGTTTTCCCATAGTTAGATACCATTTATATGCCGTGTATGAAGAATGTCTTTAGGTATCGTCTGGATCGTGTGAAATCTGTCTGTACATGACATACGACATACATATGCAGATTTTAGGCCACTGCATTTGATTACAGGTCGTTTACAATGCTCTTCGCAAATATACTTAAGTATTATACATGGTGTTAGTGACATTGGAACGGAAACTATGAGGGATGATTCAGACCGTGATTCTGAGTTGATATCAAGTGGAATTATAAGTCGCAAAAGTAATATAATTGAAAATAATTTAAAAAATAAATAAACATGAATTTTGCGACGGAAAATTCTACTTGATATTAACTCAAAATCATGGTCTGAATCACCCCTCAGTATTCGTTACAATGTCACTAACATCCTGTAAGTATATAGCAACTACTTAGGGTAAAGGCGTTATTTTACATATTTCGCCAAGACAGCAGAGCGAATAAGGGTCGTACAGGTTCGCGAAGGTCAGACCAACCGTTTTCAAATCTGACCCAAGATTTGTTCATCAAAAAGACAAACGACTTTAAAGTCGGCACCTTCTCGTTAAATAAAAAACAGCTTAAATGAGTACCTTAATTAAGTACTTGGAATAATTATTCCAAGATTCCGACACGTAAGCTGTCAATTTATAACAAATTATTAAGTTGCTACAAACATGATGTCTCGATATAACACCGGACCTGACATAAGGTTAGGGATATTAAGATTTTGACGCACATGCCGGCTGTCAGAACATCATCACCGTCGGTCTCTGTTCGTACTCTGTGCCTTTCATGTGAAATAGGTCCAAAACATTAACATGACAGTTAACATTAACGTTATATCACTACAAAGTCGCTTTTTCTGTCCCTATATCCCTATATACGCTTAAATCTATAAAACTACGCAACTGATTTCGATGCGGTTTTTTTAATCGATAGAGTGATTCAAGAGTAAGGTTTATAATGTATACATCCATTAAATAGTGGAGAAATACTATTATTTTTGAGGTTTTTAATTTGATGTAAATAATTTCATTTTTTCCTTAGTATTGCACCCAAGCAAAGCCGGGATGGGTCGCTAGTTGTAAATAAAAATATCGTGTACACCTGTGTTCTTTGCGAAAAAAATAAAATAAATCTAGAACTAATATTTTTGAACGCAAAAATCAATAAGTTTATACAAACTATTTTCACGACATTTTGTTAGATAACTATATCAAAAGAAGAAGAATAATGTATTATTAAAGGACGCCATACCCATACTTAGCAATAATGTGATGACATAGAGAAAAAAATCACACAAAATGACATAATAAATAAGTAAAAACTCGAATTCCAACAATAGTAAGAAAATTTTCACGTTTAGACCGGCGTTCCTTAACGTGAAAGTTTGGTGAGAAGTAGATACTTATTTCATCGTGTATGGATGTATCTCTGACTACCCCAATTGGGATATAGTCATGAGGTTATGTTATGTCATAATAATATTATTAACGTTGGGGACAGACAATGACTTATGATGATACTTATCGATAGAAACAATTAAGGCTAAACCCTTTTAACATCGCTTGTCGTTGAAAGCTTGTCTTAGAGCTGTTCACTGATAGCAAAACTCCCCACGAGACTCGACTGCCGACAAAGTTACGGGCCACGGACGATCTCTCGTCTCATTTATCATATTACCGGACACGCTATCTAGAACAGCTGTGTCTTATGCGACTGGATATCCATTTGATTCACGATATAAAAACTCGATAATGTGATACGTCCGCGATTAGCATGTTGGTTATACGTCAAAATGTAATTTCACTGTAATTGCTCGTGATTTGCCGTGCGTATTCTCTCAAGATTAGATGGGAAAGATTTTAATGAAGTTATAAACATGTTGAAGCAAGTATTACATTTAAAATACCATACACGTCACGCTCGTACGCCTGCTGTGATGGACAGAGCCCTTTTATATTCTCATAATAGTCGTCCGAAAAATAAATACTCTATTCGCAGTGTAGAAAAAACTAATTCGGACCAGCTGAGGAAATATATCGGATCTATCTAGATGTTATGTTAGGATAGGCTTAACTTGTTAACGATGATAAACGCTTACGAATCTCTATGAATATATAATAACAGAATAATTATTTTTGACGAATCTGTAGGAAGCAATAAAAGTATGTCAGGCTCCAAGCAAATCGAATTACTTAGTTTTTGCTTACCCCAGTGGGAAATAGGCGTGAGTTTTATTATTGCTGTTATTAGGTATCATAATCTATGTGAAACTAAAATGCACAGCAACACTAAACAATAAGACGATAATACAAAACAAAAAGGAAACAAATAACAATTTAAAGAAAAAAGTATGAATAATCGATCCGTCGGTGCAGGTTATAATAGGTATATGTTTAGCTGAGTTCTGCGACCACCGACCGCGAGCTTTCCCTTAAACACCATGCCTTGATGGTGGATAATTCATAGTTTTTCAATACCACGTTTTCTACGATCGATTAAAGTATAGTTCGACACTTGGTAGAATTTGTGGTAGAAAAAATATCGTTTTGACGATTCGGTGAATGGTCATAAAAGAGTTTCTTCTTTTTTTGGTCAAGATGAGAATTTTAAAAATGTTACTTTTTCCAAAATGCGTCTATGTAGATTTTATGAACAGGTTGAAGTCATTTGACCTTTTCTTGGATAACTGAATATTATATCTGCTGGACAATCAAATTAATTTTTTGCTCTTTATTTCTTGCTGTCCCGACCGGTAAGGCTCAAAGGTCCAAACTTCAGGTCTGCCAGCGAGCAATGGACCGCAGCATGTTGGTTGTAAAACGAACGGATTGTGTCAGAAACACCAAGCTGCGTTCTAAGATTCAAATTGCGGACGTGGTCCACGCAATCGTCAAGTTGAAGTGGGATTGGGCTGGTCACGTCTGTCGGATGCCTAACGATCTGTGCGCTAAGATCACCACAGTATGGTCTTCGAGTAGAGACAGACGTAAGCGTGGCAGATTGAGGCGGAGATGGCGCGAGAACTTGGATGCTTTCCTGGAAGGTTGGCCGGAGGAAGCACTGGAGAGAGATTCCTGGAAGAAATGGCGGGAGGCCTTTGCCCAGCAGTGGGGCGCCTCAGGCTATCTAAGAAGATCGACCGATCACATAGATTACAATTTTATGTCCTTAGTCTAAGCCTTAGTCTTAGCCTTAAGGTATCGTCAATTATTATAAAATAATGTTATTCTAAAAAAAATATGAATTTAAAGAAAGCAACCCTTCTAAGATGTACTGAAGCGACTCTTCTCTAACCCAATATCAAAGTTGAATTCAAATTAGATCAAGTACTCTTCATTATTTATATTATTTCCCGTAAATCACAAATTGTTTAAACATTTGTCCCAGTATTCTTGGAAACTTTCCTAACTAACGACGGTTCTTAGTCTTAGCAAATGGTCCCTTAAGGGCTTGTTCTGTTAAGGACGTTGCTTTATTATCAATTTACGATGTCATAATAACAGAGAATGGGTAACAGTATCAAAGTAATGATAACATCTAAGATGCTCGGTATAAACCTGAATCCATGTAAAATTGTTATCTATCAACGACAAAGATGCAATTATTTGAAAAGGTCACCAAAAAGATCTCAATAATACTGGCTCAACGTATAAAGAGTGCTAAATGTTTTATGAACAATTTCTTTTTTTACTTGGACTATTTGATATCCGAAATTCCCGAAAAAGAAATAAACAGGTTATATTCGGTGACATTCACTCACAGATCATAAGTAGAAGTACCTAATATAATAAATAGTAGGTACTTTTTAAATATCTCTATTAACATGGTGTAATTTAACCTCAGGCTACAAACAAAATATATTCTAAAATAAATGGCGACAGAATGTAATATTTAAATTACATTACTCGAGATTAGTTTTATAACGATAGATTTAACACCACGATGTACAGTTTTATGTAAGCATATAAACAAACATTATCTATTATCATTGTTCCCGGCATCAGTAGTAAATTAGAGCCCTATTTCACATTCGCATTGTAAGAAAATATAACGTCTTAATTAATTTATATCTTCATAATAAAGATTATGACCGTACAAATTCATTTATAAACAAACGACGGAAATAATTACAGATTCTTTGTCTGTAAAATGGCTGTCATTGTTACTTATGAGTTAAGTTTATATTTTAAAAATAGCCAGCATTGTACGCTTGTTTAACGAAATATTTTCAGGGGTAAGTAATCTAACAAGAACTTAGTCTGATATTGGAATAATGTGCTAAGTATTTTGTTTAATATATTGAGCCATCTTGGATCATACATTTTTGCTTGTTTTAATGAATGGGATTTCAAGTATGCGTTGCAATAAAGTATGATTTGTTGAATTTTATGACATAAAATGAGTTCAAAAGTTTAGATTGACCACAAGATTATAAAAAAGTATTTTTATATTGTTTATTATAGACGAAGAAACTTTCCAAAAGCTAGACTTTAAATGTTACTTATTTGAATATTCATAGATCAAATACGGTTTAGATAGTCATCTAAACGCCTTTTAAAGTTGACTAGTAAAAATAAAATAATAAAAATATTTATCTTTAGCGTACGTTTTTGATGAAGCATTGGTAGATTAATAAATTTAGAATAATTATAATATTCCTTTTTTATCCGACGACCACTGGCCAGTAAAATATATCGGTTGCTATCTATCATATTATGTAAGTAACTTATTGGTGTTATAACGTATAACCCAAGCGAGTAAAGAAATAGTTAAGTGCCTAAAGGTAGATATCATTTGATAGCTAAGATGCATCTTAGGTGTTTTTCAATAGACTTTCTATTGCTTTCAATTGATACTTGGATATGCAGACCACTTAGTGTAATTAATATAATTACGATTCCTTTGACTTTCTAATAAAATATGTTGAATATAAATCTGCTATAACATGTTTGTAAAATTATCGGAAAATCGTCTTTTATTTAAAATTGACGGCCTCCGTAGTTCAGTGGTTGAGCGTTCTGCTCACGATCCGGAAGTCCCGGGTTCGAATCCCAGTGGGGAGAAATCACTTTGTGATCCCTAGTTTGGTTAGGACACTGCATGTGTTCGGTGATCACCTGATTGTCCAGAAGTAAGATGATCCGTGATTCGGATGGCACGGTAAGCCGTTGCACGCGTTGGTCTCGGTTACTACTTACTGATGTAAGTACGTAGTTGTCGGCTCAATAATAACCCTGACACCAGGGTTGATGAGGTTGGTCATCCACCTCATAACCCACACGATAGAATGAAAATTTAATGGCGTAGCAAAGGATATTTCGAAGAATAACCGATTTTAAATAATTTCGGATACGATTCATAATTTTATAAACAGAAAAATGCATCATGAAATATAATATGAGGTAAAAAAATAGGAAAATTGATGTTTAGGATAATAATGTTAATATTAGTGACTGTTTTTGAATAGTGATTATTATATCCAAACACGGTTATAATCACCAATAACGGTTAAAAGGGACACTCGTTTTACTCTTTTAATAACATGCTATTATTCATACTTACTACAATTTTAAACTTAATTAAATACGTATGCCTGTTACACGCATCAAAACTTGAGCGCATTTCCGAAATCGCTTTATAGATTTTCTAATACTCGTAGCAATTTGAATACTAAGTGGTTTAGTAAAACTATGTCTATATCTTCGAACATAGGAAGCGAATGTCGGCTTTGTGAGAAAAACGTACGTCCGGGAAGCGAGAAGTTGAGAACTCGACGCATTCAATGGAATTGCAGCATTGTCTGCGCTCGTCAGAACTTCAAGGAATACGAATATATTACTTACCCGTCTTATGATTTAGTCTCGTATTCATATTAACTTCCCAGGTGGAGTGTGGCTATTAGTAAGCATGTTTATTTTGCTTTTAATTTGCATGTTGTAGGAGTGAGTTGCGTTCGACGAGGCGAACGCTTTGAGAAAACATGAAATATGAATTGGACGTCTAATTAAATATGATGTACACTACTTATTCTAATATAATATCAGTTTTACTCAATACTTAGGCGTTTCAGCACAAGAGACTGTGTACTATTTTGCACAACTGCGGGAAAATTCTATGCGATCGTGGTAGCGAATACTAGCTTTATTTTAAAAGAAAACTTTTGATAATGTTCTATGGCCTTGTCATTACGCCTATCTAGAACAGGGCATAATATCATAGCAATATTCTACCAGGAAGGGCACTCTTATCGACCGACATTCTTCTAATGTTTTTTGCCGTCACCTCATTTGCAAACACTGATGAACTGATGGTAATGTACAAATAATATGACGTCTGGCACAGTGTAATATTTCTTGTACGTATTTAGGTACTGTGCTGTATATTCTGTGGAAAAAATGCATTTAGGTATAAGTAGGTATTTTTGAGCGATATAATTCCCGTAAATAATAAAAAAAACTAAACAAGATTTCTAACCTAACCCTACACTCTAACCTAACATTAGTGAAGACAGGATGCAGAATTTTATGCTTGCTTACAGCTTGACCAGAATATAATCAGCTTTAATAACCATCACGTATTTACATTATCATTGACACAGATATTTAAATAGGAAAAGCAGTAAGTAATAACTATTCTTAATTAATTATTTATTTTGTTGCCGACCTTAGTTTAATATCTTATCCATTGAGAATCACTGTATTTACCACACATAATAATAAAATAGTCATTAAGTACCGAATTATTACTTACATTAGGTACTTTTATCTTCGCTTTATGTTTAGTGGTTGAACATTAATATGCTGTTGTTGTTGACGTTATTATACTCGTTGAGATCAAGTACAATTGTGCTACTTGGGTTGGTATTTCAGGTACGGATTTAGTAGAGCCAAGAAAGTCTTTCATTCTTCCTAAGGAAACTTGTGAGATATAAAGATAGATAACAAATGTAAAGCCCCTGTATTATAACATTACAAATATCAAGTTCCACTACAAAAAAGAAATATTTAAATGTCTTAGTTTTCAAGTCGTAGGTAATATATTCAGCTTTCTCTTCTTCTTCTAATCTTTTTATCCCCTGTTAAAGTAGGGCTCGTATTTTCAGCTTTAGGGACACTAATAGTTACTGGTGTGTGGATATGACGTGCCAATAGTCGAAAATGACAGGCAGGTATAGACAATGCATATAGTAACGAATATACCTAGAGCAGTGGTAGCTCAATTTGAGGCCGCAGGTTCTAATCCACATTCCCGAGAAATGCATTTTCGGAGGTATGTGACCTAACCTGTATTGGGCTGGTTTTCCCTTCGCTGGTTAGAAGGTCAGATAGACAGTAGCTTCTGTAAAAAACCGGACAACATCGATTGTGTTAGCCTGAATACATCTCTGTTGGTCGTAGATTTCATATTATTATAAATACGTGTCTAATAATAAAGGTATGATTCCGTTATTTCAGTATGAGAGGAAACTCAGCTTATTATAATGGACGAGATCACTTCGTTTCCCTTTAGATAAAGGGAGAGCCATCACAATATTTCAAATTAACAAAACAAGAATCTACCTTTTATGCTACATAAAAGTACAACTGAAAATTCGGACAGTGCGTGGTAAATTGGGTTTTGTAACAGATTTATAACAGACGACAACTATTATCGATAGTTATCACACTTTCGATTAAGCTTTTAAAATTAAATATGCCACATATAATTTTACAAGCACAATTTCCGTAAGTACATAACAGGCAGCTTAAAATTCACCCGTTGTACAATATTAGGTATGTATCTGAAGTGATAAGAAAAGGAAGTACAAAAACCGGCGCACGCGGCATTAGGTAAACACAAACCACAATGTTCCCCGCGGTATTAGCGTTGTAGGAAATTGCGAGCCACTTCTCGCATCTCACTTCTGGTGCGAACCTACTCGTGTGTGAAGTTCAATCATACTACATTATGTCGTATAATAACAGCGTTTGTTTTATAGCTTATAGATATAGCTTTAAAATCGTTAACTATGAGAGATGGTACACGGACGATGCTTCTCCGTTGCGGACCCACAACACTTCCTGTCTTCTTCTTATCGTGTGGGTCGTGAGGTGGAATACCACCACCCCCTATTCTTGTAACATCTTTTTTGACGTGACTTATTGTAGATTTACCGCAGTTGGCATTAACTACTTGGGCGGACAAATGGGGAGCGCTGATGAGGGAGCGCAGGCTCTCACCCGGTACAAAATTTAAGACAACAGACCTGAGGGTGCCCAGTTGGGCGCGAACCTCGGCTCAGGGCGTCGTCTGAGAAGAAGAATATTTGAAAGAATTAATCGACTCTAGTGGTCGATAGCGATAAGCGCTGAATGAGAAAAATCGTCGACCACGCCGGCGGGGTCGGTATCGGGGTTCTGAAATGTTTCGTGTTGCGAGATGATTGGCCGCCTATATGGCTAGAGTAATCGGGTCGTCGGGGTCGTTTTCTGTACCGTTCCTGAGCAGGATGTATTCGGAAGCCGCAACTATTTATATTTATAATGGAGAACGACGAAGCCTCACCACTACGACATCGTATGGAATCCACAGCGCATCGTATCATATGGTCTCGCTCTAAGTTAATTATTTGTTACTGACAACGGATCGCGCAGTTCAGAGACTATAAGTAGGTAGTTTGTAGGTGCATTGTCACCCGTTCAACGTATAATGTTTTTTTTAGGTTGAATCTACTTCTTTGCTGTGTAGAAACTTAAATATCTATTGTAAACGTTAAGTGTACTTAAGTATAAAATCAACAAGCATCAATAAAACTTCTCTTGTCTCTAATCTCATTAGTTTCGCTAGTTACCACGTCCACCCATTTATCTGTGTGTCAATTATACGTACACACTGATTTCACACTATTTCAAGATCATAAAGGAAAGTCGGGTGAAACCGTTGTACATATACATATTTTTTTCTAATTCGATACGGCATGTCAACTGTTGATGTACGACCTTCGGAGTCCGTAATCGACACCATCTCGAATCGTGTTCTTGGATTTGAAATTCACACATTAAAATATCCTGTTTTTTTATTAAAATGAATCATAGGTACATATAGAAATAGATATGAAATGGGACACATAACACAAATATTCACGACATCTATTATAAGGCTAAAATTATAAGTAAGTATTAAAGAAATAATCGTCGTATCACCTTTCGTCTTATATTTATTTGATTCAGGCAGCTAAGGCCCATACAATATATACCATAACCTGAAAATACATACAATATTATAATGATCAGTAATAAAAATAAACTATTTAGGGAATTTATTGGTAATTAGTCGGAACTCCACTCCCTCTGACCAGAAGTCCGCACGAAGGAGCTCAACAGTGAATGTGGTGGAGACATGAAGCTTGGAAGAGTAACTTCCCCCCACATCGGCTTCGCTATATCAGTCGTTATGTTAGGACAGTTTTAATTATCATCGATTATACTTTACACAAAAGTCTAGAAGGTAATAGGTAACCGTTTTTGACGTTAGGTCATAGTTGACCGGTAAATAGCAACGTCAACCATATATTATACAAATCATATTCTAATATAATGAAACGCATAATTCATATTGCTACTTACTATTTAGAATATCCTTATAGAATTACCAAACAGAATTAAGCCGCCTTCACACTCTGTATGCATAAATAAGTTTGTAACACGCCCATAAAGATTCATGTTAAAGATTCACTGTAAGACGTCATAAAAAATAAAAAAACAAATGACGTAACTACATTTTTGACCAGTAAAACGCGGAAGGAAGAGACGAAAATGCGAAAGTGTAATTTGAAGTGTGTTATAGAGACAAGATGTGTTTCTTGTATAAAATGTGGATTTTCTTTTCTATTTGACGTAACGTGACGTATTCTAGTTTTGTTTGTGGCATTCTTTACTCGGCTTTTCTATTTTGACAATATTTGTCGCGTCTATATGGAGCTAACTGAGTCTACTTTGTGCAGATTCAGCTTAAAAGATGGGGTGCCAATAAACCTGCTGTGCAGCTGTGGGGCTCTCATACTCTCATCAGCAGGAGCCGGAAAATCGAGGGCCATATAATAATGAACACCCTGGATGTCATGGAACTCTCTCTCAAAAAGACCTTCAATCTTATCAAGCGGATTGGCCTGGTGAAGGATTTTAGAAGAAAGCCTATGGTCACAAAAAGCCTAGATCTTATAAAGACGCAGTGGTCATCGGGCTTATTTTTTAGAATGCATATGCTTTAAAATTTCTATATATATTGTATATCATGACATGCTAAGAATAATTGTGTTATAGATACAAGAGATATTATATAAAAATGCCAGAACCCCGTTCTGTAGTGATTTCAAGTGTAGGTAGGTCTATAAGGCGCTTAACTTTAATAACGTGTTTAGTGTGACATATTTATTATAATACAATGCGTAGACCCCTCTACCGACTCATTATTTACTTACCTTGTCACATTATGCAGCATCATTGATTCAGAACAACCCAACCCTGCTTATGCTTATCAATGGCCAGCA